>NC_091278.1:911666-1215555 GCF_042100115.1 Alternaria dauci
ACTTCGTCGAGCATCAGATCTCCAGAATCGAGGTATGATTCCTGAGCTTTTTAGATACGAAGAGAGCGAATACTAATCAAGACGATAGACTTGTGCCAGCACTCTTGCCCTGCGCCACATGGTAAGGCCATTCGGCTCTGGGTCTCTGCTCGACCAAGCTTGCCATATGGGCGACATTTTCTCCGAACTAGAGGCGAAGCTCAAGCGCCTAGAGGAGTTTGAACGTGGAGCTATGGAAGGCATGGCGCCATCATGAAACGCGTCTGTCTAACACGAAACGACCATACATATCCGCAATTACGCAAACTTGCAACATGCGAACACGATCACGCGTCGCCCGTAGAAAGCGGCGACGTTCAATGACCACAAAGTCTCGCTCCCAATTCGCCTTTTACACAACACCCTATCAGATCCTAATCCATTAGTCTCTTCCTCGGTGAGGAAGCATGGCAACACCCGCATCTTTTTCTCCCCACAAATTATCGACTCGGCGTTTTATTTCACACTGGCTCGGGAGCGGATGGGACATGGATCTGTATTGTACAGCACATGCGCATACATGCGGCATAAATGCCCTGGAGACTACGTACCTCTATGTCACCTATACCTTTACCTCACATGACCTCGATACCATCACGTATCTTATCACTACCCACAATGTAGGAAACTTCTGAGCGGGTCGCAATTAGGCGGAGGGTTCGTTTTTTTTGGTTTCATGGCGTTTTTGGCGAGGAGCTCGCTCCTGAGCAGATTCGGGCTTTTGCGCACTATGCGTACTATGTTGTTTTTGCTGGTTAACCTTGGGTTAGGGGCTCTTTTTTTGGTTACGTTTGGATTGGAACTGTTAGCTGTACACTTTATTATTATCATGCTGGGTTTGGGGGATGGGGCTTGGGCTTTTGGACGGCTGGGTAGTCGAACGATTGATTTCTGTTGTTTTCACGGCCTTGAGATGGTTGGTTGGTTGGTTGGTCGGTGGGGGGTGGTTACTCTGCTTTCAGATGATTGGCGGGTGCGGTGAATGTGTGTATGAGTGCGAGCATGATGGCGAAGGCGAGGGGTGCGTGGAATAGCAGCCTCGTGTTTTGATGATTCGGCCTCTACTATCTTTGAACATGATGCGTTTGTGTTGTCTTCAGTACGGAACTGATACTATGGATGGTGACAATCTGCGATTGTTGCTCTCTTCTTCTTCTTTCTCGAATGGACGAAAATCATAGCTGTTGAGTGCGCCTCTTGTCTTTTCTTCGTCTATCACATCCAAAAACACAAGTATGATGTGATATGTAGCCGCTTGTCTGTTCTGCTTCTTTGTCAAAAAAAAAGAATGGGGATACTCTACCATGGAGTCCCTCCCACTTTCCAAAAAGTTCAATAGTGTCCAATGTCTTTCTCTTCTAGACACTCCTCTGAGATTGGAGATTGACTGTTACATCTCCGCTCTTGAAGTTTGCGAAAAGTTATGCCCACACAGCTCATGTTCGTCTTGGGATCCAAAACCGATACTGGAATGGTCATGAGATGGAATCACGAAGGCTTTCAATACATTCACAAATCCACAGAACATTCGACTACGATGTCATGGTTTTCGGCTATCTCGGCTTTCTGTGCAAACGTAGTACTTACAACTGTGGTACTTTACCATTGGGTATATAATTCGCATATCTCGATGACTCTTGTTCCACTACAGCAATGCCCTCACCTTTTTCCAAAAAAAAAATTACACAGCCAGGACCTATGGTCTGAGCGTCTTCTGAATATATGCCTCCGAAAATGCAATGAAATCAGAGACGGCAAGTTTACGATCCAAAACAAGCACGAAACCCCAACATGGAGAAACCCTCCAAGAGTATTTGGATAATATCAACACTGCAATGGCTTACTTCATATACCACTATCGAAGTGTTCTGTCATGAAGGCATCTGTCTATCCCCTTACCCATCCCAAACCTACCAAAGATCACCAGGTCCCCTTCTCCGATGCAAATGCTTGACCACAACGTTCACACCCCTCCGTCTCATCTCTTTGGCAACAATCTCCGCTGCACCGACACTTCGATGTGTACCCGCATGACACGTAGTCTGTATCGAGACAACCGGATGACCAGCATTGAAATGGTTGGCAATGAGCATTATTGCTTTGTTACTAATATATCATGAATCAATGTCTTGTTTTTTACCTGAGTTCTTCAAATGGCATTGGAGTGTAGATATGGGTACTCACATTTCCCCTACGGCTGTCCGACTCTTTAGTATAAATTGTTGTACTTGCGGGCTCACTCCAGAGTACATCTCGCACATTTTGCGTGGTGGTGCACGCCAGTTCTGGCAGTATATGGTGAGAAGGGCTGGTACGTGTGGTACGTGTTCTAGTAGTTGTGCTTCGGCGCCTGGTTGGCATTTGAGGACTTTAGAGGAGTAAGTGGTTATGTATAGGGTTTTCTGGGCTAATAAAACTTGTGGTTGCAGAAGAGGTTGCTGTGGAAGCAGTAGTTGTTGCTGGGGAGAGTTCTGCTGAGGTGGTAGTAGAAGTGGTAGTGGTGCGGGGATTAAACCTGCTTGAATAGGCACTTGCACTTGCGGAAGTGGGTATGCGACAGGCTGAAGCAGGAACATCTGCATTTGTGGATATCCTGGAAACATGAAGGACGATGCTCCTAGAAGAGAAACGTGGTATGGCACTGTGTGTAAGCAGCTCCTCTACGTACACAGGCATCATATGAAGATATCCAGATGCTGATAATGTGATTAGAGTCAATATGCTTCAATACTTAGGCCAAAATTTGATGCAATACGTATGTGTGTACGTGATTCCATGTCACAGATAGGACCAGAAGCTGGTAACTGTGAATTCGAAGTGTGCAAGTTCTCAGACTTCACATTCTCACCAAGAGGAAAAACCGCATACATGCCTGCCAGCGTCAGGGAAGCCCTTTGGCAAGTTTTGATTGAACGTTAGCAAAGACCTCAAATTGCAGTTCAAAAGACCACCTGATGTCTCTCCACCACTCGATACATACGTCACGCTTACGAACAACTGCGCCACGTCAACCCTTACGCCGCACTGTCGCCTACCCCTGCAGCCAGCTCATTGCACCGGACTGACATCCGAGAGATTTTTATTCTTCATAGTCATCTCTTCCATCCTACGACCTGTAGCTCTTGCATGCAGATAGGGCTGCATACTGTTACACGTGGCGCCAAAATCCCCGGTCGCATACCTGGTCCCACGCCAACCTTCCATAACCTGCTTCTACAGCCATGCATGGAAGCAGGTAAGTGACTCTCCTTCTGCCTGCGGCCTGAATCGTAACGGCACGGGTATAACGAGGTCTTCGCTTGCCATGTAAGGAGAATACGAAACTTGGCAACGTCCACGAAGTGGGTTAGCAAGTCTACCACGTCGCGAATCCTACTCACGCCCCACCCGCGCATAGAGGACTGGGCAGGATCTGGGCGGCTATCTCACCAATAGGACATTGTAAGCTGCAGACATGGCAGTATGGGAGTGAAGGGTAAGCGAATCTTGATGTGTGGTGGGTGAGATCCCTTACTCGGCGTCGGCGATATGTGGCGTGGTCGATGTGATACCAAGTTGCCGGGTCCTTTGAAGGATCAAGATGCCGTATCGGCATACCTCACAATTGTCGGTTAACCGAACAAGATATGCATTGTTGGCTGAAAGCGAAGTGCACGGTGTCCAGGGAGGGATTCGCGGTCAATCGCTAAATCTTCTTATAAGGATACATGGCCAAAAAGCTGCACGTGCACGATCTGGACTGGAAGTTCGGTTATCGAGTACGGAACGAGGCCAATAAGAAAGTATACCTTCCTTCCTTCCCTATCAAGACTGATATAAGTTCAACGAAACACTTCGAAACCAGATACTCGGTACTCTGCAACTTCGCACGACTTACTCCCTCTAGCGATTCATCGATGCAACAGCTCATCGCATGATTCACAATTTGCCCTCACTACCCCCACGGAGAACATCGCGTAGCAACTTCAATCCTTCTACAGCAAAAGCCACCATATTGCCTTCGCGCTCACTGCTCCCCGTTTCCACCTCCTTTGTCACTGTCTCGCCTGCTTCCCGTGCCACAGCAAGCGCCACATAACCAGGTGTCCTGTTCTTAGTTGTGCCGCCCGTCGGTCCAGCCGTTCCGCTCTCGCTAACAGTATATGTGCTACCCAGTGTCTTACGAGTGTGCTCGGCAAGGCCGGAGACGATGGTGGGGGTTGGGCCGCTGTAGGACTTGATCGTGTCCTGTGTCCAGCCGCAATAGGCGATGCGGGATTCAAGCGTGTAGAGAGTAAGGCCTCCGCGGTAATAGCTCGATGCACCAGGGAAGGAAAGGAGTGCCGCGGAAATCAGACCGCCTGCTGCCTTTGTGAGTACGCATCAGTAGGAAGACCTAGGTTTCGTAGAGCAGAGAGTGACTTTACTGTTTCGGCTACGGAGACTGTTTCTTTGCGCTCTTTGAGTAGAGTGGCTACTTCTTGGACGATTTGTCGTAGCTCTTCGGGTGGGAAGACTGGAGGTGACATTGTGATGTGTGCCGAATTGGTGATACAGGTTCACTTTTGCATATGTGAGGACGAAAACATGGATCAATGTATGAATTGTCCTTACAAATGCAGTGCGTTGGTAGTCGTAGCGGAGTTATGTCGGATGTAGCGGCTCTTAGTTGGGGGGGTAGCTTTGGGGTACGTAGTGACGTATGCGGGGTAGCTATCACGACAGACACCTGCAACCCTACATTCATCCCCTATGTACATGCAGAGTTCAATGCAATATATACAGTTTCCATCTAATCGAAGGCGAACCTTTCCTCTCCCCTCTTCATCAGCCTGATCGGTATCGATACGCCCCTCAACTGCAGCGTGACAATGCTTGCCACCTTGTTCTTCATGAAGTCCTTGGCTCTATCCTCAGCCTTTCGGTATAGCTCCCTCCTCTCCTTACCTCCTTTTGGCATTTTCTCCACCTCTTCGTCACTAGCAAAGTCATCTACTGCAAGCTCAACGCTATACTGCGAGAAGATTGAAGCCAGCACGGCAAGAATCTCAACTTGAGCGAAACGTCGGCCAATGCATGATCGAAAGCCATCGCTGAAGGGGATGTATGAACCCTTGACAGGCTTGAAGAGTTGAGCTGAAGTGTCTTCTCCTGATGGCCCACGTAACTCTTCGTCATCGTAATTAATGTCGACAAAGTCATTGTCAGACTTTGTGTTTTTGAGCCAGCGTTCAGGTCGAAACTGGTCTACGTCCGGTATCCCGCCCGTGTTCAATTCGTCAGATGGTGCTGGCCAGTATTTAGGATTGCGATGGATAGCCGCACTAAGGAAGATGTGTGTATCCCCAGGTATCGTATACTGTTGACCTCCAACATTCAATGGTTGGGGCCGACCCGGCGCAGTGGATTTGGGGATGTTGACAATGGGTTGTAGGAGCCGTAATGTCTCGTTCATGACAGCCGCCGCCATGCCACCGAAAAGGGGTTGGAAGTGCTCTTCAAACTTCCATTCGTCCATCGGCTTTCCTCCAAATATCTTGTCAATGTCGTCCTGTAGCCGCTTCTGCGACGCCCAGTTCATGGCGAGGAATATCATGGAGAAATGCAGTGTGTTGGCTGTTGTTTCGTGACCAGCCAGCATCACTACAAAAGCATTGCCCAGCAAATCGCTCTTAGTGATTGTCGAGCCCTCCTTCTTGGTAATGCCGCTTCCTCGGATCAGAGCATCGAAAAGGTCCATGCCCTCCTTTGTGTCATCGCCGGATTCGACCTGGGTCTTCTTCTTCTCATAAATCTCGTTCATGTACTTTCCCCATTCGCCTACAGCCTCGCCAACTTTGCGATGGACTTTGACTGGTGATCGTGCTGTCCGATGACGTTAGAAAATGGTCTCAATTCAACACAGTCAGGAGATGATAGGGAGGTGACTTACGAAGCCACTTGATAGGTATAATCTGGGTCCACATGATATTGTGGAGTAGTTCGCTGAGAGCTTCCCTGTAGTTCATGGTGTGACCTGGAGGTGCTTCGGATCCCACGAAGATCGAATCTTCTCCGCCCTTCTTAGGTTTTGGTTTCTTACCCTCTTCATGTGGCCATACTACTCGTACGTCGAAACCTGCGCCACTGATAACATAGAGAGCAAAGTTCATTGCCGCGACAGAAGGGTCAGCCACGGTCAAGTTTCCTTTTCCATCAGGCCCAGCCCACAGACTGAGCATCGACGTTGCGTGATGGAGAGTTTCGTTGAACACGAGTTCATTGTTCTTATCACCGAAGCTGGGTGCGACAAGTTTACGGTGTCCACGCCAATCCGACCCTTCGGTTGACACGAGATTCTTGCCGTAAATATCCAATGACCCGTACATCTCAAGAGGCTTGGGAAAATCATTGCGGCGGTTGGTAATCTGGCCCACAGCCTCCGCGTCGGCCACGTAGACGGTATTTCTGGTGGGAGAAGCGACAATGAACACGTCCATTCCCATTTTTCGGAAAGGCTCATGACCGCTCATGTAACCCCATTCCGGGTGCAGAAGGCTACAGGATCGAGTTAACATCTCAGTTGTGGTCAGGTCGGATACACTTACTCCATCCACATGCCTCTCAACGGCGTCGGCACAAACCTCTGCAGCAATGGCGTCCATAACTTGAATGTTGACAGCCAGAAGATGCTGAACATGTGCCATGGCACTACAACTACAGGCAACCCCGAGCTTTTTGCTAGTGCAACATTTCGCTGTAGGCTACGATATCTCCAGGTTATCTGATAGATGGCGAAGCTTGCAATGACGCTAAAAATGAGGGTAGCGATCATGGTGTTCCTCCTGGCAGGATTCCAGGCTAAGGGTGGAGTCTACTGGTACAAGAGACTGTGATCCACGCGATCTTGCGCTATCAAAGGCACTGTCGAGAGGATGTTGGACGTGTCTGGAGGTGGTGGTGTGCATTCGCCTTCCTGCACGCGAATGAAGTTGTGACGTATACATGTGTGATTGAACTTGTCTCACTGGCGTCTCAGCCCCTCGGCTACGAAAGATCGCTAACAGATGCATCTCGCGTATTATGTACGGGTGCAGTATGCAAGATCTGGTGATAGATCGCGTTACACAAACGAAGTCACAGGCTGATGGCTCTACCTACCAACTCGTTCTCTGGTGTGGCGGTACAATGTAAGATGGACGTGGGTAAGCAGTCATGGTCCGAGATAGGCTTGGCGGAATCGCGCCTGTCTACCTAGGTACATGTTTCCTTGCATGTACCAGTTGCGTGACAGTTGCGCTTTACACGCATCTACAAAACTCAAACAAGAAGCTGATCTGGCCGTGTCACCTGGCAACGGCGACATGCTAAAAGCTGTGTTCCTCGGTTGCAAAATTCTGCATTTGGTACGACACGGCAGGACATGGCTCCGAGGATCAAATTCAAGGCAATACCCGCGCGCACCACCTGGTGGACAGCGACCAGACAAAAGTTCATCTACATCGTCACTCGCGACGTCACAGCACACCTTTCGTCATTATTAACTTCTACGTGCGTCAGCACGAACACTTTCGATGTGCAGACGACAAGGCAAATGCGTTCCAAGGATGTGCGGCTCACGCTTCACCGTGTCGCGCCGCTTTGCCGAGTCTCCAGCCCCTTCTGCATGGTTTTATGCCAGATGCAGCAAGCGGCTACTACATCACTTGCCGTCTGGAGCTTAAAATTTCTAGACATGTTGCTGCTCCGATCGATGGCAAGCGTTGAGATGCCGTGTCGCAAAATGAAGCGACTACACCGACTCGACGGCAACTTGACGACACGAGTTTGACTCGTCGCTGCGCCATCTTTGGGTGGAGAGTAATCCAAGGGACTCCCCGTTTTTCCACTGGACGCCTCATGCGATCCACGTGGTAAAGCGACAGCCGCCAGGATGTGGACAGCCAGGGTAATCCCACGAGGCTCGCAGGCCGGCTTTGCTTAGACAATCTCGGTTGTGGGGAGTCGTCTATCGGACAGGTCCTCTCACGCATCAGTCATCTAGTCTGAAGCAGACCGCAACTTGCCATAGCGTCGGTGAGGGACAGGGCCGGGCAGAGTCGGCTCGTCATCTGACAATTTGGCTCGATGGCCATCTCTGCGAAGAGCTTAGCATCAAAGGCACTGCTGTTTTGGATTGATGTCGCCGGGCAGCTGACCGTTTATTTGCGGAAGGCCCTTCACGACCGGATTACGTACGTATGGCGGCGTTTGCAAGGGTGTTCAGGGCACTGCGGCGTGCACAGTACCAATTCACTCCGAGTGCACACGACGGAGGGGTCCTACTACTCCAAGTGGGCTTACCAATGTTCCTAATGCCATGACGGCGGTCGCGCGGTGCAGCGCGCTAGTTTGTAGGGCAGGCCTTAGACATAATACAATTATTGTCACTTGCAAAAGACCGGCGCCTCTCCGGCCTCTGCCAGTGAACAGCAGCCGCGATTTCCCTAGCAAACGAGGCGGACAAAAGGGTAGTGCAGCAGTACACACTACTTGGCCATGTGCCACCAAGCTGCCTATAGGAGTCTCGCCAGGATCTGCAGCCCGGAAACGCAACGCTGATCTTTGGGCAGCAGAGTTGTGAGGGACAGGTCCTACTCGCAAAGACTCGGCGCATGAATCGTCACAGCACAAAGGATGGGACCGAGTGCTCGAGGCAAGCAGACAGTACCAGAGGTCAGCCGCGGCGTTGCAAGATATTGCCTGCACGCCACAAGCAGCGCATCACTTCTATCAACCTTCTCGAATACCTCGGTGCCGCTGTAAAGTGGAGGCTGGCCGACTAGGGATCGTGACTAGTCGGCCTCTGAGCTCGGATCAGCTTCCTGAATCTTCAGGGCCAGCAATTGGGCAGAAATTATCCGACTATAGCTGCTGCTGACGGGCGGGCCTGCTCCAAGATGCACGGGGGGTTGTCGACGATGACTGTTGCATAGCGGAGGACCGCGCACGGCGGCACGAAACAACGAGCTCCGTGACTGACACACGACGGGCGCTGGAATTGCAGCAGCCATGTGTGCTTGGAGATGGACGTACTGTGTAGACGCAGACGTGATGCCGTCGGCTGGAGACGGCGCCCAAGTAGTAGTCGTAGGCAATGGATGCGCGGTCGCGTCGGGCGGGAGCAACGTTTGCTGTCTGCAACGGCATCATCCTATGGCACATGGCGGGCACTGGCAGCTCGCGCTGTTTGATACAACGGTGCCATGTCGTCCTTGTCGATGGCCACACAGCGCGGCTGGTGGCCCCGCCGAAACCCTGGTCTTGCAGGCTGGGTGCTAGGTCAATGGCACAAGCGACCTGTGTGCTGCACATCCTTCACTTTTGCGCTAATACGCCGCTTCTGCAATCCTCGTCCATCTCTCTCCAAGCATCGGTATCATGTTCTCCCCCCCCCCCCCCGACATGGCCCATGATTGCACACCATAGTGCCTAGCCGTAGCCCTCACCACCACTACCTACCCCTACTAATCCCATACTACCACCTTCCTCGTCCACCTCCACCTCCGCCCGCGTGCCTGAGCCAGCGCTGTGCCGTCTTCCGTCGTTCCCCCCCCCGTCGCATCTCGCTCTGAGCTGTTCCTTTTTGCGACTGATTTAGTTTCGCGCCTCTGTGATTGCGCCCTGGCCCCTTCGTTCGCACGGCCCGGTCTTAATAGCGCCACTTTTCGCCGACCAAGCCAGCAAACGTCGACAGCATAGACGGTCCGCGACTCATTCATCTGGGCCTTACCTGCTTCGGATAGTTGTCTCCGGCTCCATGGTAAGAGAGTCTTGCCCAAGGCTAGGTCCTTTCTTCGCGCACGCGGCATAGGAAAGCTCCCGTCCTGCATCCCACTCTGGCCTCCGAGCACTTGCCCTCCGACGCTTTCCAAACTCTTCCCCTCTTCCAGGCGATGACGCGGGTTGGGCTGTCATCTGCTAATCATCTTTGACCTGCCATTCGCTGACTCTGGCGAATTGGTCTTTTCCTGACCCTGCGACTGCCGAGGCCGCCTCTCTCCACCAACCTGCCCACCCCCCGCGACCTTCCTGGCTTTTGCCGTTTGGTGGTCCTGGGACCATCCGTTTTGCCCAGTAGTCGTCTGTCATACATAGCCGCATGGCCATAGCGGATTCCGTCTGGCATATCTAAGGATGGCTGATCCTGACGCGCCCGGCCAGGCTAAGAGAGCTCGTTTGGGCTCCGGCAATCTTGATCACCCGCAGTATAACGGCCACGGATTTCCACACCCTCCTCCACCGCCTCATACCCAACCCACTCGACCTCCGTCTCATCCCTCTTTGGTCCAGGCGTCTCCGCCCTACGCTGCCCACGGCTTACCGGTTCCGTCTAACCAGTATCCCCCTCACGTCCCAGGCTATCCCGGACCGCTTCCTTCACCGTCCCTTCCACCATCTGATATTCGTGCCCTTGCGGACCCACGGAACATACCTTCACCTCGTCAGCATCCCAATGGCGTTACTGGAGCATCACCTGTGACGATCTCCCAGGACCGCATCTCCAGCTACCGTCCCCCACTCACACCTCAGGCGACCACTGCACCAGCAGAGCCACAGCATTCCCGGCCCACCAGTATCAGTGTCGACGTGAAGCCTCCAACTCAGACTCCCATGGAGCATGGCGGCCACCACCAGCCGTGGGCAATCAACCACGAGCACCGCCCCAATGGCAGCATACCGAATGGATACAACCACGCCATCAGTCCCGGCGCACACCCCAATGGAACTCCATATCATCCCCAGCAGCAGCCGCCACCGCCACCAGCAGCCCAGCAGTACGCCCCTCCTGTCACTCCCTACGCGCAGACGCCGTACATGAACGACTATGGCACTGCACAGCAGATACGACGAAAGCAGGTGCGCGCCACCCAGGCCTGCAACCACTGCCGCTCGCGAAAGCAGAAGTGTGACGAAGCTCGACCGTGCCAGTTCTGCAGAGAGAACAGCTTCGACTGCCAGTACAAGGATGTTCCGCCACCCAAGTGCGTTGCCCGTTCCCTCATTTTGGTTCATCGCTGACTCCTCCCCCCCTTCAGGCAAGACAGAAGTATGATGCAACTTCAGGAAAGTGTCAACAGCATCTCCGACGTTCTGTCGCAGTTTGTGGACCAGTTCAACGGCTGGAAGTCGAGTGTTGAGAGCAGGCTTCCACCATCACGGAACCACGAGATGATGTCGAACCACGCGTCGCCTGAAGCCTCTTTCTCCGCACCTCCGCGAGAGCACGGCACATCCAGATGGCCTACTCCCATACAGGGAAGAGGGCACATGGGTCGAGTCAACAGCAACCTGAAAATGGAGTCACCTATTGCCCCTCACTCGAACATGATGTCGCCTTTGGGTGCGCAAGCATCGGCTTCCATCAAGCAAGAATCGCAGTATGCGCCCCCTCAACAGCCGGCCACCCCGGCTGAGAGTGTGAGGACCGATCGCAGCCATGCCACTGAGACTAGTCCCAAAGAACAAACGGGCCTGCAGGGTGATCACACAACACCAGCGCACAAATTGCTGGACGAGTGGCAGCAAATGAGCATCTTTTATGCAGGTATTCCCTATCTCAAAAGGCTACAGGACAACGGCCGTGAAGTCTCAGACTACCCGATGCAGCTTGAGCAAGACCGCGGACTGCTGCGCGTCTGGGGTGTTGGTGAGGGCCAAGACCTGAACGACGGAGCGCAAGGCCCTGGAAGCCCAGAGAGCAGCAACGATTCAGAAGCCCCTTCACCAGCACCTGGCAAAGAAGGCCTATGGGGTTATCCATTTTCCGAAGTGCCCGTCGGAACGACGACACCGGGTAGCACCCCTCGAGAATACTTCCTGCCCAAGCCGCGGCAGGAGAATGGGCTTGGCGCAGACGGTCGGCCCGACTTTCGACGCCATGTCATGTTCGAGTTACTCCGGTCGTACATGGAGACCATGCACATTTTTCATCCTTTCATGAACGAGAACAGGCTAAGACGCATGTTCAATGACTTCAGTGATCAATACAGCCCCGACGCGAAGCCGCTAAACGCCCACTCGCCTGCTCCTGTTCACGGAGTAAAGCGAAAGCGGTCAGAGAGCAACCTTGAGGGACTCCCTTCTGGTCGGGGTGAGATTGAACGATCATTGCGCAATGCGATTGTACTGCTCGTTCTTGCTTTGGGTAAAGTCTGCATGCACACCGACCCCTTGCCTGCGCCACAGAATGATCGACATCCGTATGTTCACAGCGAATGGGGCTACATTCGGAATTCTCCTCATCCTAACGGCAGTTTCAACAGTGTCCACAGCGAGACTTCGGACGATCACCGCCCGAAGAACATCGACCTACTACCTGGCATGGCTTACTATGCCTACGCCACCGATATCCTTGGAAACCAACAGGGAGGTAATACTGTTGCGCATGCGCAGGCTATGCTGCTGGCCGCGCTATTCCTCAGTCAGTATGCACGAGTACTGGAAAGTTGGAGCTGGATTAACAACGCCTGCCGAATTGCCCTGGTCCTCATCAAAGCTGATTACACCAAGCTACTCCGTGTGAACAGCGACAGAAGACACACCTGGAGTTCCAAGGAGCGTTACAGACTCAACCTCGTCATGTGTGTCTACTGGACAGCCCTGCAGCTGGAATCCGATATTCTCGCAGAGATGAGCACTCTGCCGCCTTCTGGCATCTCTGCGCATCAAAGCGAGATTATGTACCCTGAAGGCGTCAACGAAAACTGGTCTCAGGATCAGGACAGCAACTTTGTGCAACAGGATGTCGAAGTACGTGCAGGGCCAAGACAAGACCTGATGATGAAACTGTACTCCACACAGACTTTCTTGCGAGTTGTCCTCAACGTTGCGCATAATGCTCTGTACGGTCACAGTGGTCGTATGAGCTTCGACCCTACAAGCTTCAAGGAGGTTGCTCACCACGCGCTCACTCACAAGGAGATTCTTGAGGGCTGGAGGAAGCTGCTCACACCGGAACTGGCATGGTCGGATGACGAGTACCCCTCGACAGATCTCAACATTGCTCGTGTACGCGCCAAATACTATGGCGGTCTATACATGATGTTGCGACCCTACCTCAAGCTTGCGAGCCATACGCTGGAGTTTCCACCCCCGCCTCCTGGAACAACTGGCGCAACGCAGCACAACTCGCCATCACCCTACGGAAACGCGGCGTCCAACAGGAACGTCCAAATGGTTGACCTGAGCGAAGACCAGCACAAGATTATCAAGATCGCCTGCCAATGTATCAACGCCGCTATCCGGAGTACCATCGCCTTCGATCGTGTAGGCGAAGAGCCTGGTAGCCAATACCAATACTTCCAGCCTACGCGCAAGAAGAGGCTTATTGTAACTAACATTTTTGGTACACTTCACGCGTAAGTCGATACTACCCATGGTCAAACTTGGCACCGCCTGCTAACACTCAGTGTAGACAATTCGGCAACATGCTCGTCCTAGCCTCGGTGTACAAATCCAAATTATACCCCCTCCTACCAAGCGACACCTGGCTCACCAAGGCTAATCTCGCCGCCCTTTTCAAACGTACTATTGCTGTCATCAGCGACGTAGCGCAAAACTCGCCAATTCTGCGTATGGATCTCGAGATCCTCAAAAACGTCCAGAGGCAGCAGGGTCTCGAATGAAGCAATTAACATGACGACATACTTAATATCGGCAAAGCGCATTCGCATGACGAGGCCCATGCTGCGCTCTCATCCGACGATTTATCTCTTGCTCGATGGCGACCATCCAATCCCAATCGCCATTCGACATGCGCCACCGTCTGGCAGATCCGGCCCGACACCGATCTGAACGTGCATGATGACTTGCATGAGTAGACCCTGGCGCTGCTGCATGTCAGTTTCTTTCTGGGCATTTATATTTGCTTTTTGGTTTCTTTCTTGCCTCTTGTCCCCCACCATCGATCAGGACAGCTATTGTAGAAGACAGAGTTGCATTATCAAATGCACGCGGCACACGCACACGCAACGAAACGGAAGTTTTAACTTATCATCGTCATTGGGCGGCTAGCGCTGAAACTAAGCATTTCGGAATCATTATTCCCCTCTCTCTTTCCTTCTGGTCTCGGATCTCTTCTCGCGTATCTCTGAATCAACATATCCCCGGTTGCGTCCAAGGCTTGGATAGCGGGGACGAGTTTTCTCAACTGCACCTATATTGTTTCTTTCTCCATGACGCTCGCCTACCGCTGTTATGGGTATACCCTGGGTTTTTTCCGCTGGTTCCACTCCCTTCCCCTTCATCGTTCACCGATCAGACTGGGTGACTGCAACGCTGTGGAGGGTGGTGTGGAGTCTGCGTCGACTTGCTTCGATTTTCGCTAGCGTTCGCCGGTAGGAGATCTTGGGGTTCTAGGTCCAAGCCACTCATACATATCCCTGCCGCCGCTCGCAAAGAAATATACATCGCATTGGGTCACTATGGAATTTCCAATGTCCATACGTCGTGTTGCTTTTCACTGCGGGACCCTTGAACACACCGTTCATACTCGATGTAAAGGTCCGTGGCACTGCTATCCGTGGCTCTCGTCCAACCATCCTCAGATATGCTTTTTTGCGGGATGCGTATACACATGCCAGATGACCGTGTTTCGTGTGATGACTACCGGCATCTCTTCGGTCTAATACGGTGGCGTTGCGCCTCGACCCGTCTTGAACAGTCCTGGAGTAAAAAGATTAGTCGGCACGGGTGCAGCGCCTCAGCCGTTTTGCTTGTGCGCCTGTTGGTTGCCGATTTTTCTCCTGCAGAGGCGACCAGCTACCCATTGAACAGCAGTAATTGTTTTGTAACGACCACCATCATTATCTTCTCACACCAATCAGAGGCATTCCAACACCACGGGATGGTTTCAGCCAGATCGTAAACTCAATCTTGAAAAAAATCCTTACCGTCGATTATGCAGCTGGATCTTCCCGATATACAGATGAGATCGCTGGTTCGTTCGACCGGTATGCACGACCAGAGGCAAAGAAGCAAAGAAAAGTGTCTTCAAGGGTTGCGAATAGTTGCCGTTACATGCGCGTTGAGTACGACCATCTCGTCCCTTTTCCAACATCAAATTGCTACTTCAACGGACCTCAAAGCCTCCGTATGCGCAGCATCACACCTGCATACTAGTGGTCAACCACGATCTTCAGTCAATGCCCAACTTGTCTGCAATGCAATGCGCGTCAATCCGCATCCTCTTCACTGCATCAACTATACATCTCAAAGGTGTGAGTGAGTGGGTATTGTGTGTCTGTACTACGAACGCACGTGCTAACTCTGTGCATGAAGCACGCCGCCTCGCGCGCATCACAAAATAAGAAACGAAGATTGTAGCATTGGAACCAAAGCCAAACCACCTGCCGTATACGCTACCGTATACGGGTATGCCTACCAAGTGCGCCTATACCTAACATCTGCGCAGACTCAAAACTGTCATATTTCCACCGAGTATCTGACCGGCTGGCAGTGCTGCTATCCGACAAGCTAGTGTCTTTTCCACACCGCAAAAACGAACTCACTGCAGAACGGCCACGGCTGCGGAAAATGGACTAAGGCGATCTCCAAACCCTTCAAACTCGCCAGTTGCAAAACAAAAATAACCCGCCCGCATAATCAGGTTGCGACCCCCTCCAACGTGCAAGTAATCCTAATTAGGGCACGATTTCCACAAAAGAATCACGACCTGCGTCTTGCATTCTGCAGCATGGGACCATGCTCATCTTGCATCATATCTCTCTCTAGTTGAACCAAGAACTTTGGTTGACTAGCCTGCCTGACAGGAGGGCAACACTTGTTCCTGGTGGTTGCTCTGCCCCGGCGCTAATGACCGCCTCCCGAGCACGTCCGGCGGCTCGTCGAAAAAAACGTAACGGAGGGTTCCGGTGAAGCAGCCGCTTGTTCGATAGCCTGGACCCTGGCTTCGAAAATGACTTCTGTTTGAGGAATCCATGATGACGGCGGTCTTGGCGCTCGGCTCATGACTATCCACGTGCTAGGTATCTTGACATGTTGCCCACCAAACCCACACCAGAGTGTGACGTCGCGTCGATATCACCGAAACGGGGCTTGCCTGTGGTGACACACTACTACAAACTAGGTGCGTACGGTGAAGCAGGTCGTACGAGTTTTGCAATCATGCTGCCACGAATTTTGCTTGGACGGCGCAGATCGATAAACTCCGAGGATCAGGAATCATACGTTGATTACCCATTGTTCCGAAAGGCTCCAGCGATTAGATGGGCCGCGCGCGCGCATTGCTGCGTCGATCATTTTGGGGTAAGAGTAGTCGGCATAATCTCGTTGCTATTGGGTTTTATTCCTCTCGCGTATCTGCATGGAGCAGGGACCTGCGTTCTCCAACAAAATCAGCAAGTCCACCTAACCTGTCTCCAATTAATTCCTTTGCGCGTTGCGCATGCGCAGCAGCGTCGATCTTGTCGTCGGTGTACCCCGTATACAATGGAGCAAAGTGTCCCAAATGCTTCGCAAAAGCTGCGCGTCGGACCTTTCTCCACCCCGCCCATTGACTCTGCAATCATCTGATGAAATTACGGTGGCCTGCGACATGACACGGGAACGGAGTAAGGTTTGATACGGTGAAGCGTCGCGTTGGGCAGCAGCGAGCCTATCATTTGTGCTGGATGCTGGGAAATTAGTGAAAAAGAAGGCGTTATTGAGAGGCTCCGGAGAAGACTCCGTTGCGTGAACGCGTGAAGATGGCGTCGGGCATTTGGGATAAGGTTACGACACCTCGCTTTCCATCGGCAGTTTGAGCTCCTCTTCCAGTTCGCGGTTTGCACATCATCACATCATACCGGGGCCGTTCTTGTCGCACTGTCTAGCTCTGAGCGAAGTATGGTATCGCATTTGAACGCGAATCCGATGTCTATTGTTGGATATCACGATGCTGCAGTCGCGTTGGTCGTCGATGTCGACCCAACGCTAGGCTGGACTCGATATCTTGATCAGATGATTCAGCACGTGCTTTCGTGTTTGCTTCTTCGTAGCCCTGATATATACTCGCGAGTAAGGCTTCATAGGCGCGCTCGCTTCGCGCCCGCGAGCGAACACAGCAAAGGATTTCCTGCACGCCAACACCCCTCGACACAATTTCCTATAAAGTTAACTTGGTATTGCCCAGGTACGTATACTTGTAAGACACGCGGAAGGACAGGCGGAAGACATCCCCGCAGATCTCAGATCCCGGAACAAGATCTTCGTGTATTGCCAACCTCGGGTTCGTGTTGCGATCCGATAGCGACTTTCCTGACGTTCAGCGACGACTAGACTACCTTGTTGGGCAAAGGAGAAGGTGCATGAATGACACCATGGTGGTCGACATTAACCAAAGTTGACAAGTGAGGCGCGCCCAGAGCGGTAAACCCTCCAAGGCTGTGACTGGCAGTATGACAAAGGTCATAGTCATCACATTCACAGCCCGCCTTACACAGCAAAAGTCCACATTCGGGCCATCACCCTAGATGCAGCCTGCAGTCACGACACCGTTCGTCGAATCGCATCCCACGCAGACGAAACGTTGATAGCAAAAGTAACACAAGACATGCTGTGCTGAACCGTTGACTGCAGTCTTTGCCAATCGAACGCAAGCCCCCTCACCGATCAGACAGGCGTGGCATCGGCTAGAGGGACCTCCCACAGGAAAAGCCGCACTGCAGCTGCAGCCGAGATTGTGACGGTATACCCCGCAACCGTACATGGCTCTGCAAACGCAGAATGCGCCTTGTGCATACATTGTCAACGATGTCTCAGCGTGTATGCAGCGCATCGGTGTGCGCAGAGGCTGAGTGTGCGAGATAGGGCCTTTGACTCCGGTACTTATCGGTGGCTGCTTATCGCATGCCACTAGGAAACATTCTCCGGGATACCGTTCTGGTCACGATTGCCGGCAAGCAGCTAGGGTCTGGGGTGCATTGCAGCATCCCGGGCGGGCGAGAAGGAGGGGTCAGGAACCCCAACGTCCGAGAGTCTCTTACAGTGGGGCCTTGTGCTGGCGGAGATATTTGGAGGTACCCTGGAATGTTCTGAGCGCCTTCTGTACGCGTTTCATGGAGCGTGCAATCCGTGCAATCTCGGTCGTGATCTCCCCGAGTCGCTTCGACTTTCTTTCAAGACGAGCATGTGCACCGTCGAGGCGCTGAGAAGCGGCTGTCGGTTCCGCTTCGGTGACAGCGCTGTTCCAGCACGTATCGCAACGAGCCCCAGCCCGGATCGAAGTCGCAACCGGATGGCTGACACAACTCGGCCCTTTCACAGACAACACGCGGTTTCTCTGTGACAAGGGTTCCCAAGAGTTCGGGGTGCATGGCGTTGGAGAGCACAATGATGAGACGGTACGGACTGTTCTTCCAGATCAATCAGCGAAGTAGCTGCACCTTGTCAGCTGTTAGTCCCATTTGCTCCAACACAGCCTGTCCATGTCTCCAAGTACCGCCTTGTACCTCCAAAGGTACCATTGTGGACTAGTCCCGGCATGCTGTTCGTGGTTCACGATGCAGCAAGTCGGACCCCTCAGCAGTCCCGAATCTGTCAGACTGCAACTTTGGGGCCGTTTGAAGCCACGGTATGCCTGTATCGGACATGCACAACAAAGGTGCTCAAGAGTCTCCACATGACGAGACATCAGCATCTTCTGGAGGTGTCAGAGAGAGCACAGGACCCCAGTGGAACCTTCGGAATGGCGACCTCTCTCATGCGTAATCGATCGGCCGATGCTGCGCATCGACTCGTAAGTGATCACAACTGCTGGCTTGTGCGAGAGGCCATAATCTGAACAATTACAGCGTGCGTTCTAGCCAAGTCATTGCCGCGGTTGGTGAGCCGTGCGAAGAGCGACATGGGAGTTTGCTGCCCAACGGACGGACAAGGCCTGAAAACGGACCGCAAATGACAGGAATACGACCGATATGTCACTGCACGCCGCGACCGTTGTGCACATCATCAGCAAGTCATCACAGGTCAGGGTCAAGGGACTTTTTGACTTGGACGATGCCCAACGCACACAAGGAAGAGTGCACGGAGCGCATTGCGAAGTATCAGACCAGGATCCTCACGCGTTTGATAGACCGTTATTATGGAAGCGAAGGTGAGTGGCGTAGCTCAGAATGTCGTGCAGCAGCGAGGCTGTAGAGCGTTAGTAGATGACCCACTGCGGTGTTCGTGGGAAAGCTTGACTGAATGTTCGTTGTGCTGAGTTGTAGATTTTCGTTGAATAGTGCTGCGACTGTGAGTATAGTTGTGGGCAATTCAAACTAATACGTTGGGATTTGTTAGATTTGACCAAGACATTAGCGAAAAGGTTCAAAGATGATCTAAATCCTTGCGTGTTTGTATAGTCGTATTTGTAGATGGAGAACTGTGGTCAGCAATCATTTGCGAAGTCTGGAAATATCGCAGATGAGTCCACAGAGTATCGATTCTGTAAGAGAGCAACGCACAAAGAAGGAATGAATTTATCGACGGCAGTCTGCTAAGGTAGTTGTTTCTCTCTTCGGCTGTCTACTTTGTCATCACACCCAGTTGCCACTTCCTTCACTGCCTCTTCATCCGGTATCCTCTCGAGTTGCATCACCATGAGTGTCTTCTTCACTTCAGTCAACTTGGTCGAGTCAATAGAGAAGGAAAACTCAACTACGCAAGTCTTGCTCTTAAACCCTTACTTCCGTTTTCCATTATGAGCCTCAACAGGCGCGATGCACACCCAACACATGGCCATGCGGGGAAGCACGAACGCATTGTTATTCTGTGCGACTGTGACTCCCACAAGCCATGACTACCTATCGGCTTGCTTACAAGTACGGAACGCGATATTACGAATATCGTGTGCTACCATGAACCTACGCGAAGAACTCTTAATCTTTCGAAAACGTATCTTACCTACAACGCCAATATTTTTCCTCAACTGATCATGGCATGGTAATCGTTTGCATTGTGTAGAAGAGAAGCATCGCATCCTTGACTGCTAAAGGCATGGAAAGAAGAAAGAGCAACCATGTACCGGCACACTTCTGCTCCTCCACGTTCCTCAACATACCTCTATCCCCCCTCCTATCCTTACAACCTCGCAGCGCGATCCTACGACACAACTTACATGTACAGACCCTACTCGTACACTGAACCACGTCGCTGCACTTCCTACTACGAAACATCGTACTCGCGACCCAGTACATCCCATCAGCCTGTACAAACCAACACCTGGAGATACGTTAGACCAGCCCCAGCACCACAGCCTGACAGAATCCCTCGCAAGAGCAGCCTCAAGAAGACGGCGAGCAGACACGTACACTTCGACCTGCCGCCTGCGCAAAGCAGCTCGAGCAGGACGATCCGGATAGCCGAGGAAGAAAGGCAGCGGGAGCGAGAACGCACAAAGGCAAAAGAAAGGGAACGAGAACGGGAACGAGAGCAAGAAAGAGAGCGAGAAAGCAGATACTACACACCACCCGGACCCATGTTACCACAACGCTCACCCCCGGAAAGAATGCCTAGAAAGGACCACTCCTACACCTCAACCTACGAATACGATTCCCAAACCTACCACGAAGAACGCTACCGCCGCACCACCTCACCTCCCCGCATCAACCTACCCAGATCACATTCTACATACACACGCGTACCGCCACAACAGCCTCACCACCAACCCCCATCACCCCAGACCAAATCCCCACCACCCACCCACCCGACCGTGTACATAATAACCTACGCCACAGACCTACTCCGCACCGAATCCGCAACCGCTCACCTCCTCGCCACCCAGGTCCCACACCGCTCACCCCCTATCCCGCATCTCTACACCATCGATGCGCGCGCCGTGCATCCACCGCCTCTGGAACTATGCAAAGAGTACTCTGGGATCAGTAAACGGATACAAGATTTTGTTATGGAAGATGGGGAAGCCAGACGGGCGGCGAGGGAAGCGGTTGAGGAGTTGTTGCGGTTTGGAGAGGAGGCGCAGGAAGAAGAGAGGAGGAGGAGGAGGAGGAGAAAGGGGGGGAGGGATGGTGGGGATTGTGTGGAAGTGAGTATGAGTGTGTGTTGTCATGCGGGGACACATCGGAGTGTTGCTATTGCGGAGAGGATTGCGCAGGTTGTCAAGAGTGAGGTGAGGAGGATGGGGGGTGGAGAGGGTGTTGTGGTGATTTGTCGGCATGTGCATCGTGTCAAGGGGTGGAAGGATCCTTTTTGAAGCACCTTGGTTGGATTTTCTTGCTTGGTGTTGGGAGAACGAGGTTATGATTAGTCTGGAGAGTACAGAGACAAATGTTTTGATTAGAAATGAGTGTATGATACACTAGATTGCTGGAAATTGGAATCTGATATTCATTCTTCTTACACGTTACCCAGTAAAAGCGACATACTCCTCGCTTGCCACGAACCCAGTTCTAGCAGCCAAACACATTGATATGGAACTTTTATCAATATCGTACCTGTCCCTCCCTTCTTCTTTTGTACACTTGGATTCTTCTCGATTCTGCTTCTACGCAGTCTTCTTCTTTCCAATGCTGGTATCAATGCTGCCCAGAACCCACGTAACAGCAAACACAGCAAACATGCCCAGTGTGATGACAATGGGCTTCCTGTACCCAGCTGTCCACGGGTAGTCGTACGTGACAACGAGATCGCGATCTCTGAACTCATCGACGAGGTTGATAGCCGTCAGCTCCAGTGTTGTGCGGCCCAGGGTATCCATAAAGGTCTTGTGGAGGCTGGTCTCGTTGCTGACGATAGGTACGGTGGTGGAGAACTTGACATTGGTAGCACCTTCGGGGAGGATGACGCGGAGGTTTACGCGGCCGTAAGCAATGCCCTCGCTGGAACGGGGGCCCTCGAGGAAAGGCACTTTGAGGGCGTAGGTATCGCCTGTAGCGAGCTTGTGCAGATACGAAGAGAGGTCTGCGTTCCAGCCAACGCGGAAGCTGTACTTCCAGGTTCCGAAGATGGGGTACCGCGGCTTCAATTCCAAAAGTGCTTCTTTCTTGCCTGGGCGGAACTTTGACGTGGAGACGTTGCCAATGTCATCGGTAAAGTAGGGGTCGACGGCGCCGGGGGCAAGAGGCAGGGCTAGGCCCTTGAGGGCGAAGGTAGGCGGGTTGAGGTAGGATTGGCGCTGCCATTCTACGCGCGAGAAGTGGTTCTTGAGGCCTGCGCCTTGGTTGACGAGCCAGTAGCGCTCCTCGGTGGCCAGGTTGCCGCCCCAGTGCGAGACCTCGATGTCGCGCTCGAGCAGTGTGGCGTGTGTGAGGGGCTTGGTGAACTCGTAGCGCACGCTCACGAGTTGCTGGGCGCCGGCGGGGACATTGTTGTAGAGACCGTAGGTGAAGGTAGAGCCCTGCTTCTGGGGATCGGACGTCTGCTCTTCGTTGAGCTCCGAGGGGAGGGTGGTGTAGTCTGGCACATCGCTGTTGGGGAACTTGACCTTGGTGCGCTGCTTCTCAGTGAGATAGGCCGAGGGGGCGTATGCGCTGAAGTCGTACTGCAGGTACTGCTTGTCTGTCTGTGCGAGCTGGGCGGGGACGGGCTTCAGAGATGAGAGGATCGAGTAGGAGATGCTGATGGTCTGCTGCGCCTTGGGGGCGAGGGGCTCGGGGAGATGGATCTTGTAGAACTCGACGGAGCTGCCCTTGTTGTCAGTCCCCACACACGATGTCCACTGCGCCGTGAACCTACCTCGCGGCATCAAAGCCCACCACCTCGACCTTGAAGATGCCCTTCTCAGCCGCCTTCTTGTCTCTTGCTTCGAAGCCGCCAATTTTGGACAGCAGGCTCGACTCGAATGGCAGATAGTATTCCGATTGCGCCTTGTCGTCAATGTTCTCGATTATGACGTTGATGGTTTCCCTCGGGTACGCCTTGTCCAGATTCGTCGTCCGGACCAGGTTCGCATTCTTGAAGACCTGCGGCGGAGTGAATGTGCTGGGCAGCACCTGCTTGGACAGCAGCGGCTGGGAGAGGTTGAGTTCGGCGCTGGCCAGGCTCGAAAGCGCTGCTAGGCAGCTGGTAAAGAGGGAAGACCTCATTGTTGGAACAGCAGCCAAGCTATCCAGTCATGTAGGAGGTCGGGGTCGGGGGAATTGAGGTCGTGGGCGGGTCGGTCAATTCGAGGTTACGCGGCGGATGTGTTGCGTCGTAGGTGTTCTCTTCGGAGTTCCCTGGCACCTCCGCGTCTTGGCACAGACAGCTCGAGCTCCCCCTCTATCTACTGCGCTATCTTGGGAATTCCACCCTCGCACCGCACCATGAGACTCCTAGCACGCTCAATTGGCCGCCCGCGGATAGCTCCAGCTCGTCGTGGAGCAGCAACCGCATCTGGAAGGCGCCACTTGACCAACAATGGCTTCTTCCGTGTCTCGGACGAGGTGCGCGAAGCTCTCCACTCGAAAAAGCCCGTCGTCGCGCTCGAGACGACAATCTACACCCACGGTAGGAGCAGCAAGAGACATGCGCATACGCCCAGCCTGTGCTGATTCACCGCGCAGGCTTCCCCTATCCTGAAAACGTAGCCCTTGCATCCCTCCTCGAAAGCGTAGTCCGCACGAATGGCGGTATCCCAGCCACCATTGGCATCCTCGACGGTGTAGCACGCGTAGGCATGGGCCCCGAAGAGCTGATCAGACTCGCCTCTTCTGCTGGCAAGTCAAACACAATGAAGCTCTCGCGACGAGACCTCGGCTATGTCTGTGGTATGCGACTGGCCGACAAGTCCTTCAATGGAGGCACCACCATCTCCGGCACTATGCTGCTGGCCCATCTCGCTGGAATCAAAATCTTCGGAACAGGTGGTCTCGGTGGAGTCCACCGTGGTGCAGAGTCAAGCATGGACATCTCTGCCGACCTGACCGAGCTTGGGAGAACCCCAGTCACCGTCATCTCCAGTGGCTGCAAGAGTTTCCTCGACATACCACGCACAATTGAGTACCTCGAGACGGAAGGCGTGGGCGTGGGCACCTTTGCCGATGGAAGACAAGGAAACGTAGACTTCCCCGCCTTCTGGTCGAGAGACAGTGGAGTCAAGAGTCCAACGACGATTGCGAATGAGATGGAGGCAGCTGCCGTCATCTGTAAGTTTGTGGCTACCTTCCTTAATCTCTGCTTCTGACATCATACAGACGCCCAACACGCACTTCAAATCTCGTCCGGTCTCCTCTTCGCCAATCCCGTTCCTACCGAGTTCGCTATCCCCAAGGATGAAATGGATGTTATTATTGCCGAGGCTCTGAAACAGGCCGAAGCGTCCAACATATCTGGCAAGGACAACACGCCTTTTGTACTTGCCAAGATCAAGGAACTCAGCAACGGCAAGAGCATACCCGCCAACAGAGCCCTGATTGAATCCAACGTGAAGAGGGCGACCATCGTAGCCCGAGAACTCGCTATCCTCGAAGCGAACCAGGAAGAAGCCCAAGGGTGAGCCAGCACTCTTGTTGCTCCATCGTAGACTGGCGCTGATGTAAGTATACTAGACGGAACTCCTCTTACTTTACTCCCGTTCCGTCCAATCCCTCGTCTGCTGCAACCTCATCGCCCTCTGAGCCTATTTCAACTCCAACCACCTCATTCTCATCTAGCACTGAGCCCCAGAAATACCCCGATGTGGTTGTCGCCGGCGCTCTTGCAGTTGACTTTTCTTGTGATTATGCTCCGTTCAAAGCCTCTGCCGGCCAGACAGATCCACTGCCTCACACCTCAAATCCAGCAGTCATTACTCAGACTCTGGGAGGTGTTGCACACAATATTGCCAAAGCCTCACATTTGCTCGGCTCTTTTGTTCATCTGCATAGTGCTGTTGGTGACGACTTGAGTGGTCGCGCGGCGATTAGCCAACTGCAGCAGGAAGGTATGCCCGTTTCTGGTATCAAAACACTCCCTGCACCGTCTAGAACAGCGCAGTACGTCGCCATCAATAACACGAACAAAGACCTTGCACTCGCCATGGCAGACATGTCCATCTTGGAAACGATCCCCAATGAAACTATCCAACAACTAGCTACCACTATCTTCAACGCTCCAGTCCGGCCTAAAGCCTTCGTTGCAGATGCAAACTGGTCTTCCTCCGTCCTGCATACCTGGCTCCAAGCCGCTCGTCACGCAGATACTACCACCATCTTCGAACCAGTCTCCACAGCCAAGGCACTACGCATCTTCCCATCTACCACCCGTCCATCAGTTTACCCCAAGCCTCTAGCAGACATCACAACGCCCAACACCTACGAACTCACCGCACTCCATGACTTTGCCAGCCAGGCCTCTCTCTTCGAGTCGCCCGAATGGTTCAGCGTCATCGATGCATTGGGTATCCCCAACGGTGGCTTAAGAGTCCCATTAGCCGTCACAGTGGGCGGTGACCTAGTAGACCAAGGCATCCCCCAACAAACCATCAAGCTCCTCCCCTTCTTCCCTACAATCTTGACAAAGCTTGGTCCGCAGGGTGTGCTCATGACGAAGCTTCTAGCCTCTGATGCAAAGGAACTGAGAGAGGATCATGAGCGTCAGTATGTGCTGGCGAGGAATATGTCTTCTGATGGTGCGACTGCGGTTGGTGGTCTCTACGTGAGATTGTTTCCTGTGGAGAAGGTACTCGAACCACATGAGGTAGTTAGTGTGAATGGCATTGGCGATACGTTTTGCGGCGCGTTGGCGTATGGGCTGAGTCGGGAGGAGACGGTGCAGGATGTGGTGGCGTTTGCGCAGAGGGCTGCGGGCGAGAGTTTGAAGAGTAGGGAGGCTGTTAGTCCGGGGTTGAGGGGGTTGAAGATGTAGGTTGTTGGGCTGTGGGTCTTTATTTGGATAAGGGAAATGGAATACGTGTTTGAGAGCCTGCAGATTAGCTATCTCTATTGGTAACCTGGAACGCAGGGCTTGTGAAGATTACAAGGTATGAACCTGCCAAGTTCACCAAGGTAGAGAAAAGCCGGAAGGAAAGGAGATAGCTGTGGAGGCACGTTCATACTAAAACTCGCCCCCACCGCGCTCTTCCCAGGAGGAAACCAGACAGGTTAACTGTGCGGAAAGTCATGGCTCCCCTATTCAGTTGTTTTCTGTGAATGGCGTGCCACTGCTAGTTTGTCTCTGTTGTCAAAGTCAGGATTACTGGTATATGGCCGAGCGGTATGTCAACCACGTTGCGCCACGGTCACTGAGGTTGCACGTCATGGGGAAGAATCGAACACAACCCAAAGCTCGTCTACAGCTATGCAGGGTGGGGGGAGAGCGTTTGATTTTTCCCAACCGAGTGGCTGAGTGCATTGGAGCCATGCAAGCTGCAAGGACAAGAATCTACCAAATCTGCGACCATAACGACCGTTCCCGCTCAATGTTCCCTGCAATAGAACCTCAGCCCATGCTCCAACTATCCGTCAATAGTAAGTTGACAACATACTTACGATCTAACCACAACTGAGATACTCAGCCTTGGTCAGTCCCTGAGCCAGACCTTCGTCGTCCTGTAGCTAATCAAATCTTTCTGTTTCATATTAGGGTCTCTCAACATCTTGGTAGCCTACCATATGTTGTAGCAACAACCCCGCGTTTGCGTAGGACCCTTTAAACGCAGAGAATCCGGTTTCCTCGACCTCCCGAGACCTGTACCCGCCCTCAGTCTCTCGTGTTGTATTGCACAGAAAATCTTCCGGATTTTAATTACTTGATATCAACAACCATGTCCGTTGTTGTCCCTCAGTCATCCCACGCAAGCGGCATAGACGATGAATTAGCTGCGCTTACGCTGCAGCTGGAGGAGCTTGGTGTTTACTCGGATGCTAAGAAAGGAAAGCATCCCATTGATCAACCACCAGACACCGACGTTGCCTACAGCCAATTTCAGGCCGAGTTGCAAGCTTATGAGGACTTTCTTGCAGACCAGAAGCTTGCGCAGAGCATTGGCGCTGCTGTGCACTCCGATGGCATCGTCATTGAGGACCTCACTTCGCAAGACGTTCGAGCTCACGAGGACCGTCGTTTCGCTCTAGAGCTGAGCAACAACGACCCTGAGATCGAGGCTCCACCTCCATCCGTGCACGACCATTTCCGGGGCGAAGTCCACGACTGGATGTCCACTGTGTCCGGTAATATCGCTGCTGCTTCGGTCGTCGAATTCTCAGATGACGAGACGGAAGCTGGACCGTCTATGTCCTATGTGGAACGCCAGGCCGATATTATTAAGAAACTCTCTACGGAATTTAAGTGTTGTACTTGTTACGATCGGTTTCCTCGGGCCTCTATGGTAACGGCAAAATGTGGCGACCGCTACTGTATTGATTGCATGAAGGGCCTGTTCATGCGATCGACGAAAGATCAGGGCCTTTACCCTCCTAGATGTTGCAAGCAACATATTCCGCTGGATCTGATCGCAAGGCACATGAAGCCGGACGAACTGGCTGCCTTTGAGCTGGCGGTTGTGGAATATGCCACCGTAAAGAAGACGTATTGCAGCAATCACGAATGTGCCACATTCATTGTCCCGGATCGTATCGAACCTGGTACGAATCGAGCAGTGTGTCCAAAATGCAATGCAGAAACTTGTGCAATCTGCAACAACGGGTTTCATGCAGGGTCCGACTGCCCAGATGATCCCTCGCTTCGACAGACCCGGGAATTGGCTCGCGAGATGGGTTGGCAAACCTGCAATGCCTGCCATCGAGAAGTAGAGTTGCGTAGTGGCTGCAATCATATTACGTAAGTTCACGTCGCTCCGCAGGTGTGAATGATGCTAATTCATCATAGATGTCCGTGTGGCGCTGAGTTCTGCTACGTCTGTGGCGTACGTTGGAAGGAGTGTCTTTGCTCCACTGCAGACCTTCATCGCATCGTAGAGCGCGCCGAAGAGATTGTAGATCGAGACGCTCCGAACATACTTCCTCAAGAAAGACGCTATCGTGTTGACAGAGTCTTCGCTGAATTGCAAGACAGGCATGAATGCGAGCATTCTCGTCGTTTCCAGCGCATCTTTGATGGAGCACCCAGGAGAGGTTTTCGATGCGAGATGTGCGACGCGCGCCATTACAAGTACATCCTGCAATGTCGCTGGTGCTATGTCAACGTCTGCGAAGATTGTCGTCGCAACCGCATCTGATAACGGCCTTGACCCGTCGGAGGCCACTTCTATCAGATGTCACTTGGCTCTCTACGCTGACATTTCCACTCCTTTGATGTTCACTTCCACAGGAAGTCTCGCTCCCTAGGATATAACAGAAATCCAATATTTTGTCTCCTGAGTTCCATATTGTGTGTCGTTTTCCGTATCGTATCTGCTATGAGCAAACAAGCAATCATACCCTCGTGATCCGGTCTTCCAGGGTACATATTGATGGCCATGATGATGGCGATATTGAAGATATGCGTCGCGCGGACGAAGCCAGACTCAGGCGCGTCGCGGCGGCTTTCAGCTGCTTGAACCTCACAGACCACCCACGACCCAAATGCGCTGGTCGTACGACTGTGGGTAAGTATACCTTCTTATTGCTGATTATGGTGTAGCTGGCAAAGACGTTGTCGTTTCGATTAGGTGCGCGTGAACAACACAGCGGTGCTGGAAGTGATATCACTGACCGAGACGTTAGATCAAAACTGGCTTAGTGTGATGATCTGTCATCATGTAGAGTGCAGGGCCACAGTGTTCCCGCGTCCTACCTTTTTCAGACGCGATACTTGATTCGCATAAGAAGCGGGACGATATTAGAGAGCCTCTTGGACTCTCGTATTCCAGCATGTCGTTTATGCCACACGGTGCTGTGCGGCCAATCACAGGGCGGACTCAAGCTGAACCCCTCATCACCGTCGTATGCCTTCTTTTCCAGTCAATGCTGCTTGACTGGGCCTGAACAACACCCAGAGACTATATCGCTCTAATCTTCATAAATTCATTGATTCCCTGAGCACTTCACTGTTCTACATTCAGAAAAGGTACAAGCGCCAACGTCCAGCTTCCGCGTCAGCATCTTCAAGTGCCCGCATGTCCCATGTTCCTTACGCGTTCTAGTAGATAATGCCAACCAAGACACCCTTCGTTCGAGTATACGAGCCATCAACCGATTACCAAAATGGTCTTCACGTAGTATGTGTTGTATCGTCATCTCATAGACGACCGTCATCTGACAGAAACTACAGTTCCTGACAACTATCGACCCTGGCCTTGACTGGGAACCAGCGCGAACTGTAGGCTCACACCTCTGGTACAAAGTCTACGCCGATGTGACACCAGAAACATGCTACGTATTAGACGACGGTAATGGACGCGTGGTGGGTTACTGTATCGGCGCGGTGGACACAACGTCTTTCGCGCAGCGCTGGCGCGACGTGTTCACTCCGACTATAGACCCAAAGCTTGTACCACATCCAAGCACTCAGACCGGCGATCCACAGATGGAAAGAGAGGATATCAAGCACTTCCGAAAGGCCGTGTATGAGGCGGACTGCAGTATGCTGCAGCCATGGCCGCAGATGTTGGAACGATACCCGGCGCATCTCCATATTGACATTTTGCCAGAGTATCAGAGAAAAGGGTGGGGTTCAGTTCTCATACACAACTTTCTGGGTACTGCGAAGAGCTTGGGTGCCGTGGGAGCACATCTTGACATGGTGCAGTCGAATACAAGCGCAAGAGCTTTCTACGAAAGAGTTGGGTTTCGGATCTGTCCACAAGTATTGGACGACGGCGCGAGTGGTCAGCCTGGTGTTAACGGCATCGTGGTCACACTTGTGATGAGTTTCTGACTTTGCCGAATTCCATCAGAGATACTGCCTTCCTTTTATGCTTGACAATTAATTCGGATTATCCTCATGATGTCGCAATATCTGAGTCGGTCTACAGCTGCTCGTGACGCGCTGGCAAAGTCGTTAATGTTGTGAACGACACAGTCTTCACGTGGCGGCTTTTGCGCTTCTCGCTTGTTGCTGACCGCTAGAGCACCTCGAGGCACACGTAAGACTCAATACTATGTGAGGCACTGTATCTTAGCTTCTGCGAAATACGACAATTGTCTCTGATTCAGATGTTCGACACGTTGGAAGATACCTGTACAAATGCCAGCGGCGGCTGTCATCAACTTTTGTGATAAAACCTCACTACCTGGGTATATAAAGCCTCCCTCTAGCCGCTGCTGTATCAGCCAGATACCCACAGTCACAAATCACAGAACTAGATCATAGTCTACGCTATGCCACATTCAACCCATCATGACATCTGTGAGTCCAACGTTCCCGATAATGCCCCAGCTATACAGGAGAGCTCATCCGGATCCAAGTGGTTCGGTAATTTACACAAAAAGAAAGAATATCAATCATCGCAAAACTTTTTTGCCTTGAATCCACAGGACCCATACGAGCTTGGTGGTACACCCGTTGAACAGCGTCAAAATGCCATGTCGGCTTCAGAGGATATCTCAGAGCCGTATCAATACCTTTTGGAAACCACAAAAGGCCTAATAACCGCTCTGCAAAGGCACAACTATGCTTACTGGATCTGCCGCCAGACCGAAGACTGGCCGGGAACGCAGGACATCCAATTAGTGACGGCAGCTCAACAGACTCTAGCAAAGTCTCCTCCTGCCACAAAACCAGACCCTCTTTCTTTCGATGATTTCCTTCAGCTACTCGATGACGAAGGGCTAACGTGGCTTCTGGCATATGTAAACCAACTAGACAGCATGGCTGATTATGCTGTCGCACCCACCGCCGATCCAAACAAGAAACGTTGCAAAGTTGGGCGACCGAGGGGTAAGATCCTGAAAGAAGCCCAGAATGATGATTTGGTAAAAAGGTTGTGCTGTTTACACAAGGATGAAGAAGGCTTCTATATACAGGTCGAGCTCCATGATCGAGATCCTTGGACGTGCTGGCCGCCGAATGCGGACGAGGATGTGGAAGTGATTGTGAAGTGAGATACGGTATGCGCGCCACTTTTTGTTCCATGAGAGTATGTAGTGTAGAGATCTCCTGAATTATCAATATGCGTCGGCCGCTGATGACATCGCTGTCTGTTTGTCTCGTCATGACATCGCCACCATGCTTCTCGCAGTCCTGCTTGACTTCGTGTGTTCCCTGCACGACATGCTCATCATAGTCTACTGAAATTGAAAACACATTTGTATTACAAAGCAAACGCATGTACACCAAAACAAATCTATATCATGTCCAACGCTCAGTGCCAAATCGCACCCGGTTTTCCCTCCCAACTCCATCTCATCCACTATTTATCTGCAAAATCCGGGACATACCACTTCATCTCCTCTTCGTCCCTCGGCGAGCGAGGTCCATCTTCCCAGACATCATCGAAGACTTCGACAACCGGACCGCCGCGCGCCTCGTTCTCTGCATTCCCTGTGTCCTGAGTACTAACAGCATTGCTACCTCCTTGCTGATGCCCCTGAGATGTGCTTTGTAATGTTGCAGAGCCGGATGACGATGTGGGATTGGCCGAAGTCGGTGCGTTCGAAGCTACTTCGGCAATAGCAGGCGTATTTTGATTGGTAGCTGGTGTTGTCCTGGTGCTAGTCGTGCTGTCGTCATGAGAAACGTCTTGGGCACGGGGATGAGCGGAGCTACCGCCATGGCTGTCCGGATGTTGATTGATACATCGTGTTGGTTCTCGGTTAGATGGCTGAGGCATTTTGGTGCTTTATTCGGTCGTCGGAATGCTGTTTGAGTGCGATTTCTGGATAATCAGTGTCCTATGGGACTGGTAGGAAAGGCTACTGTATGTGTGAAAATTTGTAGAGACGACAAAAGAGATACCTTCTTCGACTTTTATGCTACTATCACATCTGTGTCTTAGACATAGCTTCAAGAATGAAAGCATTCGACGTGCCATTTTGAGATGAAGTGTCTCAATCCCAACTGTCTGGATGACTCAACAACATCCGCAGCACTCAAACAAGACACCGACATAGAACTTCGTTCACCTTTCCCACTGAATGAGCTCTCATCTCGCCAGTCCCTTCGGCCCCGCCCACTCGCCTTTGACGTGATACTTCCCATACACCCACGGGAAAAAGTCCTTCTTCAACCAATAGAAAGCCTTCCTTGGAACGCCCTGATCAATACCTAGCAGACGATTAAACGTCTCCTTGGGCACACCACCATACTTGAACTCAGCAAGCATGACTTCCTTCTGTCCAGTAAGCAACGGGCAAGACGTATACCCATCGTAGCTAGCTTCCAGTGGCTTGTTGGCCATCGCAGAAAGCAAGTTAGACACCAAAACGGGCGCTTCAGCAGTGATGGCAGCGACAGTCTTGGAGGTGGGCAACGAGGATGCGTCACCGATGGACCAAACGTTGGGGTACTTGGTATGTTGAGTTGTGGAATCAGAAACGGAGACGTAACCCGCTTCGTTGGCCAAGGGGCTGGACTTAACGAAAGACCAAGGTACGTTCTTGGGTGCAACGTGCAGGAAGTCAAAGTGCTTCTTGACGGGTTCGGAGTTTGCAACGTTGAAGGTGGCTGTGTTTCCGGAGATGGAGGTTAGGTCGTGTTGGAAGAGGCCCTCCACGCCGCGTTCTACGCGGAGTTTTTCTAGGGCTGCTGCGCTGGAGGAAGTCAGTACATCCCTTCCACACTAAATTGGAATGTAAACCTACTATTTTGGTACACCGAACATGGAAGGTAGACCCGTAGCAAAGCTGATGTTGATATCCGACGGGTACAGTCCAGCATTCTTCCAGTAGTCCAACGCCAGCCACATGATCTTCTGCGGCGCTCCAGCACACTTTACCACACCGGCTGGTTGCGTAAAGACTGCAGCACCCTTCTTGAACTTCTTCACATTCTCATACGCCTTGTCGCAATACTCGTAGTCGTAAATACTACTCACCATGGCATCCTTCTCGTTCAACGCCTCTTTCAAGCCCTTCACGCTACCATAGTCAAGCGTAATACCAGGCACAACAACCAACTGCTCGTATGAGATCTTCTCGCCAGTGCCAGTGGTAATATAGTTCTCCTCTGGTGCGAAGTTTCCCACGGAGGTATTGTAAAATTTGAATTTAGGGTCCATGAGATCCTTCATCGGACGGCGCAGGTCCTCCTTCTTTTTCAGACCACCTCCGACGAGCGTCCATCCAGGCTGGTAGTGGTGCCATTGCGCAGGATCGACAACAGCAATATCGTCTTGTGAGAAGTTTCCTTTGCGGAGGAGCTGGTGTGAGAGAGATATGCCTGCCGAACCGCCGCCAATAACGACAATCTTGTGGTTGCGTGTCGCAGTTTGCACTGGTGCCACGGTAGCCAGACCGCGAGCAGATTGTTGGAATGCGGGTCGCGTGATCTTGGAATATGTGGCGGCCATCTGTGGTCCGCTGTTTCGAGCTAGTGCGGACATGGTGTCGACTTTCGGCGACAGTCCGTGATGGCTAGAAAGGTAAAGGAAAAGTGGATGTAGAGACAGACAGAGAGCCGACGCGATGAAGCGTGTAGTGATTCCGATACCTCCGACTAAACATTTTATGCCATGTGGGTCGCAGACTAGGGACTGATGAACGGCCAATGAGCGAGGTGAAAATGGCACTAGCGCGATCACGACATCGCCAAAGAGCAAGACTGCAGTCACTGCAAGACATCTCACATGGAACATGGAAATGTACACAATTTTACATTAAATTGGTTGGACCATGAAACTATTTAACAGATATCCTAGCCCATTGGATATTTACAAGCGCGACAAACCAGCAATCTCCCGTGGAGCGTGGTAGTTGGGGACCTTCATGTCCAAAGCGCTGCCGCTGTAGCCCAAGTCCTCAGCCGTAAGCACTGCACACTTCTCTCCAATGAGGAGCGCAGTCGAGTATGTGTTGCAACCGACGTTGTCGGGGCAGATGGACAGATCGGCGACCTTGAGACCCTTGACGCCGTGGACGTTGAGGCGCTCGTCAAGGACTCCGTGCTTGACGATGGAGTTGCCGTTCTTGGGAGCCATGGAACAGGTACCAAGAGAGTGCCAGGTAGTTTCAACGTGACCTGTAGTATGTTAGTGAATGATTGGTAAGTTATCAAGAGGTAGAACGTACGCTTGACCCAGTCCTCAATGTGCTTGATATCCTCGTTGGAGTATTGGAGATCCTCATGAATCTCCTGGCAGTTTGAGTTCAAGAAGTTGGGCTCGGGAGCGCGGCCCTTCTTGACTGGAGAAGTCCAAGATCCGTGCTGAATACCAGCTGAGAGGTTACCAGGGAGAGCGTACTGGTTGGTAGTGGTAAGGTCGAGGTCATTGGCACGGGCTGGACTGTCATAGGCGTAGAAGGGATGCATAGCCTGCACCTCACCGGCGTAAGCGTCCATGCGGCGGGCAGTCTCGCGAGACTTGATGTAAGCCCAGACCATAGGAGCCATGTCGCGCTTGTCGTTCATGAAACCAGCGTCAAAGTCGGGTGCCTCGTATGGGTTGGGAGAGACAATGTGTGTAGAGCCACGCGAGAATGGGTACTCGAGGAAGTGGAACATGGTGAAGAACTTGCCCGGTGGCATAACCATGTGGTCACCATACCAACCAGCAATGACCGAGTAATGCATAACAGGCTTGTCGGGCTTGTTCTTGAAGTAAGAATCCCAGCCGGAGCGGAACTCCTTGCATGGCCAGCTGTCCATCATGTTCAGTTCTTCCTCGGTGGGTCGGATCTTAACACCAGCCTCGATACCATTGGTAGCGAGTGGACCAGTGCCGTTGATGTTCCATTGATTGAAGACCTGCTCCTGGACCTTGGGGTCACCACGAACGAAGTCATCGAACGACTCAACGTGAGGCTTAGCCCGGTAGGTGGCAAACGTCAAGTAGTGGTCCTGGAAGTTGAGACCAACACCAGGAAGATCGACAAGAGGCTTGACGCCGGCCTTGCGGAGCTTCTCTGGGTCACCGATACCAGAGCGCTGAAGGATGAGTGGAGAGCTGAGAGTACCGCCAGAAACAATAATCTGCTTGCGGGCCCTGATGATCCGGGACCGTTGCTGCTCGGCATGGAGAGGCTTGGTTGGGACAACCTTGACGCCAACAGCGCGGTCGCCCTCGAGAATGACCTTGTCGATTTTGTTGCTAGTAAGGAGGTGCAGGTTCTGGTGAACGGCGCGAGTGCTGTGAACGTAACCGTGAGCGGAGTCAGATCGACGTCCAGTGTCGCGGTTGATCCACTTGAGCCAGTGCTCAGCACCGTGCCCGGTGGTCAAGTCCTGGAGATCGTCGGTGGTCGGAATGCCCTGAGTTTCAGTGGCGCGCAGGAAGTCCTCCTTGATCGGGTAGGTGTAGTTGCCAAAGGAAACCTTGATGGGTCCCTCAAATCCGTGAATTTCACGGTTATTGCAGGCGCGCTGGTAGGTCTCGTGCTTCTTCATCAAGGGAATGAGCTCCTTGGTGGTCCATCCCTTGGCTTGGAAGTCATCGTAGTCGGAAGCCGAGGCACGGGTATACATCTAGAACACAGTCAGTGTCGTTCATCTGTGATTTGAGCTGGAGAGAATTACCATGAAGTTGATGGAAGATCCACCTCCGAGGATGTGTGCCACAGGCACAACAGCTCGGCGGCCATCGAGCCACTCCGAGGGACGAGAGTAGTAGAAGGTGGCAGTCTTGCTGTCCAACTTCATATTCCTCGGGTAGATACCCGGACGGAAAACCCATGGGTTGTTGAGGTTGTTCTCTCCAGCCTCAATCAAGAGGACCTGGAGATTGTGGTCGAGATTGGCGAGACGTCCAGCCACGACACAACCACACGAACCACCTCCGCACACAATGATGTCGACCTCATCTGGAATCGTCATCTTGAATGCTTGCTGTAAAGTAAAGATATGATTGTAACGATGCTGTGTGGTTGTTGAATCGTTGACCGCAGGAGAGCAAGTCAACTGGGCATGATGCTCTTCTCAGTTGGGGACACGATGTCTATTTAAACTGTTCAGACCCCGCATCTCCAGGATCTTCGGCTTCAAGGAGGGTCCGCCATCCAGGCTGTGCCACTACGCACTTCCCATCAGCCGTTGATTCCAATAGCAGCACAATGCATGCATAGAGGAGGGGACATGTACCATCTGGCCAGGCTTTCGGGCTAAAAAGGCTTAGCTGCTGGTTAAGACCCAACATCATAAGACCGCCAGGGTCGCCGTCAAGGCCATTCAACGCAGAGCATCATGTTAGACTTGCGGATCCGCAAGGTAGGTCGCGTCTCTGCCGGAATTCCACAGGGTAGATTCGCATGCGGCGATTGGTCCCCGTGCTCGCGCAAGGGTACCAACCGTCCCGACGGGCCTGGATAAAGGCTGGACTGGGGTAGACGCTGTAGTCGTCGCATGTTTGCTAGTTGGGTGCGGAGAAACATCACATCCAGTAAGAAAGCATGCTCAGTTGCGTATGCAGACCCACTCATGGGGTAAGCATTGCGGACCCGGAGCTCAGAGGCCGGTATAGTGTCCTCAGGCGTTGAGCACCAGCGTACCACGTATTGACAGAAATGAATAAGGCATTTGGCGGGTCTGAATGAGAAGCGATTGATGAGATGGAAATTAGCATTGGAGAGATGAATAGAAAATGCTGACCGCGATACTTTGGCGCATATCGCTCAATTGCGAAACAGATTCAAACACTCTATGCCATGCTTGCCAGGGCTCGAAGTACCTCCTGACATGGTAGCTCTGGCACCCATGCAGCTGCGGCAAGCGGCCTTAGCTGCATCTCTCTGCGGGGGTCGTGCGGCGCTGACGTCCTGCCCATAGCACGTCTCTCGTGGAAGAATGCGGATGTGGGGTGCAGTAGTCGTTGTGCTTCACGTTGAGAGGAGGTCAGAACTTGGCATTGAGGCTAGTGCCAGTAAGTGCGGGGTTAGCTCCGCCTCGAACCACGGAAGAACGGCAGACCAGTCGTTTCAATGGTCGAATGTGGGATTGGCATGGCTTCCTGCTGAACACTCCCTGTTAATTGGAATAGACTATATCGACTGTGAGACGGCCGCGAGCCGCAAACCAAAAGGCACCCCCAATCTTACGATGTCACTCTGTTCTCGAGGGTCGCTAAGCCCAGTAAACTGTAAAGCTCAGCGATCACATTCCAGATCGGAAGATGAACAGCAAGATGAACGTGTCCTACCGGATCACACTCAGCAGTAGCTTCATTAGGAAAGCACAGATATTTGGCGGTCTTAGAACTTGCCCAGATCAGCAGACTACTGCGCAGGTTCCTTTTTTGAGGCTGTACGAGGCTGCGCGCGACGCGCCATCGTGCGACTGACTCGTCATGAATGCATGAGCTGGAGCTGGAGCTTGTGTGGAGATTCCCATGGGAGACACTGATCGGATGATTTCCGCATTGTAAAAGCGAAGTTTGCACCCCAAAGGAGAGGCTGATGTCCACGTTGCATTCTTGTTGTCCTTGGCTTCGGGGCGCAGAGCCCGCCAGTCAGCGCCAGCTTCGCCCTGGGCTGATCCGAGCGGTCCTTCTCCAAAGTTACCTAATCTCCGGCACTGTCTCGATCCAGGAGCCAACTCTGCATCGGATATCGACGATGGTATCTCTAAGCAATATCAAATTACTGCTGTACCTGGCAACGCCATCGGCTGTTGTCGTGGATTATTGTGTATTGACATGCGGATCCGATGAACTCTACGCCGCTTGAAACTGAAATTGAAACTGATCTGTAGAAGGTCCGAAAGTCTAGGGATACATGATGCGTCTACTCCTCATGATACCGATCGTGATCTGGGTATTGCTTTTCCATGGTCCAATATGCCCCGTAACGCCGAAGATACATGTTCAAAAAGAGGGGAGAATGGAGACCCAAGACGCCGTAAATGCCGAACATGTCACTGAGAAGCGGATCACAGCGGAAACACTCAGATGATCTCGTGCCTCTCCCAGCCAGTAGGCTTCATATGCGCAAGGTCCTTCGTCGGATGAGGCTCCTCTGGGTTTCGGTACTCGCTCACATATGGGTTAGGGTCTTCCTTTTGGTCGAGGTTACCGAATGTGTGATTGACTTCTCGATGCTTGGACTCATCCGCGCGAACTAGGATTGCGTTAGTGGGATGTGTTGCATGAAGGGATCAGGGGTATACGCACTATAGAGGAGCAGATCTCGCATTGTGCGGTGGCCTTCGGGCATCTGCCAGTAGTCTACCGCGATGTCGGGCGCCTCCATTTTCTCCCACTTTGGCAGGCGGCCTGCATCAAGGTCCTCGATCTGGCGGGTGTATGTGATGACGGCTTCCTCTTCGAGATATCCTACGAATCGGTGGACGGTACGAGGGCTCAGGAGATAGGCGAAGAATAAAGCATTGCACCAAACTCCTTGTGCACCCAATACCATCAGACGCATGAAGCGTCCTGGCCGTTGCATCTTGAGAAAGACGAGAAGATGCATTCGTTCATTGTAGCTCTCTTCCAGTAAGGATTCGATCCTGGTGAGCAGTGCGTCAGCGACATGTCATTGTACCAACAAGCGAGAACACATACCATCCGTTGTCGCGCTTCATGCGTCTCATGGAGTGCAAATGTCGAAGCATGCCCGCTACCATGCCGGGTACACCGGCAACACTCTCCAAGAAGACGTTCCGAATCAGATATTTTTCTTCGGTCATAGCAAAAGCCTTTCGCTTGGCCAGTGGGTCTTTGGCATCCACGTCCACAGCCTTCTGATGCTTGTATCCAGTTGCTTTATCGAGACCCCAGCGCAGAATCTTGACGGCGATGAGGGCGACCTTGTCGGACATGGTCTTCGCTTCGCGGTGGGCAACTGTGACTTGGTTCATCTGCTCTTCGGTGTATACTGATTGCTGTTAGCTGGACATAAGGCATTACATGTTCGGCGGGTGCGTACCTGGATGCGGCCATGCTGCATGTGTCTTGCGAACCTTCTCTGTCGGGTGCTTCTCGAAGAACTCCTTGATCTTTGCTCCACCGTTAGGCGAGGAAGTAAAGTGCCTCTGGCCAACTTGCGATTGGAAGTGCTGTACCGCGACGAAGGTAGGTCGAAAGCCGGCATTATAGCTCTGGAAAGATTTGATGAGCTGAGCCGTAGCCCGCTTCGAGGTTGTTGATCCCCGTGTTGCTGCTCTGGTGGAGATCATCTGCGGTTATAGAGGCGCGTATATATCTAAGGTGTTGTTGGGTGTAAGGTGTGTTGTCAACTACAATGGTAAGTGCTGATGGTTAGCATGAGGCAAGATTGAGGCACACGTTCGTCCTTTATATCAAACAAGACATGACGCTGACAACTAAAAAAAGACATTCACGCGGTACTCGTGTCTGCCCGGCACGCTCTGTCATCGGGGTGCAGTAGGAACGTGCATGAGATGCCGCCGCTACACCGCGCCATACCCATCCTACGGCAGACTCGGCGAGCAAATAGGCTTCCTGTGAGAGGCTGGAGATGTCAGCAAGTTGTCGAGAATGGGCGTGTGCGGTCGCGTGCAAAGACGAGTTTGCGACGGCTGGACGATGTGGTGATTCAGCTGGCGGGAGGAATCGGGATAGCTCCGCCAAGACATTGCACCTACCCCTGTCAGATGCTCAAAGAAGGCTACTATGACACAGAAAAAAAAGGTTGGCATTCATTGGACACACTATGTGAAGACTCAGTGAGTTGCATCCGTAGTGGTACGATAAGGCAGAGTTATCTGGTTGGGGCATGTGGTCACTGATTCCGGAAGATGCTCGTCGGAGTCGGGATCTCGTCGTTTCGTTGTTCGCCGGCAGACCCACTCTATACTGTAAGGCTGGTAGCGCAACATTGGAACGCCTCCAACATGATGGAATCCTTTCACCTGCACCTCCAGGCTGATTTTCGTATTTGAATGCACAGTCAGCCTAGGACAAGGGACTACTTTGTGGTTGCCATTCCAATGAGGGCGGAACAGTACTATATCAGAAAAGACATTGCGTTTCCACTCTTCGATCACGACTTTCACCAAACCCCGAAGGCGTCTAGGCTTCATCGTCGGACTAGTGACAGGCTCTTGCTTCACCTGGGATGAAAAATTGCTAGCACCACACCAATGACAAACCGAGAGAGCCCGAACGGTCTGCCGTTCCATCGGCAAGGGTCGATCAAGGGTCTTTACGACAAGTCACCAAGAGGCGTTTGAGCAAGTATTCTCGTCAGCGTACGACGTGTATCACTAGCTTGGCCAGAGCTTAGTCACGATGATTGAATAGCTTGGAACCTCAAGCCCAAATCTGCATTTGACACTTTTTGGTACATATATCATATGGTCCATTACATGTCATGCCTCATCGTAGCATCTATCTGGGCTGTGGCAGCACGTGGAGAGATGAGTGGTTGACGAATATTTACGCTCGCAGCTCACGTCAATGTCCCCACGCCTGTGTCCATCCCGATCCTTTTGGGGGCTGTGTGCAGGCTATTGGACGTTGAAGCTGCTTTCGCCATCCTTGCTGGAGATATCCGAATGGTCCACCTTTGAGACTGATGCTGCCGATGGCCCCTTGTGCAGATGCTGGATGAACTGGTTGATCTTTTCTTCACTGCCCTGAGCTTCGCCCTGGACCTGTTCTGTGTGAGCCGTGATGGGGTTCAAGTACGACGCAAGTACGCACACTTCCATCCGATGCATTGGTGACGAAGCCAGTGACGCCGATGCTCTTGGCTTGCTTTTGCGTGAAAGAGCGGAAGTTGACGCCCTGGACCCGGCCTTCGACCTTGTACTGGATCTGTGCCTAGATGAGCTTTGCCACTAGCAACTTGGGCGGACAACGCACTCGCTTGGTGGACATTCTGGTTGTGGTTGCGAAGAAGCGCCTCATGTGCCTAGGTCTGTTACGCGAGGGAGTGTCTGGTTAGACGGCGTTCATGCAATAGCCTGGGTCTCATTTAATGAGTTGATGCTCCTGCAGGGCATGCGACGTCATCGCGATTGCGAAAAGTACACGCCACTCCGGGAAGGCATCCTGGGCGAGCTTTCACCTGGGGGGTGCGGGGCCAGAAGCAAGCGCCTAGTCGGGCGGGAGACATCCAGAGCCGCAGAGGAGAATTTCCTTTTGGACACATAAGCAACTCTGGACGATTGTCGCAACGACGATGCGTTCACGGCTCCACGGAAATTGCGTCGGGGAGGGAGCTCAGGGCGCTAGTCACGCGTTTCGGACACAATCTCGCGTCTGTAATCAAACGCCCCTTTCGAAACTCCGACTCACATAGCAACAACCGCACATTGCCCAGGTGGCTCCACAAACAAGACGAGCGCCTGATAACCCACGACTGCTCCGTAAATGCCTAGGATTCGAAAACACCGAATCTCTCTGCTGATAAGGAGTCTCACGACTGCGACGGCTTTGCACCTCCCACCCCTGTCGACCACCATGGACACGCCCAACTCCCCACCCGCACGCTCAACGTCGCCCGAGCCCTGGGCGACGCCATCGCTGGCCATCGGCGCAATTCCGCCGCTCGACCGCTCCGTCTCGACAGCCTCGTCTGTCTCGTCGGCGCGCTCAGTGAGCTCGCGCCTGTCCGATGGCGGCCGGCGACGTGGATACATGCGGCCAGAGGGCACCGAGTTCTCCACGTCGGCCAAGAACCGGGAAAGCGTCATGAACCTGGGCACCATCGCACACCTGCAGTACTACTTTGCGAGGACCGGCCTGCTCGACACGGCTACTGGACGCGTCGCCCGCGGACGCAAGCCTGGCTCGCGAACAGCGAGCGGCAACGAGCCCCTCTCGCCAGGCCTCGATGCCGACTTCTCTTCGCTGTCCCTTGCGTCACCAGACGGCATGTCTGAACCCCATCTCGGAGAGAGCTTCGTCGAGTCGCCGCTCGACGAAACGGCGTCGATGGCATGGGAGGACCCGGAGCCCATGATGCTCCCGCCCACCGTCAGCACCTACAAGAACAACCCCGTCTACGTCCCCCCGCCACCTGACATGACCGTCCTGCGCCGCGAACTTCGCGAGTCGCTTGCCGAGTCGACGAAGCATCTCGACGAGCTGGAAAAGGGCTTCTCTGACGTGCAGCCAGACGGAAAGACGGCAAAGAATGGTGGGGAAGAAGCTTCGGGTTGGCACGAGGTCCAGGGCATCAACCTGTTGGATGTCACCACCCTGGCGATCCGCGCCGCGAAGAACTACTACACTGCACACGAAGAACCACAGCGACTCTATGCCATCAAACCAGAACGGACAATTCGAAAGGAGCTATACGATACTCTCGAGGTTCTTAAGCGCCTCGCCATTCGCAACTTTGGAAACGGTGTGCAGCCCTATGAAGTCACCCAGCTGAGGCAATGGGTCGCCGACATTGGCGCGCTGCTCGACACCGAAGAGGAGAAGGAGCGCCAGGAACAAGAAGAGAGAGAAAACTGGTCGTGGCGCGAGGGCGACTGGACGGGCAAAGAACGCGAGAGGGAACTGCTCTTCCTCAAGTCGTTCGACAGCAGTCTCGACGTGCTCCCAGAGTGGACCAGCGCTGCCGACGCCGAGCTTCCGACACCTTTCCTTGCTGAACTCCAAAACGGGCTGCGACTGGTCCATCTCCACAACACTCTCGTCCGAAGGTCAAGACGGCACTTTGAAGAGATCAAGACGTACCACACCGACACGGCCAAGCCATACCGCTGCGCCGACAACCTGCGCTACTGGGTCAAAGCCGCAGAGCTGCGCTGGGACATCAAACTCGACGTCGATGTCATGGGCGTGGTGCATGGCGAAGACGCGGACGCGTGGAAGAAGTTTGACGCTGCTATCCTGCAGTGGAGCCAGGGCGTTCGTGAGGAGATCACGTCGGAGTGGCAGAAGCAGAAGAACCAAACGAGAACCCCTACACTACAGATCGACCCGAACTACGAGGCGCTGTGAAGTGGCCATTGCGGCAAACAACGATGGATCTCGACCTATTTCATTTCATGTCCATGTTTTCACACATCACCTTTATCTAATTTGCACGAAGCTTATGCCCCCCGAATCTCAACTCCACACCACAGTATTTCTTGAAGAGTATTCCCTGGTTGGAAACAGGGCTCTTTTACCATTCCGCTCAGAGTGCGCCGACAGGTGGCGACTTGAGATAGATACCCCTTTTGCATCAGCGGCTTGCAGTTCTATAGTGTTGAATGCAGACAAGTCGAATGTAAATAATGTCTACATATACATATTATCAGAAGAGCCGTCAGACGGAGAAAGAACACGTATCCAAAGTCGCGTCCGTGGTGCTGCACTTGGGACATGATGACACGAGGGCAGGCAAAAGGACAGGTTCACATGTCGTGCATAGCATTGATAGTGAACATGTATAACACCGACGATAAGATCGACCGAGCGCGTCGGGAAAGGATGGCACAGACGGTGGCGTTGCAGCTTGAGTGCCAATGATATGGAGATGAGTGGGAATGAAAGCACTGATAGCAGGGGGGAGCTGGCGGAAATTGGGCACAGCGGCACCCGGTGAGACGCAAGCGGGACGTTTTGTGAACGAGTGTCATGAGAGCTGTGGGAACGTCTCCTCCAAGGCCACCTACAGTACACATTGCACTCGCGCAAGCTCTAGAGACGAGATCATTGTTGTTTACGCCACGCCGGACTTGTGGTAAACAGAAGCAACGCGTGAAAGAAACTAGGCTAACGCGATTTCCGGCGCCATCCCAAAGAACGTCGATTCATCTCCCGAATTGATCTGGCATCCGTGCATGCAGCGAGTCCAGTCTTGCGCAGCCTCCTCTTTTGTGTGAACGCGACCTGGAGGTTTCCCTCGAGGTCCATACACAGACATGCTCAATGAGCGACACGGCCACGCCGCCTTCAGTTCTCGACAGCAGCCCCGCCGCGACTGCCGTTGACCTGCCAGCGAAGACACCGCCGAACCCACCACCGACCACCACGTCGTCATCATCATCACCCTCGTCGCCCAAACCACTCCGGCACATTCCCGCCCACATTGAAAGCACCACCAAGCTCGCGAGAAATGTATCCCCGGGCCTGCTGGCACGCATGAAATTTCTCAACCAGATCAACGACAACAACAACAAGAGCGCCGTCGACGTCGGCCGCATCGAGGAAGACCGCCTGCGCCGCCTCGACGAGTTCCGCAAAGCCCGCAGCCTCGAGATTGAGCGCCGCGGCACCGCCTGGAGTGGCAAGGCCGCTGCCCAGGGTGCACCACCACTACCACCGCCAGGCGCAGGAGAGACGCCGCTCGTGCCCCAGTCGACGGGCGAGAGCGTGCCTACGCTGCTCATGGAGCCCGACTTTGACAGCGACCGCAGCAGCGTCGTCTCCACCAGCGACAAAGTCCTCCCCTCCGAGTCCGAGGCCGACATGGAGCTCGACATGCAGAAGTACCGCCTGCCCGATGTCACCAAGCCCGAAAAGGCCCTCAGCGGCACCATTACCGCTGCAGAGCCCGAACCTGCACCCCCGGTCGCGACTTCCCACAATGAACCCATTGCGCCTGCCTACACAGAGTCTGCCGCACCCACTCCCCCGCCCAAGGACACCCCGCCCCTTCCTTCACCACCCGCGCCAGTCACCGACGAGGAGCCCTCTGTGCTCGACGACAACAATGGCATCGACATCGAGTCGTACTTCCAGAAGCGCCACTACCCGCGCGCTGGCTCCATCTACACCCTCTCCAAGGTCAGCTTCACCAACCAGATCCAGCAGTTGACCTCGATGAAGCTTCCGCCCACGACCATCGCGTCCGAAATCACCGCCCTGCCCACGTCCACCCAGGCCGGACGCGCACTGCACAAGGCGGCAAACGACATCCGACTGTGGATCTCCAAGACGAAAGATGTCCTCAGCGGCCTCGACGCAGAGGACGACGTCGAATGGGCTGCAGCCGCCGGAAGAGAAGGACTGGAAGAGGTGGATGCCGCAATCGGCAAGTTCGAGGGGCTCGTCAACGTCTACATCGGCGCCATCGAAGACCTGCAGTCGCGTTCCGACATTGCGCTCCTGCCCACCAAGGACCAGACCACGCTTGTGAGCCAAATGGAAGACATCGTGATGAACTGGGGCGAGATCAAGCAGACGCTCAAGGGCATCAAAAACCAGGTCGAAGTCGCCATGGAGTGGGAAGAGCTGTGGAACAACGTCCTGGGCGAAATCGGCGTTGAGGTCGAGAACCTCAGCCGTCTGGTGTTTGAGATGGAGGAGCGCAGACATCGCGTCATCTCCGACTCGGTCGCTGAAGCTCCTGAGAAGTTTGACATTTCCGAGCTTGAGACCGTCGTGAAGGAGATTCCCCGGAAGCAGGCGATCCTGAACAGCAAGCGGCTTAGTATGCCGCCTACACTTTCAGTCGTCTCGCCTACTTCGCCCATCCCGCAAATCGAACAGGAGAACTCACGTCTACTGGCTCTCTTCGCAAAACTACAACCGCTCCGTGCGTCGCTCGATTTTCTTCCCATGCGACTGAACGCCTTCCAGATGCGCGCGAGCACCATCTTCCCGTCTGCATGCGACGAACTCGTACGAAGGAAGGAACAGCTAGAGGCATCGGAGCAGAAGCTCGAAGCTGAAGCAAACGCGCTGAGAGAAGAGCTGGGTGAGGACAAGTGGGTGCACAGCTTCCGTCAAGCGGGTAGCAAGGCTGTCGCCATGTACGACTCGTGCATGAAGAGCATCCAGAGGCTGCAGCAGGTCATCGACGACAGCGATGAGGAGAAGCTTGCTACGCGCATCGCTACCTACAAAGACAAGAGAGACCACTACCCTCCATCCATGAGGCGTGTGCTTGAACTGATTGACATCGAGATGAAGCACAGGTCCACTGTCAACGGCGAGATCCTACGTATACAACAGGATGTCCGCGCAAAAGTGGAGGACCTGGAGGAAGTGACTGGAAACATGGACGCCATCCTGGACGACTTTACTAGATCTCGGAAGCTTCGTGACTCAGTGTCTACAGTACTGACAGAAGCCTCACTTCCACACTCAAATCTCGACACACCAGGTACCTCCCCTGCTTCAAGTGTCGTCATGAGCCGTAAAAGTAGTGCACATGGACCTGCTGCAACTTCCGCCAGCAAGAAGCCTCGTCAGTCAAGTGTCGCAAGCTCGAAATTGTCGGCACCTCCTAATCGACGATATTCAAGCATGCCCCTCGGTGAAAGTGTCGTTTCTCGCAAATCTACGTCGGCACGCTTAGACTTTACACCCTCTCGTGCCATGTCCGGTACTACAGCTAGTCAGGCACGCGCAAAGACCCCGACTGAAAGACCTGTTGCCAAACCTCGCTGGAACTCCGATTTCTACCACATACGTGACACTGTCACTGGGCACAACTTCAAGCCACTGTCTCTGACTACACCCTCGCCCTTCCGGAAAGACACAGACTCACCGGACGGGTCCCGGAAGGGCTCAGCAAGCCGTTCGTCCATACCCTTAAGAAGCCCGTTGGGCCGCTCGTCAGCTCTTTCGCCGCCCGCATCGAGTCGTTCCACGTCTACTACCCCAGGGCAGCAGCGCCCTGCTCGATCGTTGGCGAGCTCGACCAACTCCCCTATCACCCCCGCAAAGGGCAAGCTGCCGATACGATCTACACCCCTTTCTTCACCTCAGGTGAAATCAAGCACGCCAGCATCTAGCCGCCGTGTGTCAACAGTAGTGGAAGATAGCAAGAGCCCTGCCAAGGAAGAAAGCCCCGCAGCCCGTCGCGCATCACGCCCTCCGAGTGTCACAGCCAGCCGTCGCAGCAGCCTACTGCCTACACCCAAGTCGCGCAGTACATCCGCTTCCAAGGTCACAGAGACGACTCCTCCCAAGCGCGCCAGCAGCAGGCTTGACAGCTTGGCTGAGAGCCGTACTTCCAGCCGTGTTAGCGGTCGTCAGTCGAGTCAAGGAGAGAAACCCGTATGGAGATAGGCTCTCGAAAAGCGGCCATTCCTCGTTGACACACCTCAACATACCTGACCAACGACTTTACCCCTTCCAGCGAACGACAGAAACCTCACGCCATCAACGTCAGCGAAACTCGTTCCAGCTTTTCCCCATCATCCTTCAATTCACAACTGGATCCTGGCTTGGTCCTAACTTTGTTCTCTAATATCGATTTCTAGTACCAAACCCTTGTTGTTTTCGAGGGAAATCTTATTTCCCGATGTACCATCGAGTATCGATCTCACCTCTGGATGCTGCATCACTTTTTGTGCTTTTTATTGGGCGTTTTAGCGGTTGGGAGAAAGTATCCTATACCCCGGGGTTTTATCGTGATATATCCTGTTTCACATACCTGAGCGAGCGTTTGGCGAATGGAGTGCGAGTAAGCGTTGGGCATGTGTGCTATGCGCTTGCGGCATAGGGGGTATTTTGCGAGCATGCATCGAGGCGTGATTTTTGGTTGGTATGGACTGGATTGTGGTGTGTATAGGTGGACTGAGGGATCAGAGGGTGGAGGGTGGAGCAGACTAATTCTATGTACGAGCGAGTGCGTTAGATAGTTAGCTAAACGAGAAATAGAATTGATACCAAAATAAACCAACACCCTTGCAATTACAGTTCCATTCACGTGTCGTATGCATCCAGTGCAGAGGTCAAGGTGCGAGACATTGTTTCCATGGCAATACAGACATGCCAATTTCGTTGGATATCAGCAGTCGTTTTCAAGATGTAGGCTTTGTACCACGTCCCTCAAACGCAAGACAACTGACCTTGACCCGTCCGGCTGACCTTGGTCTCAGAGACATGACTTTTTCCAAGCTATGCTCAGCACACAAAACTGCAATATATCGACTCTGTTCCGTGACGTGAACAAGACCATCCAGGTTGACATCCACATAACTCCATCCTATCACACCCAAAAACGCGTGGAATAGCCAATCCACGACCACTTTTGTTATTTTCCTACGAAAACATGCCACCAGACTGTGCAGCAGACTGTAGATTCTGCGAATTCGATAATAACTGCGCTGATATCGCAGCATCGTCGTCCTCTTCGTCGTTGCAAGGGAACAATGGCAGTATATCCTCTACAGCGGAAAGTACCCTTGTGGAGGCAAGTCCCGAGTATGCAGCACTAGACGAGGCGTTTGGAAGTATGGTTGTTACTTCCGATATTTTGTCCAAGGATGATAAAGAAGAAGAGGAGGAAAAGGAGGATTTGTACACCATTATCCATTCACCCAGTCCTAGCTCGGTGTATAGCAACATCAGTCCTCTTGAGCAGGAAAATGATACCAGCGTGTCCCAGGACAGCGATGATTGGAGTTTCTTGGATGATGCACATCTTTCTATTTTGGCTTGGCTTGATGCTGGGGGTCTGGAGATGGCGAGGCTGGGGTATGCACCTGTTTTCACGAGTGGTTTGGGTGGAAAAGGGATGCGGAGGCATAGTATTTGACACGGATGTTAGATATGAAGGCCTACAGCAACCGTAACTGGGTATGCGTCCATCTGTCTTACTACATAGCTGTGCCAGTTGCGATATCGTGCAACGAAGATGCCATCAACGATACAAGTTCCCTGATGCGGCGGAACATGTCCATCACCCCAAGATTAGATCCACAAGCTCCTTCTCTCTATCCTGCTCCCAGGCTTCTGCAGCAACCGCCCCGCTCGCCTTCCGGTACGCAACACCATCGACCCATTCGATCCACAGTACAAAGTAGCATGCCTTGGGTGTCTTGAAGAGCTGTCTTCCGATGCGACGTTGTTCACTGCCTCCTTCTTCGCTTGGAGACACGTCCCAGTCTTCTCCCACTACTGATACATTTGCGGTGTATCCTTTGCAGGTTGCCACGAGTTCTATTGAGCGTGGGCTTTTGGATGATTCGAATGCTTCCATAGCGTTGATGTTGTGGAGCTGAAGGTATCCAACATGTTGACCGTTTGGTCGCGTGAGCCAAATGAAAAACCCATATCCATCACGTTTGTATCGTACGCGCGTAGGCGATATAGTCTGGCCGCACAGATAAGCACGCTCGGTTCTGGCAAAAAGATACGCTGTTTGCAACAACAGCGCCTCTTGTTCGCCATCATAAGGCGAGGAGGTAGGAAACGGATACCGGTATTCGAGGTCAGCCTTGTCGTGCTTGAAGTAGTATTGTTGCTCCAATAAACAATCTGGTACAATGCCTTTTGTCGATTCAAGCTTCTTCAGATCCTCATCGTCTATCCGAATTCGTTTCCACCCAGGTGGAAGTATGGCTGTAGGATCACGCGCCGACAGTCTGTAGTCGTACCATCCCGAACCGATTCTTCTCCTGTCAGTGGACGATGGAGTAGGCATGGTATACCACGTTGCAACAGGTACAGTAAAGCAAGGGTTAGGATAGCGGTCATTCATCCTAAGTCCTGAGTCCGCCAGGAATGCAACCTGACCTGCCCAGCCAAGCCATGACCAACTCGGTAGCTGGTAGGGCTGCCGGAAAGATCGATGCTGCTCCGAGGGCACACGTCTGTCAAGTCCATTCTGTGACGATGGCGTCCAGTTCAAGACGATGTCAAACCAGAATTCAGGTAGTCCATAGAGGAACCTGTCCCCGTGGTTGCGTTCCAGCATAGATTGTACTCCGGCGAATGCAGCGAACGCGTCCTCTGGAAAGCTCAACTCGCGTTGGTTATAAAGCCCTATTGCTGTATTCAGTCCCATTGGTGTTGGCATATTTCTTGTGATTGATTGAAACTGAAAGTCGCTCCGCTTGTACAAGTGGTCAGGCAGCAAGAGATCATACTCTGCCTGGCTTCCGTGCTCACACTGCCACTCAAAGGCCCCTGATGCAAAGTGAATCGCACGCCTGGACATAAGTTGCTCTTGAAATGTCCATGCCCTTTCTTGGTACTTGCTAGGAACACGGTTGTCATGGGGCGACATGGAGTTTATTTGGACGAGAGTCTCCGAGTTGGATAATCTGGCATATGCTCGCTTGTGGCACCGTGGTGCCGTAGTGCCCTCGAGACCGCGTACTAAAGGTTGGTATACAACGTCAGCTTGTATTTCACTTACAGTTACATCATGGCACTTACGCCCATAGTTTGCATCAAGTCCGTCTTTCGCGATAATGGTAAAAGTAGCGCTATTGTATATACGATGCATTTGGGACAGCTCAGACCGTAGCTGTTGATGGTCATCTTGAACCTATCGCGTAAGAAGCAGTCAGTGTTGTGAACAGCTTAGGTTCAAAAAGTCGTGCACTCACAATACAAAGCGAGTCTACCCATAGATAGCGGTAGCGTAGAAGCTCCACTAGCGCGAACGCATCTCTAATCGTTTGTGGGATTCTCGAAGCAACCCCTTCCGTTGCAAGTGAGCCTGGGACTAGGAGATCTTTGCAGAGCTGAATGTTGTTTCGAAGGCTATCAATTTGACCCCATTGGTAGCTTAGCGCAACATATTCTGGTTGGATCGCCTCTCCATGTACAATGCAAGCACGATGGGTATCGACAAGATATCTTGGCCTGATCAAATCCTCTCTTCTGGACAAGCGGCCTCTTCCGCATCTTTCACCATGATTCATATCGCAAAGCGCGATACGACTCCGGAGAACATCGAGATTGACCCATTGCTCGTTAACGTATAAAGAGGTCCCAGGATGGCCAGGAAGGTCTTCTCTGTGTATCAGTTCCCAACAACTCCGTAAGTGATCGTCAGGGCGTGCTTTACGGGAGGGAAGTATTGGCTCGAAGGAGATGTTTGTCGTCCACTTTCTCGCCTTGATATTCAAAACAGACTGATCTTGAACCCGATATTTAGGGTGCTTCACCTGGGGCCAAGCTTTTCCGACACTTTCAAACAAAACAACATGTGTACAATCCCCTTGTAGGAGATCCTGCAAGTCTCCCAATATTTCATCTGTAGTTTCCTGGACAGGAGCGCTAATGATTGCGAAGATGCGGTTGCAAATTTCACATGCCCCCGGATTTAGTCTGGGCGTTTCCACAGTTGTCTCTGTATGGACATTGCGAGTAGCTGCGCGAGGATTCTCTCCCGAAGGCATTGTCAACTGAATTTGAGGCACAGTTTGTAACCAACATGTACGTACAATGGAATGGTTCTCAGCAGATATAGTGGCAATACATTTCTTCACTGGAGGATGGAAACAGAGTATAATACGCTAGGTAGTGCGGGGTAAGTATCTTCTTTCCCTCACCTGGGTCCGCCTGATGAATGGGCCAAGAAAAGCAGCCTGTGCTAGCCACACAGGCGATGAAAAGGACTTGTCTATACCCAGACGCCGATAACCCAAGATCGTACATGACTAGATGGCACGCCGCCGACCAGCTCTCAGATGGAAAAATTCGTCATTCCAGATGGTGTATCCCATAGTGCGTCCCAAGAAAAATCAAAAGCGTTCGGATCCAATATGTCCGATAACAAGAAACTCGCGTCGTCAAAGTTGGGCATTACGGGCACTTCGTTGGCATTTCCATTAGCAACAATGCTGGTGGGCACCGTTTCCGACGGCGGCGGCACCTCCCGCGCGTTCAGAGATGCAATTTTCGACACCGGATCAGCGCACCGTTCCAAAACATAATTTGCAAGATCCCAATCATAGTTGTCTCGTGCATGCTGAATGTGCGCCATGACACGTTCGAGGCGCGCGACAGATGTGTTGCGTATTTCAGGATCTTGAGTTTCGACGGTGCAGCGAAGCGAGACAGTGATGGCATGTACCAAGAGATGAGTTGCATAGGGCAACCAAAAGTCCAGGAACTGGGTTTCGCCCATGGATAGTATGAAGTCGAGAACTTCCGATGAAGCGTTGCGTAACTGATCCATCCTGTTCCGTCCTATGCTACCGTCTCCGTCGAGGACTGCTGCGCGGAAGATGACGCGAGCAAGTACCAGCCTGATTGAGAGGAATGAGAGCCATAGCATAGAAGTTCCTGGGCGGTTCGGAAGAGGCAGCCACTCAGGAAGCTGCCCTTCCAATTCCTTCAGTTCCTGCTTGAAACGATCGATTTCGCGCGCAAGCTGTATCCGATCTGGGTTGATCTGGTAGACGAAAGGCAAGATTTCCGCAAGCAGCTCTGTCAAGGAGCATAGATATATAAAGCAGGTGGTAGTCTGCTTCTGCTGAAAAGTCGCCTTGTTTCCAATGAGCGACGCCACAGTCGGCCGCGGGACGTCGTAGTAGCCTTTCGACACATATGGCGGTGCGCCATATGCGACACTAGACCACTGATCGGTGATGAGAACACACCACCAGAGCCGCATTCTAACCGACTTTTCATTCTCCGTGATGTTCCACTTTGATGGGTCCCTGTGTAATCCGAATGTCTGGGCCAAAGAAACCGTCCGGCCACACAGAGTTATGTTACCGATGATGGAAACAGAGGGCCGTCCGACCTGATCGAGTACAGCGGCTTGTATTGTAGACATGCCAGGACTGAGGAAGTCTTCCAGCGTTGCCGAGATGCCCTTGTTCCAGACGTAGTATGAGTTTGGTTTGGGGTGCATCTTTAGGGTATCCGATTTACTCCAGTGTGGCGATGCAAGTGCGTAGATGACACACATCAAGTTGTTTGGTACTTTGCCATACTGACCCGTGCGCAGCGTCTCACACATCTCCTCATCTAGGATGGGGAAATGATAATGAATGTGGTTGAAATACAGCTCGACCACTTGGCGCTTAAAGGGTCCCATGATCTGTTCAACAATCTCCAACTGCTCCCTTCCACAGCCGCTGTTAGGCGGTAGACCTGTGCGAAATCTTGGGACAGTCAAGTACACCACTGGGTCCTTTGCATCATGTAGAAGTGTCTGGTAGTTGGAGGACTCCACCTCGCCCTCTGCTTTCCGATGCTGTGAGATGTGCCGATTGAAGATGTCAATGTCTTCAGCAAAATGTGGCGCAAGCATAATGGAGGCGGAAGGGTTGTTGTTGGTTTTGTGCAAGACGGGTGCTGAGCGAGGTCGAGAAGGGCCGTCTTCAGGCTCGCTATGTCGCCGTCGTTTGGAAGGCCGTCGGTCAGCGCCCTCATCGGTAGGAGAACTGGTAGTTGAACTCTCGACATATTGGCACTTGAGTCGTCTTTCTCGGCATGACAGACATGGTTCTCCAGGAATGTCGATGTGACATCGGATTTTGCGCGAGCGACATCGTGTACAGGCCGGTACTTTGTGTGAGCGGTATGGCCTGTTCTGAATAGGAGCAGCGCTGGCCATCAAATGGAGCTCTGATCGGTTGAGTATTCTCCTAGACCCTGAGTGGCAGTCCGATGGCGGACCGAGAGGGATGTGTAGCGCTGCAGTTGCCTTTGGATTCACAATGACCCAGCGCGGAAGGGACAGTTCCAATGAGGATCCTGGCTTGCTTCAGAGTGTCGCTAATTGGCTTCGATGCATGATGAGGAAGTCCAAAAAGATGGGATGCAAGAAAGCTATGTGGATCGGTGACTGGACGCCGGTAGCGCATCGACTACCCAGGCCGCCCCACTTATTCTGCACCCAAGCTCCAGCTCTTCGGCGCCTCTTTCCCCGCCAGCTGTAGGCAAGCTTCACGTGCAAGAACTGCTCCCTCACTGCTCAGAATATGGCTGAAAGGTTATGCGCGTCTCCCTCTCTTCATCGCACCGAAGCTCTTCACTGCTTCCACCCTCTTTTGTTGGGTATTTTGCGTGCTGCCTCGCTTCCTCGACTTTGCAAATCGGATGCCCAGGAATCATGAACACGTCTCGAGCAGCCGCGGTGGAATCGCTGTTCTCGCGACGCGCTCTATGTATTGCGTATGTACCGCGTCGCGCAATCGCATCTTCGCAAGGTTGGGTACAGCTTAGTCTCATGGACACACGTACTGGTAATGTACACGACAGCTAGACTGGAAAAGGATGGGTTGGACTGAAGCGACTGGTCAAATGATCGCATGTGATATCCGCGATCGATGATTGAACACGAGTGTAGGGTTTTCTCGCAGCATTGATGATGAGAGATTGCCTAGAGGAATGCACGAAGAAAACTAATATGTAAAGGAGATGGTGCGCCGCATTACCGATGGTGAAGCAAAAACAAGAGGCGTCATGGGCTACATAGCGTGAATTGGATGGTTGGTTGTTCTTGGTGCGCCAGTGGAGTCCGCTCCACAAAAACAATGCCTTCCGCCAGAATTGAACTGACGACCTCGTCATTACTAGTGACGCGCTCTACCACTGAGCTAGGAAGGCTGAATGCTGTTTCGATGATGACTAATCGATCCGAACATAATATATCTCTAGACAAAAGACGGTAAAAGAGGCGCAAGTAGCAATGAGGATCACCTGGCTATGAAGAAGTCACGGAGTGTCCAGACTTGGCTTTGTGTAAGAATTTACCCACACCTGCAGTCTCCACACTCACGCATGACGGCAGAATCCAGGTGTGGAACAAAATTTCGGTAGCATTGACCTCAGGAACCAATTTGCGCAACGAAGATCTGCCCTTGCTTCTTGCCAGTACCACCGCTGGGAAATCTCCGGTTGTCAATCACTTTTCTTTTTTCAGCACCTCCTCCGCCCTGGGCCTCCGGACATCGCGGACTGCTTGCACACGATGTAAGCACTCGACGGCTTGAAGCCGTCATCGCCAACATGCAACCGCCTTCCGCGCTCCTGCTGTCATCGCTCGGGCTCTGCCGTGTCGTTATGCAGCTTTGATGTAGAGCGAAATTGCGACTGGACGGGAACCGGCCGAGGAAAGCAACTCGATGCACGAGGCACCCAGACTTGCATCTGCCATCTGCGTGTAATTACCGGTCGCGCAGGACATTCCTTGGATCCCCGTATCACTGCTCTTTCAATCTATTCACCCTGCCCAGGCATCAGTGAGCGATGCTTGTCGAAGCAATATTACGCTACGAGGGCACGTATAGACAAGACGCATCGACCACCCCTCAACCATCTATGATGACATGAAGGATCTCTTCCACACGGCTCCGGCCATGTCGCCATGTCGAACGCGCCGATAATAACCCTCGATAAGGGGTTCTGCACCACCATTCGCACACTAACGCGAGGCTGAGGCACAAAATAGCTCGAGCGCCAAACGCCCCCAGGAAATTAGATGAGAGATCCAATCACGATTGACGCGTACCTGGCCCTAACCTCAGGCTAATGCGCATCACGGCAAGATATACGGCTGCACGGTTCAGCTCCCATCGTTCGGTCTTGCCAGGCACGCGGGCGTTTCGAGCTTGGTTGGCGCTCTGCCGTCTGTTTCCCTGTCTCTCTGCCGCGTCCTGCGCCGACGCTCCTTCACCTCCACGCCGCCTCTCTAATTCCTCTCACGACATCACGTACTCCTGCGGCCAGGTTGTCGTCTTGTCCTTCTTTCACCAAGCGCGGCCTGCTGCATTTCACTCTTTACAAAACATACCCATAGTTACACACTCTTTCTGTCTAGTGCCTAGTTCACCCAATACACGACATCCAACTCTGTGCGCCCTTTGAGCACCACATTCCTTACAACGAGCCGACTTCGTTCGAGACATTCTTGCGCGTAACACGCAACCACGCAACCACGCATTACTTGGATCCCCCAACGCAAGAGCTGGTCACAGTAGAGTCTACGGCGGAATTACTTGAGACCCATACAAACAAATAACGTAACATATAATCACATCAACTTTACCTTGCTGATACGCCATAATGCACGCGATGGCGCACCAACACGCCGGAGCGCATCTCGTGCGCCGTCAACGCGGTAGTGATGACGATGACGGTCCGGTCGCGGTCGTGACGCAGGTTATTGCAGTCACTGAAGGAGACGAGCCACCGGAGCCGACCAAGAAGCCAGGAATTGCACTGCCAGCGCCTGCTACACGTGCCCGCGAGACTACCACTACGGAGGAAGAAGACGAGCCAGAAGAGACTGCCAAGCCCACCACAACCGCAAGGAAGCCGTCTCCGACTCAGGATTCTGATGACGATGATGATCTTCTCGTGGAGGAGACTGGCACAACCAAGAGCCCGCTCAAGGCTGCCTCGACCCTCATGGTAGCGACCAAGTCTCCTACACCCAGCCCCGCTTCATCAATCGCAGGTCTCGCATCTGCTACGGCCGCCACCATTTCAGCTACCGCTTCGTCTTCGTCGGCCGCCGCAGCGGACACTGAAGAGGGCATGTCCACCGGTGCTAAGGCGGGTATTGCGTTGGGTATACTTCTTGTCGCATGTGCTCTACTCACTGGTATCTTGCTTCTGTACCGTCGCAAGAAGAAGCAGATGGCCGCAGCAGCCGCCCAGGAGAGTGAGAAGACGGAAATGTACAACGCGCCCCACCCACCACCTCCTCAGGTCATGGCTGGCGCTGCTCCGGCTGCTAGTATCCGTTCCGCTCGAACTGCTTCGACTGCACCCCGTCTCAGCTTGCGACCAGTCACCCAATTCGACCCAGCATTTAACGAGCAGCGGAAGAGCGGAGGAAACTTGCTCAACGTTGCTGCTGCTGCCGGTGGTGCCGCTGCTCAATCCCAGAACCGCAACCTCTCACCTTCTGCCTCCGCCGAGCGTCCAACAAGCGCCTGGGAGCGACGTGGTGCTGCGAACGCCCCGGCTGCCGACCCCTTCAAGGATCCTGAGACCCAATCCGGCCCTCCTTCAGCAAACCCCTTTGGAAACAATGCCGCGGTCGATACTCAGCAAGCTTCAATCCCTGACTCGCCTCCCAATGCTTCTCCAATGGCCTCCGCTATGCACTCCGCTCAGCCCAGTACTGATTTCGCCAACCCAGCTCCGGCTATCGCTGCAGCTGATGCAAACGCTGTTGCACTAGCGGGAGTCGCGTCTTCGAGCCCGCCTCCTACGTCTGAACTTCCCCCTCCACCACCAGTCGCCGCCACCAGTGCAAGCGTTCCTGCAAGCCCAGCATGGACCGAGGACATTCCTGCTTCTCCTGGCCCAGCCCCTGCCGGCCCACCTCCTGTCGCTGGCGCAATGGCTGGCGCTCGTCCCCAAAGTCCTGCTCTTGGTCCCGGCCCTAACAACGTACATCGTGTTCAACTTGACTTTAAGCCTTCCATGCAAGATGAACTTGATCTCCACGCTGGTCAGCTTGTTCGCATGCTCCATGAGTACGATGACGGCTGGGTAAGTTCGACTTTTTACCCTCACTAGATAACATGACTAACTTTTTCCAGGCTCTCTGCATTCGTATGGACCGTTCGCAGCAAGGTGTCGTTCCCCGCACATGTCTTTCTAAGCACCCGGTCAAGCCCCGTAACGGCCCACCTCGTAACGGCCCTCCACCACCAGGTAACACGCGTGGCCCTCCTGTCCGCCCACAGATGGGTCCCGGTGGTCCTCAGCCCCGTCCTCAATCGCCAGCCAGTGGTATGAACTCCCCTAGCATGCCTCAAGGTAGCCCCGGTCCCCGTCAGACATCCCCTCGCCAGATGCCGCCTCAGCAGATGCAAGGCCCTCGCATGCGATCCAACAGCAACGCTCCTCAACAAGGTGCTCCCCGTGGTCGCTCTAACAGCAATGCGCCCTACGCTGGTCCACCACGCTCCATGTCTCCCGGTCCATACGGTGGCGGACCACAGATGGCTCCTCCACCCCAAATGGGCGGCCGTCCTCGATCAAACTCCGCGAGCCAGGCTGGTAACCCGCGACGAGGTCCAGCTCCTGGGCCTAGTCCCATGAACCCCAACGCCACGTCTCCCAACGGTCCTCTTCCCGTGCCGAGTCGGAAGCCGGTCCCTGGTATGGCCATGTAAACTTGCGTTGATCTCAGACTGGTGCTTTTATGAGGAATGTTTTGAGCGGTTTCTTATCATTGTCTTTCCTTGCGTTTCCTTGCAAATTGCAGTATTAGTTTCCTTGCGAATCTGTTACTGCGTTTCCTTCGCTTAGCTTCGATTCTCAGTAGCGGCTGCTTCCACTGCACGTTCTACATGGAACACGTGCTTTGTGACAAAGTTTCATGTGTGCAGCGCAAGTCCAGCCGCTATTCGACCTCTTTGCTTCTCGATGCTTATACCCCTGAAGCCTCGCGATAACCCATCTCCTAGCATACCTATGTAGCCGGCCTTGGAGCAGGCGAGGCGAGATACTTTAGTCGATAATGTCTTGAGGATATTTACCAATTTTTGCTATAACCTGTCCGCTGGGAGGGTTTCGGATGGGCTGGATTGCTCATGTATGTACCTTCTTTCCATGATCTTGAGCGCCTGGTGCATATATACCTACTATAAGTGCCGGGTCGCTGAGGGTAGGATCGGTATGACATTCTTTGAGAATGATTAGGTTTTGGGTGGGGAATGAAATGAATATATAAAACTTGTTTATCCCGCCTGCGATGCAATCCACACAAGCTCTAACCGAAGCGGATACTAGCGATCATGGTACAGCTGTTTAGTGTCGACATGGAGATTTCAGATGTGTTCCAGTGCCTCACCTGCGGGCTTTGGACATTGTGCTGTATTCCAGCACGAGAATGTCTATAGTAACGACTCGTGGGCTAGCGTTGCACGTTTTTTGGTACACAAAAGCTACTTGCACTGTTTCCCGTCTACATCGCCAATTCAATTATTTGACGGAAAGGAACGCCTCAGAACAAACTAAACGGCAATGTTTCAGCAAGTTCAATATCCGGGCGCAAGTGCTGAGAACGTACTTGCGTAGCACGTACCAATCTTCATTAGTTGACGGAACAAGGCGCATACACACATACTCACAGTACCAGCAACTCGCTCGACATTCGATCATACCTCTGAGCATACAAATAATTAACCATCAAGCCGTGTTGGAAGAAGCGGACAGAGTCTATCTCGACTCTGTATGTGTACAACCCAGCATTTCCCTTCATAACTTTATATTACGGCCTCGTCTCAAATCTCGTGCAGACACAATACAACACTCTGCTTCTCGAACGCACGCTGGCTTTGCTAACAGCCGAGTACAGGTTTCACCGGTTTCTACGACCATTAGCTGCTGACGCAAGATGACATACACAGGCATCAGGTACCTTGCCCAGCCCGCGAGAGGCCTGTGGGGCTTCCTTGGTCTACGTCGACGTTTGTTTCTAAAATGCCGCAATTCCATCTGGACAGCACCGCCACAGGGTGTCCCTAGCGCAGCGTACTGGGAGACATGGCAGCCACATGCATGCGCATCGGTCAGGCTTTATCACTTGACCTGCTGCATTTCAGACAGACATACGTGTAAGATGGACATCTATTGGTTGTTGCACCGTCGTTGCGTGTATGTCATTGGCTAAGTAGACGGCGCCCGAGTTTCAATCAGGGTTAGTCTTCGCTTCAGGCTGCACGGCAGGAGGAGCAGTCATCTCACCGCACAGGATAGCTCCTTAGAAGCCACAGAACAGAGTTGTCCAATTAGAAGTATGCACATTTAGAAGTATGCACACTGATGCTTAGCCCCATGGGCCGGGGCCAAAAGTTGATGTCTTCCATTTGCTGTTTCCACTAGATCAGTCATTATACTCTTTACTCGACAACAGATCCGACTTACACCTTCACCAATTCTCAACATCACGAATACAAAGCCATCACTGTTGTCTTGTATCCCTCGTACTCTGTCGCTACTGCTCTCAAGACATGGCCGCAAATCGTATGTGTATCCAGCATAGTTTCCAAAAATCAGCTTGCGATACTGTGCATCTTGTTCGATGCGTCTATGGAGAGACGGCAACATGTGTGATCTTCGGCATACTGACTTCATCCAGTAACTCAGCTTGCTCCGGTCTCCGAAGCAAGACAGCCATGGTCAAGAGAGGCTATATTTGCCCTGGTGTCCATATTCATCATGGTCTTGTTATCCAGCATAGGTCTGGCGTGCAAACACTGCCTCTGGGGCTCCGATCGTTGGAAATTGTCAAGATGGCGGAGACTATTCATGCATGGTAAGTGATTTATGAGCTACGTGCTCAGTCCAATGACCAATGGCACGTAGATGAAGGACTTGCGACTATCCGTGTCAGACCAACAACCACCGGCTGGGTCGATATCGCAAATGTTCGGCGGTACCAGCAAGATACATATACATCGATGCTTCGAATGAGACGTGGACCCAGAATATCGCGGTCTTGAGTCGGATAAACAATAGGAAGCGGTGATCGTCTGGGAGGGTTGAAGGGAGTCATGACAGACAGCCAGTACGGTGTTTCGTAGGTGTGGGGAAAGGTCCGAACCTTTCAATGCATTTGATGCAATGCTAGACGACAAAGTCCTCGAAACATCGCCGAAATTATCTCCAGGCTGCATTCAGCCATGTAATGATAGAACGAATACACATAACCTCATTTTTTTCTGATCGTTCTTGGACGCTGGCGCACCGCAGTAAAGAAGATATGAATCGGATAGCATTCCTGTGTGTATAAAGTCACGGGTCGCAAACTTACTAACCATGTCCGCAGTAACAAAACTCAATGTCACGCAGTGCGTCATGGGAGCAACCCTGAAAGGCTGAAGACCTCGTAACGCGAGTTGTCGGATCGTGTATACTTGCAGGTATTGTAGTACGTAGGCAAGGATGCCTAGCTGGGAGACATGTTCAGAAACTATCCTTTATGAAGCGAGTGAAGGAGGTGGTGTGCGATGTTCGATAATATGGTTCGCTGTTGCTTGAAGCATTGGGTGAAGGGGAAGGAGGTGGGGAAGAGGGGCTGGGAATTTTAGCGTATGGCCGTGCACTGCCGCTAAATTACTGATGCGCGTCATGGCGACACCACGTCGATCAATCGTCACAATTCTCCCATATGGATTACAGACTATGGCCATCTGAACAAGGCATACATGCTGCAACTACTCCAGTTTGGTCCTCCCTATGTAAATGAGGGCGGTTTCGTGCCACTTTGTCTCATTGCCTCGCCACTCACCACTCACTCTGTCATAACCAAAGCGAAACACTATGGCTATAGGGATTGCGGGTGAATGGAACACGACGATCTTTATGGTTCTCGGCACTCATGGAACAAATCTAAGCTATATATCTGCTACCCATATTTCTACTCAACAACACCCGCCTTTGCTGTCTTGGCCTTGTTCCTCTTCTTCTTCTCTTTCTTCGAGAGGGGTTTCAACTCTTCCTGGTCAGCCTGTGCTTGCTCGGCCTCATCTTTCACAATAGTGCCACCATCGGCCTTCAAATCTCCGTCAGCAACAGGCGCCAACGGCTGCTCAATCTGCACAACAGAGTCTGAGCGTACGTGAGAGGGTACTTTGATCTCGCTTGAAGAGACGTCGCCAGCCTTGGCTTGCTCCGGCTTCTTGTTACCCATCTGTTGGTAGGTCTTTGAAGACTTGAAGTCTAGCTCGTCTGTAAAGGGCTCAAGCGTTGCTGGCTTTTCCTCTGTGGGTTGAGCGTCTTCCGCCTCTGGGGTAGCTTCCTTAGTGGGCTCTGGAATGATGGTGTCTTCTACAATGGACGCATCGGTAACTTCGTCTCTTGGAGCAGGTACGGGGACTGCTGTTACTGCGCATTCATCTGCCTCATCGATCTTTTGTGGCAAAACCGCAGAGACAGTGTCATCGCCACTGATCGACTCCTGTAGTTCTGGTACGAGTTCAGCTGTTGGAGTGCTGATTTCCTCGTTTTTGGCTGCTGGTGTTGCTGGCGCTCGAGAGTAGTTGTTCATCACGGTCTTCCAGACAAGTTGTAAGAGCTTGCTGTCGGCTCCCACCGTTGTAATGAAATCCGGCTTTCGGAATGGCTCCGGATCATCTGCCATAGCGTTGTTGAGTGAATCTTCGACATAGCTTGGATACCACATATCGTCCTCTGGTAGTAGAGGGAATGCGTGATCTCTCGCTACACTCAAGATATCGAAAATGCTCATTTCTTCGTCGAGAGACTTCATCTTGTTCTGAGCCAGCTCAGCAAGGCCTGGTAGCTTGTAACGAGCGGCCGCGCAGTATACGCTAGTACCCAGCTTGTACAGTTCAGGGATTATCTTATCAGAAGACGCCATGGTATTGAGACTCTGGAATTTCCCAGTGTACAAGTAATGGATCAGTGTGTGTGCTGTGTTCTGGTCCAACTCCGGTAGAACCACTGGTTGTTGGACGAAAGCCACTGGATAAGACTTTGCCGCGAGCACTTTGCTACGACTCAAAACATTGTCGTGTACAAGAAACCGGGTCGGTTCTGATCCGACGTCCAAGGCAACTATTTGTGTGGTGGCATATGGGCTGTTTGAAAGCATCAGTACCGATTTGTACAAGGTTAACAGTATGTCACTTACGATTTCTCTTCAGGACTGACGGCCATGTCCCCTGTCCCATACGCGTACCCGCCCATACCGTCATTCTCATGCGATACATCCAAGGTAGAGTTGTCGCTCACAGACATGTTGCGAGATGCCAGGTGGCGGTCGTTGGTAGTTAGAAGAAAGCCAAACCAAACACCTCCCTTTATCCACCTCAGCCATCACTCCAGCAATGAGGCTCAAAGAACATGCGCTGTCAATCACTGCAAGACGCGGGGTCTTGTATGCACTCATGAGTTGTCAATTCGAGTGCATTCTCAGCCTTGTGGGTGCGGTGATTTTGTTGGTCAGCCATTTCGTCCTTCACTGCACCCCGCGAACGGTGCGTCCAATAGAGGATGCGCAATCTCTGAGCTCAGCAACACCGGTGAGATCGGGCGTGGATTCACCAGCGCTGGTTACGTCTTGACTATGCACTTCTACCCGATGGTTTTACGAGTGGCATACCGATGGTAGGTTGTGATCTTGGTCGTGCCGCTCATATAGTTCACCAACATGCGCCTCTGATCTCCTTTGCTTCTTGCTACGCTCAAGCGCACTTGAATCAGGAAGAGAGCCGGGTAGAAAAAGACGAGACAGAAGCATCCAATGGAAGACCTAGATCTACCCTGGCATACTTTCGTCATTGTTGCTAAGAAGTGAAGCTCATTGGTTGGAGCCGCACGATAGATCGTGTGAGCATCACCATCTCTGCCTTAACTCCATCTATAAGATAGAAAGGAGGACTGCTTCATCTTAACGGAGTGTCACTTTACCTGGATCGGATTAGCATAGCTGAGCCTCAGAGATTGCAATGTAACCTCACAAAATAACATCGTTCAAATTCTGCCTGCACTTCTCGAGGACGCTTTACTTACCTCATGCTTTACCGAAGTTCGCAGTTTCCAACTTCTCTCATCCTGTTCTTCAAGGGGAAGCCTGCAGTGAGGAAATCCCAAGCAACCCATACCAATGACTACACACTAGCAATTTATGCGAAACCCCTACGACTTTCTACATCCAACCCCGAGGTCTGGATGTATCTCGTCCTTACTGCCTACTGGCTTCTTGTTCGCATCCTCCGTTATCGGCGTCGTGATGGCGTTTCTCGGTGCCTCAATGTGAGCGAAGCATGGCCAACACCGATGAGAGGTAGACCCTGACAGACTACTCAGTACCCTGATAGGTCCTCGTGGAGTGGTATGACACTGCAAGATGCGCGTTTCATGCCGCTCACTCTTGCCGAATTAGAGTTTCCGGTCGTGTTTTCTGTGTCCGTGCTCTTCGCTCTCTTCAGGACGTACGTCATCCCCAGCATTTCCAAGCTGCTAGTCGCAACAGGCCAGTTGTCATCACCAGAAACAGCATCCAAAAGGGCTCCGGATACTGGCGTCGTGATCACCGAGGTAGTGCGAATCAAACCGGATTCTGAAAGAGCGAACAGTGGCATAGCGCTTATAAATTACCTAGGTACCTTCATGGTCGATACATGAAGGCCGGAAAGAGCTGAAAGCGCGAAGAATGGGATGTGTCTTTTCTCGGCGATGAGTCAAACCCACAACGGTTGATGTTTAAGAAACGGAAAGGCTTGGAGAGATATTTAATGGTCTACGGAATGGTTCCGCAATTGCATCCACATGGCGGAACGCTAACCCCGCGCGTCCACCCCGCGGTGATACATATAGATCGTCTGCTCTACAACATATAACAAGAAAACCTCCCATTAGTACCTGTGTCCCCTATATTATCAACAACTCACCATGGCGACCTCAAAAGTAGCATTAATCACGGCCAGCTCGGCAGGATTGGGGGCACAGATAGCACGAGCATTTGCGCCAGACTTCCGTGTGGTATGTACAAGACGTCTTCTATCAATTGACTCCCCATGAGTTGGAGCCGTGAATGATAGCTAACACCATCCAGGTTATCAATTACTCGTCAAACTCGGATCGGGCACAATCCCTCATAAAGGAGCTCTCGTCCATACCCGGCCCATCTTCACAAGCAAACCCACGCTTCCACCTAGTCCAAGCAGACATGTCCTCGAAATCATCAGTTCAGAATTTGGTAAAAGAGACAATCGAAAAGATGGGACGACTAGACGTTGTCGTTTCCAACGCAGGCTGGACGCGCATGACGACCTTTACCGACATTGAGCAGCAAGTCAACGACGACGACTGGGACAAGTGCTTCACCATGAATGTAAAAACGCACATGTGGCTCGCATATGCCGCGAAAGATGCCTTGGCCGAAAACGAAGGATGTTTTATCTCGACCGCGAGTGTGGCGGGTGTGAAGCCCAGTGGAAGCAGTGTTCCTTACGCCGTTACCAAAGCAGCGCAGATCCATCTGGCGAAGAGTCTTGCTGTTATTCTGGCGCCAAAAATCCGTGTCAACAGCATCAGTCCCGGTATGCTGCTCACGGAATGGGGACTCAAGTTTCCAGAAGCGAAGCGTAATGCTGCGATTAACAATACCAAGTTGAAGAGGTTGGCTACGGTCGAGGATTGCGCGGATCAGGTCAGAGTGTTGGCGCTGAGTAGGAGTATCACTGGACAGAACATCTCAATAGACGGTGGCTCGTCGGTCTAGCTACGCGATGTGACCGGCTCGAGAATAGTATAGTTTTACCATCTGGGACAGAGTGATTGTCTAAATCGGGAGAGGCTATTGCGTCTGCAGCGCAGAGCGCTGAAGAACTTACTGTTGAACAACTCGAGAGGCTTCAGCAGTCTATGAGAAACTATGCGCGTAGTCAACTGAACGGGTATCTTTCATCACTTCTGTGCTTTCGTCATCATCATCGTCGCCCTGCGTCCAGGCGTGAGAACTAAGCGTGGTGCAACGACTTTGACTTGCACAAACCGGGCATGTGCTACATTAAAACTCGATCGATTCTTATGCGACGTGTTCGCAGGACTGTGTACATTTTCGGCATGTTTGTGTTCGTCGTCCGACGGAGAACTTTGTGCGACCGCATGCTTACTCCCGTCGCACAGGCGCCTCGAGAACCGGCCTAGGTGGGGCGTAAGGTATGTCTTGTGTACAACTGTGGAAATGTAAAGTTCGAGATTCTTCCCTGGTTATCCGACCGATTCGTGACTTCAGAATAGATGGCGATCGATGCGGACTCACTGCATCGTATCTAGGTCGGCGTCTCTACTGAACTTTCAATGTTGCCAACAATATTGCCCAGCGCGATAGTAAAAGGGCACACGTCAATGAGAGAGCAAAAGGAGCAGCCAAGCTGACGCGCTCTTATACCAAGCTATCAGTATAAGACATGCCATCCGGTGTCAGCGAAACAAGACCGGTCGGAGAATTGATAGGGCGCGATGCACCAATGATCCGATCCAAGGTTACTTCAAACGCGTAGTCAGGGCTCCGGCTTCGGAGCGCCGTCATTGGTCCGGCGGGTTTCTGCATCCTTCGAAACGTGCTAGAATTGCACAACGTGCGATACATTGAAGATAAACAAGTACAATATCCCACATGTCAATAGTGCTGGCGCGGAATGTCAATCAAGGGTGTGAGATATTGTGGAGAGTGGACAGTCGCGTGAGAGCCAACGATGCTGCTGTGTCCAATTCCAGCTTCCCCACGCCAGGGGTGTGTGCCTCAGTATCGACCTCTCCACGAGCCCACCACGGCGGCCACGAGCCCCACCGCCTCGCTTCTGGGGAGCAGGCTCACATGCTTTCGCGACAGTTTGCTGCCAAGGGTCGCCGGGCGGGTACGGGAGGCTGACATGCAGCTGAGCCCTACTCCTGCCACGCCCCACGGGTCGTGTTGCAAAGAACACAACGGCTTCAGCTGCTTATGCCACTTTGACAATGTTTCGTGTCAGCGCGGAGACACAAAGGCAAAAAAAGGGTGATCGCATTGCTTCTCAAATGGCGGTCCACGTCGTCGGCAGGCGTATCCAGGTCGCCTTTGGACACGCGAGGACATGGCCATCGGGAAACAGGGCCTGAAAGTCTCTACCCCCGGGCAAGGAGCCTGGCTCACTGGAAATAACAGAGGGAGTAGCTTGGAAATGGTCCCAATTTGGGCGTTTGACGAGGTTAGCTGCTGACGGTACGACAGTGGCCGCGGACAGGCGAAGAACCACAGACGCAGGCCGGTCGGACGGGTGTCTCGATCTGCTCAACGACAGCCGGATTTTGCACGCCGCGGTCTTTCTGCAGGGCGTGCGCAAGTAGCGCCGTGTCGCAACGGCAAGACGGTTTGTGAAAAACCCCAAAGATTGGGTTTGTTAAAGTTCGTTGGGCGCCCGATGTTTGCCCGACTGTCGTGTCGAGGATCGATGTCGAGGGCGAAACTCTGGGTGTGAGGTGTGCACTAGACGCGAGCAGGATGGCGAGCACAGCGCCATGGTCGTCTTATCGCACACAACGTACGTGAATCGCATAAACAAATCGTCAGGGACGGGGTGGCGCTGGCCGCTGATGTGTGGTGAGAACGCGTCGCAGGACGGCCGGCGAAGATGCGGCACCCAAAGCAGCTAGCGCGCGCAGCATGGCAGACGGGCGCTGATTGGGCGGCAGCGACGTCTTATCTCTGGCCAGAAATGCAATTGACACCACGCAACACCGACCACCCACTCGCCAAGCCTTCCGCCCCGGATGAAACTCGAGCTGCGTGCAATGGCATATGCGATTTCACGTCCGGCCCAAGCCAGAGCGGCGCCGCTGCGAGGCCTGTCCCTACAGACGGACGCGACGTGGCCGCCAGGGTGGGTGCTGCTCGCCGTCTGCTAAGCCTCTCCGTCACATGTTTGCACGGTGCGCGAGCGGCGAGATAAGGCGCTGGAGCGTTCGGAGCAGCAATGACGCAGCGCGCCATCAATCGCGGCAGAAAAAGAACAAAGCTCCATGGCTGGATCTAACGCGAACCCCACGACGGTCGCGGCTGTGGGTGATGTACCCTCGTCTATTTTGCCTCAAGTGTTGGCCCGTGGACCAGGATAGATAAGAGTAGTACAGCAAGTTCCACCCATAAAGGTCCCGGTGCATCTACCGTAATCTACAGTAGGGCTTCCGACTTCTCCCTGTAGCATCCGTATATTACTGGCACCGATCCAGCTTTTAATCCCCTTCTCTCCTCCTTCCACAGGCCCTATCGTGGAACCGTCCCCTTCCCCATAGTACTCACGGGCCCCGTGTATCCTTAATACCCCCGTTCACTCCCCAGGACACGCCCACCATGTCGTACTCATGGGTTGGCCCTCCAGCCCAATTCAATGGCACCGATGAGATCACTGGTGGTGACTCTGGTGAGTACAAGTTCCCATATACCACGGCGCACGTGCCGAGTGCTACACGCATCTTGCGCAACCAGAACACTACTAACATGTAACCCTCAGTCACCGAGAACCTCAACCAATGGTACGCCGCGGGTGACCAGGCCTACATTCTCGTGGCTTCGGCCATGGTGTTGATCATGATTCCCGGTCTCGCATTCCTCTACTCTGGTCTTGCTCGGAGAAAGTCCGCCCTGTCCCTCATCTGGGCCTGCATGTTTTCCGCGTCCGTCATTACTTTCCAATGGTACTTCTGGGGATACTCGCTCGCCTTCGGACCCTCCACAAACGGCTTCATCGGAAACCTCGACAAGTTCGGTCTTAAGGGTGTCCTTGGCGCTCCCAGCCCAGGTAGTCCTCTGATTCCTGAGCTGCTGTACTCCTTCTACCAGGTATGGCAAACATCACCGTCGCATTGTGCCTTCATGCACTAACACGTCTTTAGATGCAATTCTGCGCTGTCACTGCTGCCATTGTCGTCGGTTGCGTTGCTGAGCGCGGTCGCTTGATCCCCATGATGGTCTTCATCTGGCTCTGGGCCACAATCGTATACTGCCCCGTCGCATACTGGGCCTGGAACGCAAACGGCTGGTTCTTCGTGTGGGGTGGACTCGATTACGCTGGTGGTGGTCCCGTCGAGATCGTTTCCGGTTGCACAGCTTTGGCCTACTCCATGATCCTCGGACGTCGCCAGGAGAAGATGATGCTCAACTTCCGCCCTCACAACGTCTCCTTGATCACCCTCGGCACTGTCTTCCTATGGTTCGGTTGGTTGGGCTTCAACGGTGGTTCCGCTTTCGGTGCCAACCTTCGCGCTGTCATGGCGTGCTGGAACAGCAACCTTACCGCCATGTTCGCCGCCATGACTTGGGTTCTCCTCGATTGGCGCCTAGCTCGCAAGTGGTCCATGGTCGGATGGTGCTCAGGTGTCATCTCCGGACTTGTCGCTGCCACTCCCGCTTCTGGTTTCCTGCCCCCATGGGCCAGCGTCATCCTCGGTATCACCACTGGTATTGTTGCCAACTTTGCCACTAAGAGTACGTGCCCTCACAAAAGTCCGCTTGCGTACTGCTCGCTAACACAGCTTTAGTCAAGTTCTGGATCAAGATCGACGATTCCCTCGATGTGTTCGCTGAGCACGGTGTCGCTGGAATGTGGGGTCTTTTCTTCAACGGAATCTTCGGTGCCGACTACATCATCGGTCTCGACGGTGTCAACAACGGACTTACCGCTGGTGCCATCACCGGAGAGGGAGCCGCAGTCTACAAGCAGATTGCTTACATCGTCGCCGTTACCGCCTACTCCTTCGTCGTCTCCGCCATCCTCGCTTTCGTCATCGACAAGATCCCCGGTCTTAAGCTTCGCGCATCTGAGGAGGCTGAGCTCCTCGGTATGGACGACGACCAGCTCGGTGAATTCGCCTACGATTACGTTGAGGTCCGCCGTGACTACCTTGCCTGGACACCCGCCAAGGGCGAGCCAATCGATGGCGAGCACTCTGTACCCCAAGGTGAGCGTCACGGTATCCCCCAGCACAGCCAGATGCTTGAGGGCAAGGCACCTTCGGAGCACAGCTCAGGCCACGAGCACACTGGTATCGCAGGCGACAGACATGCTATGGCCATGGGCTCTGAGCACGAGAAGCAGGTTCAAACCTAAACTTTTGCTGCATTGCAGATTTGGATTTGTTGCTTGCGACCTTTTTGAGTCATCTGTTTCGAGATACCACTTGCGCTCCCGTCTTTCAGCTGTGCTTTTTGACATACACTTCAAAATTTGGACCATAGTTTTCCCTTAACCATGTATTGTACATAATTCGAGAATTGATATACTGAACACTAGACTACGTCAACATTATTTGCTTATTCCAAATCCCTCAAGGACCCTGCAAAGAACGTACAAGCACTCGGAACATTACTGGACGTAGCGCCCAGCTTGTGTATCAGTCTAAGCCTCGTTTACTTACTTGTTTTGTCACATGGCGTTTATCATGCACTTATGCCAAGCCAACTCTCCATGTTTCCTTATCTTTTCCCGCTCCTCCAGGACGGCGATCGACAATGTTTATTGAACCCCGGATTAACTAGGAAAATGATGTCACCGCGCTACCACCGAAGCTAACCATGACTGACGCATGATGTAGGTCGATGCAGGCTCTCGTTGTCGAAATCGCTGATGCTCACTGTCCGTCACGATGTTGCGAACACGCCAACCATCTCTTATCTTGCCATCAAGGGAAAGTTTGAGAAGATCGCATGCCCTACATATCACGTCCATTATCTGCACATGCAAGTTCACTGGTCCGTTTACCGCGGCCACTCTATGCCAAGCTTGTTGGCTTCGTCTCCTGATGTTTACTCGTCTCGATCTGGACACCAAATGCTAAAGCACGGGAACTACCATACCTCGCCGATCTGAAAATCGCGCCGTTCGAGACCTTATCTCTGGGTATGCGTAGGTACCCGAAGGGCCGGGTTGGGTGTGGGGGAGGCTGTGCCTTGTGCGGAGATCGAGATACCTGCCATGGATATACGTGGTTTCCGCAAAACTCCACCACTGACTAAGACCCGGTTTTAGCATTTGGTGGTGTGCCCCAGAATTAGAAGAGAGACATATCGTCATCAGGCTTGAAGCCAGTAAAGAGATGGAACACGCGATCAAGGCGATGCTATGCTGTTCGCGTGAGCACGCAAACAAAGCGAACACAAGTCCGTGACCTGGGCAACAGACCTTTAAGGCGAGTATATCAGACAAAGGATCTGCCGCGTGGTTCACAAAAGACCACCATAGCGTAAGACTAGGTCGCGGCGACAAAGGTCACTCCCGAACACAGCTTTGTCGACGGCCACCACAAGTCTTCGCCCATGTTGTCTCAAAGAAGTAGCGCATCTCAGGCTGCGACAGCACCTGACATCAGGGATGTCTGTAGAAAAGGTAGATTCTGCTCGACGGCGAAGCTGGTGCAGTTGATGTCTCGATCATCTCTACATGAACGATCAACTGGCAACAATCACTGAGAGATCCTTCGATACAGCAAACTGGTTTTTGCAGACATTGTGGTCGGCCATTCCTTTTAGTGAAGAGCTCACACAGTCCAAGAACATCTGAGATGCCTTACCATAAGTTACGAAATCCTCTCCGCATTTCCGCAACTCCATTCAAACCATCATTTCTCTCCATACCACCTTCGCCGTTTTCACCGCGCACGCCTCTCACACCTATCCTTCCAAATCGACAACGAGACGAGAAGGCGGATCAACAAATTGTTTCCGTTTACCCAAAGCCACCGACCGAGGTGCCAAAGAGTCCCTTGTCATGGATGTGGAAATGCCACCAATGTCATCACAGCTACCGCTTAGGCGTGACACGACGCTGTCTCGAAGACGGGCACCATTTTTGCAGCGGCGCTACCATGAACAAGTCTGTACAAAAGTCCAGCAGCCCGCGTAAATCCCGAAAACATCGCGCCTGCGCCAGTGAGTTTGACTACGCTGGCTGGAAAACTGTAGGTCGCTGGCGCCGAGGTGGCCCAAAACACAACGCCATGGCATATACAGGGTCAGCGGCAGATAGCCAAACCAAACCCCCGAGGAGGCATGACTGCTGGAGCACGTGCGACTACCCTTCAGAGTGTCGTTGGGGTAAGCAATTCGGTATCCATACACCTGTCAAAATGTCTTTCCCTAGTATCGAAGTCAACTCGATGCCGACACTGACTGCTCCTGCCAACCCCGTGCCCCGCAGCAGCCTCAAGCGCGAGAACTGTGGTAACATATACTCGTCGAGGCAAGCCGATAAGACCAACTTTTGGGGCGCACTCCTGGCAAGCGCAGAGCGGCGGAAAAGCGCTAGTAAACGTGGTGCCAGTCAGCTTTGCATTACCACGGAGGAGAATAAAGTACAGGGGCAAGGCGATAGCAGTCCAGACGAGAGAGACAGCGATGGTGATGTAGCTATGGAGATGATCGACCCAGCTCTTCTTGACTCTCCAGGTAATACTCCTCTGTCAGCTAACTCTGACACGTCAACTGCAGGCTCTCTCAAGACCTTGATTAGCAGAACACGGTATCGACGCGTCAAGTCGCGCTCGAGAGTACACAGTACGGCTGACAAGAATGTTGGACAGAAAGCTATGGTGCCAAGGCATACGATGATGGAAATGGACGACCAGGTTAGTCTGAACGACTCGGATATGTTGATAGAAGGTTTTGCGCCGTTGCATCGGGTGCAAAGCAGAGGGGGTGGCTATCAGTCTTGTCCAGTGTAGAATCTAATCTCCACCCGTAAGGGTACCAAACTTGTCAAATAAACAAACCATGCAAACTGCAAAATCCTTGATGCTCTTGACAAAGGGAAACCCCAAGTATCCCGATGTTTTGCGGCTAAAAAGTGGACTTCCGTCCGCCCACGTTGCTGCAGGGATGGACCTGTGCCTGTCCCGCGCACGAGCCAGCTCCTTTCACAGGAAGTGAGCCCTGAGCGCTGCAGGCAGGCACGCGGCCTGCCGTCATCGTCACACTTGCGCGCTCTCTTTCTTCCCACAGCGCGCCGAGCCTGATTTCTCGAGGCACACTGCGAAGATGGTGCTTTCGTTCATTTTGATTCAGAACAGGCAGTAAGTTGGTTGGTATGTTGGCTTGGAAGGGGCGGAGGCTAATGTGTTGCGCTGTGTAGAGGGAAGACGCGGTTGGCGAAGTGGTATGCGCCATACAGTGTATGTCGAGTACTGGAAGTCATTGGTAGATGAGGCTGCTAATTACTGTGCAGGATGAGGAGAAGGTCAAGCTAAAGGGCGAGGTATGCGACACCTTCCTATATATCCATCTATCCACCTCACCAATCATCTCTCCCTACGACCCCTCCGAGCAGCCATCCTGCAACCCTCTACATACCCATACCGATATCGTCAATAATGCTAAGACTCATTGCAGGTACACCGCCTCATCGCGCCCCGCGACCAGAAACATCAATCCAACTTCGTCGAGTTCCGCAACATGTCCAAGATCGTATACCGTCGATACGCCGGCCTCTTCTTCTGCGCATGCGTCGACACAAATGACAATGAACTGGCATATCTAGAGGCTATCCATTTCTTCGTGGAAGTGCTAGACGCGTTCTTTGGGAATGTCTGTGAGCTGGATCTGGTGTTCAACTTCTACAAGGTGTATGCGATCCTCGACGAAGTGTTCCTGGCAGGCGAGATCGAAGAGACTAGCAAACAGGTTGTGTTGACGCGATTGGCGCACCTGGACAAGCTAGAATAAGGCATAGAAGGTCAAGACGAGGATATGATATACGGCCGCAGTTTATGGTCCGAACCACGTCGACCGGCACCCCAAGGGCGCGCGGCATTGGTAGCCATGGGCTGCTCAGGGACAATCCGGAGACATTGCATACACGGTCCCGCTGCAAGGTATTGCAGGGGCAACTAAAGTGCCAAGTAATCTCCGACAGGTCACTTTCGGTATACTTGGATATTCATTGGTACCCAGGTATCTTGCTGATGGATGAAGAGAGGAAACGATTTGTACATACTTTCGGACCTCGGTAATACAGAACACGCCATTGCTCGATGCAAGTATTCCGAGTCTGCTAGTGACACGTGAGTGAATAGACCCTGTCTCGTTCTTGCATGTGAGGGAGCGTGCACGGACGCGCTCTTACGATGGAAGTAGACGTCTAGAAAATAGACAGATCATCAACCTTGGTTCTTCGACAATCTGTCTTTTTGCCTGTGCCCGCACTCACCCCAGCATGCCCGCCCCGTGATATGACCATCGATAACACCTCTCGGTGCCCCGTTGTTCCTCCGCCACTCGCCTGACCCGCCTCGAATCGTCACGGCCATTGAACCCACCGCAACCTCCCCGCGCCGCGACCATGTCCGACTCCGCCATGTACCACGCCACAGGCACGGGCTCTGTCAATCCTCCGAATGCGAACGGCAGGCAAGACGAGCCCAACGCATGGCGCCCACCAGTCGCTGCGAGCCCTGCTGGCTACCAGCAGACCGGAAGCCCAGCAATGGCTCAACCCCCGAATCAGTACGCCGGCACGCCAGCGCGATACGGCACGCCAGTTCAGCAAGAAAGTTACTTTCCAGACCAGACGGCTCTGCAGGGCCAACAACAGTACCAGGGCGATCAGGACGTGAACAACCTCGCGGGGCAAATGGGGGCAGTCGGATTGGGCGTGGATCCAGCGGCACACCCTAAGAACAAGAAGAAGAACAGGCATGCATATCATAATCTCGAGGGGCCTGGAGGGAGTGCACAACCGTTTGCTGGCTCGCCGCAGAACGGCACGCCGTCACAATTCCTAAACCAGAACTCGCCGCAAGTTGGAGGAGCGCAATGGATGGAGCCTCAGATCACTCCCGCCATGAGCCAGTTCCCCGCGCCCGTAAACCCCATCTTCTCGCCTGGGTCGCAGGCCTCGCCCATGCAGTATGCTGCGAGAACGCCAGCACCGCCACACCAGACCGGAGGAGCCGCGGTCGGATCAGCTCAAGGACGTGTAGACCCCGAGCAGATTCCAAGCATACCAAAGTCGCGAGATGCGCCAGCGAGATACTACCTAGAAAACGTGTACCCAACCATGGAGCACCACCTACCACCTCCCGCCACGGTCCCCTTCGTCGCCTTTGACCAGGGCAATTCTTCACCCAAGTTCGCACGGTTGACGATGAACAACATCCCACTCACTGCGCAAGCCCTCTCTGCGACTTCGTTACCACTTGGCATGGTTCTGCAACCACTGGCTGCTCAACAGGAAGGTGAGCAGTCTATACCTGTACTGGACTTTGGCGACATGGGGCCGCCAAGGTGTGCAAGATGTCGCGCATACATCAATCCCTTTATGCAGTTCAAGGCTGGTGGAAACAAGGTCGTGTGCAATCTGTGTACCTACCCGGGCGACGTTCCTGGTGAATACTTTGCGCCTACAGATCAGTCTGGCGTCCGGATAGACAGACTGCAGCGTCCGGAGCTCACTCTAGGCACTGTCGACTTCCTAGTGCCCAAGGAATACTGGTCAAAGGAGCCTGTCGGCTTGCGATGGCTGTTCCTGGTCGACGTGAGTGCTGAGGCTGTCAACCGTGGCTTCCTCCATGGATTCTGTGAGGGCATCATGAAAGCACTTTATGGCAAGTCAGGGGCCGAAGGCGAGGACAGCGAAGCCACGACTCGCATACCAAAGGGCGCCAAAGTCGGCATCGTGACGTTCGATAAGGAAATGCACTTTTACAACCTCAATTCCAGTCTGACAAGCGCCCAAATGCTGGTCATGTCCGATCTGGAGGATCCTTTCTTACCGTTCAGCGAAGGTTTGTTTGTCGACCCTGTGGAATCTAAAACTGTCATTACAGCACTTCTCGCACAATTGCCCAACATGTTCTCCGAAGTCAAGAATCCCGAACCGGCGCTACTTCCCACCCTGAACTCTGCAGTAGCAGCCTTGTTAGCGACAGGTGGAAAGATAGTGTGCTCTTTGGCTGCGCTTCCTACATGGGGTCCTGGTCGACTGATGCTACGCGACGACGGCAATGCAGCAAACACGGATGCCGAGAAGAAGCTGCTTCAGACCGAACATCCTGGTTTCAAGAAGGTTGCCGAGAAGATGGTGCAAAACGGTATTGGTGTGGACTTCTTCCTTGCAGCACCTAGCGGAGGCTATCTTGACATTGCGACAATTGGTAAGCTATATATATTTCTGGTAGATATTACCTGCTAACGCATGCTAGGTCACGTTTCCGCTGTAACAGGTGGAGAGGTCTTCTACTACCCCAACTTCCACTCACCGAGGGATACGCTCAAGCTGTCCAAGGAGATTCAGCACACAGTCACACGAGAGACCGGATATCAAGCGCTGATGAAGGTTCGCTGCTCGACTGGCCTGCAGGTCTCTGCCTACCACGGAAACTTCTACCACCACACTTTTGGCGCCGATCTGGAGTTTGGAGTCATCGACGCCGACAAGGCTATTGGTGTTATGTTCAGCTACGATGGCAAACTGGATCCCAAGCTCGACGCGCACTTCCAGAGCGCGCTCCTGTATACAGCTGCGAACGGTGAGCGACGAGTACGGTGCACCAACATCGTGGCTAGCGTCAGCGCGAACACTGGCGAATGCATGAAGTTTGTCGATCAGGATGCTGTGGTGAACATCATCGCGAAGGAAGCTGCTGCTCGCATGACTGAGAAGAACCTTAAGGAGATCCGAGGAGCTCTGACGGAGAAGACTGTCGACATTCTTGCGGGCTACAGGAAGAATTTCACTGGCAACAACCCACCAGGCCAACTTGTGCTACCAGAGAACCTAAAAGAGTTCGGCATGTACATCCTTGGGTTGATCAAGTCGAGAGCCTTCAAGGGAGGCAAGGAGCCCACCGATCGGAGAGTCCATGACATGCGGATGATCAAGTCGATGGGACCGTTGGAGATGTCACTATACCTCTACCCTCGAATCATCGCAATCCACAACCTCGATGCGCGTGACGGCTTCGCAAACGAAAAGGGCCATCTTGTCATGCCCGAAAGCATACGCGCATCATTCTCCAAGGTCGAGGAAGGCGGGGCATACATTGTAGACAATGGCCAGGTATGCTTGCTATGGCTACACACGCAAGTCTCACCCAACTTGCTAGAAGACCTGTTCGGCGAAGGCAAAAATAGCCTGAAAGCGCTCGATCCCTTCCAATCCACTCTCCCTGTTCTCGAGACCCACCTCAATGCTCAAGTACGGAATATCCTACAATACCTAGAAGGCACAAGAGCTTCCAAGGCGCTCACAATACAACTCGCGCGACAAGGTCTTGACGGCGCGGAATACGAATTTGCGAGGTTGTTGTACGAGGACCGAAACAATGAAGCGCAGAGCTATGTCGACTGGCTTGTGCATGTCCACCGGCATATACAATTAGAGGTAATATGACCTGGACCTCCACGATAGGAAACAGTCTTGCTAAAACTTGAACAGCTCGCAGGACAGCGCAAGAAGGACGACTCAGTGGACAGTGTTGGCTCGACGTTCGTAGGTCTGCGAACACCTTACTGGGGCTAGAGAAGCAAATTGGCGACGATGATTGAGCGTGTATTGCATAGCGAAAGCGAGGATTTGGCGAACATTATTACAGAGGGATGATAAGCGCGTATCCAGAGCACCAAAACATATTTCTTCACTTCAAAATTCTCTCTGGCGTTGGTTTTGATGTTCCCACTTCTAGCATCGCAGGTGGTTGCGAGACAGTGCCGTTCATGTGACCATCGGGGAAAGGTTTTACCGATGTTAGCGCGCCTCGCTTGCGCATTTTCAACCCACCAAAACAGCGTCTCGAACTTCAGCCGTCGCTCGAACGTTACTAACCCAACAGCATCCGCGCAGTCAAGTCAAGATGCCTACTCGCCTTACCAAGACCCGCAAGCACCGCGTATGTCGCATACTCGTTCTACAACAATGATAATCGCTAACACAGTATCCAGGGTCACGTCTCCGCCGGTCACGGACGTGTCGGGTAATTGACACCTGCGAGACTTGGGCTCGAATTTTCGCAGCGCAACAATTGCTAACAAACAAACAGAAAGCACCGCAAGCATCCCGGTGGTCGTGGTATGGCCGGTGGTCAGCACCACCACCGAACCAACATCGACAAGTACCATCCCGGTTACTTCGGAAAGATTGGTATGAGGTACTTCCACAAGCAGCAGAACCTGTTCTGGAAGCCCGTCATCAACCTCGACAAGCTCTGGTCTCTCATCCCCGCTGAGAAGCGCGACGAGTACCTCGCCAAGAAGGGTGGCAACGCTCCCGTCCTCAACCTCCTCGACTACGGCTACTCCAAGCTCCTCGGAAAGGGCCGTCTCCCCGAGGTCCCCATTGTCGTTCGCGCCCGCTACGTCAGCGCCGAGGCGGAGAAGAAGATCAAGGAGGCCGGCGGTGTCGTTCAGCTCGTCGCATAAATAGCGCCACGATACGATTGTGCATGATAAGGCGTCTCGGAATCATACAAAAGGATAACGGCAATGATTGGGATGGATCTTCAAGTCCGCAGTATACCCCACGGGTCTGCGTAGACTTGCGTTCAGCGTGGTGGCTGAGGAATGTTTCATAGACAATATGACCATTCCTGAATCAACCTTTGGCCTTTGGTGGCTTTCTCGCTCATGCGATGTCTGGACGATTGGTGTTTGGATGGCGGCGCTATCCTTCGGCGGCCTCGTCTGGTGATGTTGTGACGTTCTTGCGCTGTGTGATGTGATGTGAAAATTTTGATATGCTAACCAACCACGAGTCTAGTATTCCTGCCAACTCCTGACCGTATTCGATGGGCTCGTACTTATCCGCGCCTACGCTGATTCACTTCCATCGACCTGCAACCGGTCATTGTTGTCAACACGCTTCCACGATGCATACCCACAGCAATCGCGCTGTTGATCATTTCATGTCAATATTCGCACGCGATTGCTCGGGTATTCTGAATAGTATGCTACACCAGGCAGTACAAATGGCAATCAATAACATTTCAGTATCTCATTCGACTGTAGGTGCCTTTTCCCAACTGGAAACACACACTGCATTCATCGGCATTTCGTATTGAGGTTTCATTTCCTATCTTTTCATTCTCATGCCCCGAGACGAGAATTCGTTGAAGATCGTTTAAAAGCCAGTCAATCACATCTAGCGACTAACAGTTCAGCCATCTTCTAGATGGATGTCTTGTCTTCGAAGTAACAACCCAGCGATCCCGCGACGACTTCGCAGATCCATCGAAGAGAGACTTCCGTAGCAACTTTCAAAGTCAGCCGCGCATCGCTCACCACGTCTTCCGTGTAGCCTCTCCATTCTCATCCATCAATACCAATGCCGTATACTAGAAATCTCTTTATCTCCCCTTATGATCAGCACACGGCTTGTGAGCACTAACCCCTTACATTAAAGGGCTCGGCTCCCGTGAAATAGACAGTGAACTACTGTGTATCTCTGGTGCGCGAAAATTCGGCGGCAGAGTAAGATTGCTCGAATGTGATTTGGCAGCGCGGACACGATGAGCATATTGCTTGTTGGCTTCGCGCTGGGAGTTGAAATGTCGTTGTAGGGTTTCTCGGGGAGACGGGGACGAGGCGGGGTTGTGGGGTGTGATGGGCTGGTTAGCATCGTTAGTGTAAGACAAGAAGCAAAAGGATGGATTGTGAGAGATCTCGACTTACGTCTTCTGGGCGTGAGAAACCACCAGGTAGTTCGTTTGCTCGTCCAGTGGGCAGTGTAGTGGTTGCATAGAAACCATCTGACAGTTCATCTCGCTGTTGAACAGGGGAAGCAGTCTGCTTGTTCTGATCCCTTTCGAGATCAAGCATCAGATTCCGTATCTCCTCTGCTGCTCCAAAGTGGAGAGGTAAATCTTCAAGTCTCGTTCGCCGTAAACGGTCGCCGAGACTTGAGCTTGACTCTGAATGTGCTTGTCTGGATACGTGCTCGGTATTCTCACCGGCCCCTGAAGGCCAGACGTTTGATCCTAGTAGCGGTGATGGCGTTCTAATGCTCTCGGGTGCGCGCTGTATCATCTTCGAGAGGTCGACGGGCGGACCAATAACACCCTGCATCTGGCTTCCTACGTTCACGACTCGCGGTTTCGATCTTGGCCGGTTGTCTCCTTCTCCTATCTTCGTTTGGGAGTTACTTTGAGGTTCTCTTCTAGCACCCCTTTTATTTTCAGCATTCCACGTTGTCTTGTCGTGAAGCGGAATTATCTGCGACCCCAGCAGTCTTTCGTGAATCCTCTCATCTTCTTCTTTCTTCTGCGTCCGACCGTTCTTCCTAGACAGAAAGGCCCTAGCATACTTCCTTGGCACAATAGACACCATACCGACAGCCTCGTCATTCTTGACAGGCACAGCAGCACCATCCGGTGAAACGGAACCGGGTCGACATGTGAAAGTGTTCAAGAACCGTCCCACCATATTCACCTTCTTCTTCTCACCAGCCTGTCCCCTTTGCTCAACCTCCATCTCATCTCCTACACGACGTCCATATTCTTCTCCCGCAGACCCCAAGATACGTTCATTACGGTATTGAACAGGCGAGGATGCAGCGCGTTGTCTGCGATTCCTCGGTGCCTCTCCTCGCCTCAGATGCTGCTCGCTCTCCGTGTTGTAACCTTGCAGGTCTTGCCAGTATTGCTGGGTCTCTTGCTGGCTCATACCGTGATAGGGATGATTCAACGCATATTCTCTCTCTTCTACATCGTTGTGTGCATATGCGCCCAGTTCCGAAGGGTATTGTACGGGACTTCTTGGTGATGAGGGGGAGACGGGGAATAGGACGTGGGACGATGCGATGAACGGTGTGATGGGCGATATTGTGCGATCTGATGGGTATATAGGGAAGGGCGATCGGTGTGTGGAAGGCGTGATGTCGCGGTTGGTGGGGTATGGGGATTGTGTGGGTGGAGGGGGTTGGGGTTGGGAGGTTGGAGCGTCTTCAGGGAAAGGATTTGTCAATATCGATAGTTCGGATGAGGATTTTGCATTTGCATTGCTAGAGTAGTTGGGGGTTGGAAGTGATCCGTGGTTGGGCTGGCGGGCAAGTGGTATGAGGTCGTCGTCTTCGGGGTAGGGGTTTGAAACAATATCCTCCTCGTCATCTTGTCTATGGTTCGGCGCCTCTTCGCTGTATTTTTGGAGCATGTCTTGTATCTCGCATCTCTTCGTCTTATTGACCTACGCATCGCGATCAGTACTAGTTGCTTTACAGCAACCCTGGGTGCTCATGCGTTGATAACGTACCGTAGAATACCTCTCCCCACTCTGATACATCCTCTCTACCTCATCCAACCTTGTCTTCCTCATCGCCCTACTGTGCATACTATGATAAGCGACATATGGTTCACTCACCATGTCCTCGTTCAGGAACGGCTCTTCTGCGATAAGACTCTCCAAGCTCATATATCGCTCATAATCTCTGTCCATATCTAATTCCCAGTCTTCCCTTTCGTAGTATTCCTCGTCACCTTCATCGATTCCTTCCCCCTCTCCATCTCCCAGGGGCTCCATACTATCGGACCTTACGTCGCAGTCTTGCTCTTCATTTCTTTGATCCAGGCCCAGCAAGTCTCCATCCACTGGACTCAGATCCCTCAGGTCGTCTTCTGACGCCTGCGGTCCGTCATAGTATTCATGCAAAGACACACCAAGTGTGTAGCGAGCGGCTTCTCCGCGCCAACCCAGAGTATCGCGGCGCACGGTATTGGTGATTATGGTTTTGAAAGAGGTCGCGTTTGAATTTGTGCTCTCGCGGATAGCGGCGATGCGATCGCGGATCCGGGCGAGGTAGAGGGCCGTCTGGTTGGGAGACATTGTGGGAGGATGCGTCTGTGAAATGGATTGCGGGAGCCGTCACGCAGACGCTGTGTTTATCGACCTTGCAATGCACAGAACGATGGAAGTCGAATCGGAGCTGATGGTTCGACGTCTTCTTGTCTATCCGATCGTGGACCAGCGATAGATGAGTCGCGTTTGTCGCTTCTGCTTGAGAAATGGAACCGGTTGTCGAATTATCGGGCTGGCACTGTGCACGGTGGGCTTCTGAAGTTTGGAACCGAGTAAGGATATCCCATTGCTCGTGCGATGGTTGGCGGTTGAGCGTTCTCCAACTGTCAAGTATCAGTGGGCTCTGACATTATTACCCGAATATTGGACCCTTATAACCATCGATCACATAAGCCACATATGCGATACGCGCCGTTTACGAGGATGTGTTCCATTAGGGTATCCACAACACTACTCTGCCTTTTCTCCTAGACCCAACAAGCTCAAAAGTACCTCTTTTGCCTTGTCTGGTTCAACACTCCCGTCCGGAGCTCTAATCACCATCTGCCCTACGAACCATCCTACCTTCTTCACCTGGCCCTTCTCGGTGATGTCTCTCACCATGTCCGGCTTTTCTTCTAGCAGCGTTTGCGCCAACTTGACGTACTCTTCTTGGCTGAGTGGCTGCAGTAGAAGGTTCTCTTGATGTACGACTTCTGCTGCGCTGCGTGGATCGCCTTCGAATTTGATGGCAAGCAGGCGTTTTGCGGAAGGCGACGTGACTTCTCTGCGAAGCACGTGTGAAATGACACTAGCAAGATAGTTGGCTGGAACGCGGTCAGGGTCCCAAGGTTCATCTTGGAAGAGAGAGCCAAGCTCCATCAGCACCCTTGAGCAGCGTCAGTCTGAAGTGTTCCATATCACAGTTGGCGAACTTACCAGTTCCCAGTGATCTTGCCCAATGTTGCTAGCGGAACATCCTTCTCGTTTTGCTCAGTTTCTACTAGGCAGCGAACAACGTCTGCGAAATACTCCAAGCGTTCACCATCGTCGAGAGAGAGGAGTGTGATGGCGTCTTTGGTGGTGAGCCCGTAGGTGTTTGCGAGTAGATTAACAGTCACATCGGGGAGCTTTGGCAGGGTATTTCGGAGGTGTTCGACAAGGTCCTGAAATGATTAGCAAAACGTTCGTACTGATAAAGACTTTGAAACATACAGTCCCGATAAAGACAGGAGCTATATCCGGATCTGGCATGTAGCGGTAGTCAATCTCGCCCTCTTTGCCTCGCAGACGTTTCGTGGTCTTGCTGCCGAGAGTCCATCCGCGTGTCTCGCCCTCAACAACACCGCCACTTTCGAGGAGGTCGATTTGTCGATCACGCTCAGCGATGATAGCATCTTCGACAGCCTTGGTGCTTGACAAGTTCTTGATCTCAGTCCGCTGGCCCAACCCAGTAACACCAGAGTATGAGTGGCTAGCTTCGGACGACTCCCCTCCACGTTGGCGAACGGATACGTTGACATCAGCACGCAGTCCTCCCAACTCCATGCCCGTTGTACAGGCGTTGACAGCCTTGAGTGTGTTTTGTATTTTGCGAACGACGACGGCTGCAACTGTGGGGTCGTGGATCTGAGGGAGGGTAATGATTTCGATCAGAGGATGCGAGACGCGATTAAAGTCGAGCAGGTGGGTCGAAGGAGGCTGCTGCACAGTCTTTGCGGTATCCTGCTCCATCTGGATCTGCTTGATGCCAATGTCAAAGGGCTCTGGCTGCGGGGCAGCGCCAGGCGGAAAGTCATGAGGGTAGAGGGTGATTTTTCCATTCTTCGCAAAAGGCTCGTAGTACTGCGTGATCTGGTATCCAGCGGGCTGATCTTGGTAGAAGTAGTGCTTGCGGTCGAAGCTGCTCTTATGCTGAATCTCGCAGTCGAAGGCTATGGCGGCGCGCAGGGCGGGGAGGAGGGTCTCTTTCTGGAAGTGAGGCTGAGTGCCAGGAAATGCGACGTCGAATAGAGAGACATGGGTATTTGGTAATTCGCTGATCGAGGTCGCAGCACTGGAGAAGAGCTTCCGCGCAGTGTTGAGTTCGGCATGGACTTCGATTCCGACTGTCAGCTCCCACTTCTCTAGTCGTGCATCTTTGCCTTTTTTCGAAGATTTTGATGCGCCACTAGAGGCGCTCTTGTCTTTCTTCTGTTGCTTTGCGGCGTCTTTCAGCAACTTGCGGAAGGCGGTGCCATCTTGAGGTGGTGGTGGCTGCGTCTCAGTCTGGAGAGATCGTGTCGTGTGACGCGTCGGTAGGCGTAGGGTACCCAATTGGGACTGTCTGACTCGGCGCAGACATGATTGACATATGAACGGCTGTTTTGAGGCTGTCGCAAGGGTATTGCAGGTAGTGCGGGCGAACATGGCGTGAAGTCTGGCGAGCAGCAGTTCCGATGCCCTGCACTGTTGCGGACGGTCTGTGCTCACCTCCGACTGGCCGTGGATCAGCGACACACGACATCATCAATCCAATACTTCAACGCCAGGGTGTGAATTCTCCGCCAACGCCAAAACCTCTCGCGTCGCTTGTTCCAGTCAGAAATGTTTCGGCGCCGGCCGAAAGGTCGTCGTGGTCGACGGGACTTGCCAGCTTGACCTACGCGGCACCGCATCCACGACCGATCGTTGCCTACGTCACCTTGTCAAGTAACTTCTGGAGCTTCCTGATCGACCACTCAAGGAGGGCTTGCCTTTTCCCTGGCCTTCTTCGCTTCGCTCTCTCGAGATTGATAAGGTAAAGGTTGGATGCGACTGTGAATGGGTTCTCAGTCGCCGACTGGGGCGAATCTGACCGGTATGAGCTTTCAACAGCGCCGCGCGTCTCCGGCGCTGTACTTCCGATACTTGCATGCACAGTCGTCGGCGCGTATATGTGGACGTAACAAGTCACGTTCTGAAAGAAAGTGTGCTCACCCTCGTTAGGGCGAGGAACGTCGGAACTATCGACGTTTGCCATGCGACTCGCTTCGTCTGTCTTTCTTCTTGTGCATACGAGCCTTCAATCTCTTCAGACGATTGCGACACCTTTGCCACGCCTCTTCGTCGCTAGGATTGTCGGCGGCGTGCTTGAACTGCCCAGGATGCACGTACACTCCTGGCCAAAGGCTAAAGTCGGCCTCGGAGGGATGGCTTGTGTCCTGAGAGAATCGCACACTACGACTACTGCGAACACTGGCCCCCATACGTGCGACCTTAGAAGGATCTTGGGTCTAAGCCTGCTGGAAGGACTGCGAATCCTGGACGCAACACGAGGAACCAACAAATGACTCAGAACTTGCCCTTGACAATGTTTTCTGCCACGGCTTTGACGCTGTTGAACAATTTCCTTGCCTTATCCTTCCTCTCTTTCTTCTTCTGCGCTCTCGCTTCTGATTGCTGCTTTTGCGCCCGAATATCCTCTGGTGAGCGAGTGTCTGGCTGTGCTGGAGGACCTGAAGGGTTGGAAGAGCCTATAGCGGCTGGCTGGGGTCCGGCGGCAAAGTCAGTATACGTAAAGTCGCGTTCTGTTGAGTGACCGTTTCTCGACTCGGCACCACAGTCTCCAGATGTCGTTCCGTGATCACCTCCCGATGTAGTCCCGCCGTCTGCTGCCGACGTTGTACCGCAATCACCTGACGATGTCGTTCCACAATCTCCGAAGGATGAGTAAGAATCCATTCAGAGCCTGGATGATACGATGCGGCAGCTCAAAGATGGAGCTTGAGCGTTAGCCACGCCACGGCGAATCGAAGCTTCTCCCTCCTCTTGGTGGCTTCGTGGTGCTTTCTTTTGACAGAAGTAGCAATCTCAGCTCGCACTTTTCTTCGCTGTTTTTTCTTCTCTTCTCGTTCTTTAAGCCTGCGTTCACGTTCCGCGTTTTGCTCAGCTGTCCAAGCTCCCTGCTTAGCTATCTCCTCAGGTGTCAGAGCGGAATTGTTAACAACAGATTGTGGGATGAAGATAGTTCCTGAGTCTCCTGTCGCGTAGTAGTTGCCACCGTCTCCCGCGTGATGGGAAGTATACGTTGTGCCTCCGTCTCCTGCGTGGTGAGAAGTGTCACAATAAGAAGTACCCGAGTCTGCAAATGAGCTGCTACCGCCACAATCGCCAGCGTCGCCACAATCCGCCATACACTGACTTCAAACCTAGCGATGAAGTTTCAGCTTTAGCAAGGTTACGTATAGACGAAGTTTGGCCTTCTTGCTAGTCGTGTCGGATAGCTTGGCCTTGGTCTCGGACCAGGCTCTGTATCGGATCTCCCTTTTCTGTCGCTTCTGCTCTTCGCGCAGCTCTTGCTTCTTCTTCAGTGCCTCCTTTTGCCCTGCAGTGAGCTGGCGAGGGGGAGCGCTAGGTACGGATGTAGTTATCCCGCTAGAAGTGCCGGAAGCTGGACTTGTGATTGCTTGCGCAGATGTCGCACAAGAACTAGCTCCACAAGACGTATGGGTGGCAGAGCTCATAAAGAACTGGTGTTGTCTACCACAGACGAAGAATGCCCAAGAGACCGGCGAACTTGGCGCGCAGTCCCTTCTTCGACTTGCGGGTTGCTTTCTTCTCGGCCTTGATTTCGAGACGCCTGAGCTTGCGTTGTCTTCGCTCCTCGATGATTCTTCTTCTCTCGCGGGGTTCAAGTGGGTTGGTAAGTGCCGGTCGATTGCTTGAGAGAGTTCGACCCTGTCCTTGGGCTGGACCTGGAAGTGCAGCACAAGACACAGCGCTTGTTACAGACGTAGCAGTCGTGCTCATAAACACACTCGAGCCTTCCGATGGAGGCGTTTCAGTTGTCAGAATTTGCCGTTCAAGATTCTTTTCAACTTAAGGTGAAGCTTGTCAAGCGTGCTTGGAGAAGATGTGATTCCGTTACGGGCCCAGTTCTTCCTCTGCGCCTTTCGTGAACGTGTCTTCTCAAACTTGCGGAGCCGCTGACGGGCAACGTGCAGTCTCTGGTGCGAAGTGAGTGGTCGACCAGAGTACGAGTGTGTTCTGGGGTTGTGGCCTTGGTCGAAGATGGTGCGGCGTCTGCGGATGACACTTGGCCGATGTGAGTGCGCGTGGCGCTTAGGTCGAGCTGGGTTGTTGTAAGGTCGAACGTCAAATGGCATGTACCCAGTGAGTGCAGTGATGCATGTATTGTAGTTGTCGTTCAATGACCTATTGTTGTAGTTGTAGGGTACGGAATGATAAAGGCGACGCGGTGAGGATTGCCTGTAGAGGCTGTACACCGTACAAACGCACCGATGTCGATGTTTAGGGTGATGGAGTCGAGGAGATGTACAGGTTGCTAACGACTAGTATGCCGCGGTGGCAATGAGGATGTACTATGATAATTGTGTGATAGCCAACGATGCCTCGCTGTGGCTCGATGATCATGTGTAAAGGTATGTTGTGGTGGAAGTGTGATGGGGGGTGTTTGTTTGGGTCTCACGCTGGATGAGAAGATACGTGCTTGTCGTGGCTACCTTGAAGGCTAGGGTGCACAGGACCTCTGGCAGGCTCTAACTCCATGTATAAGGGCATGGCTACTGGTCCTTTCCACCCCACGGAGAATGAGCGTTGTAACGACGCAGAAGGTGCGATGAACCGGCACAAACCTGACCGAATAGTCATACTGATGCGCTGCCACTTGTTAGCGGCTCTGTTCAATGGCTGCACTAAAGGTATTTCACTATGAAGTCCAAAAAGCTCACAGCACACATCATTGTAATTTGAGACAGAGATCAAGGGAATGGTCTCTTTGAAGATTTTCTTGGACTCTCCTAGAATAATGTTGTCATTCTTTCGTAAAGATGTTGTTTAAAGCCAAAGGGTATAACATTCCTGCATGTAGTCTCGCCTACATACAGCATCCGATCATTTGTTGATATTTCAAAAACAACATTCAGAAGACAAACTTGCGATCACCCATCATTCCCCAGAGTTCCTCTACCACGGCTTTTTGATCCTCTGGCGTGGCATGGCGCACAGCGAAGTATAGACGACCCTCGAGCGTTGGATTCCAATCACCAGGGTTAGCGCTCGCGACGATACCCCCAGCCTCTTCTAGAATGCACCATCCAGCAGCCACGTCCCAAGACCAAACTCCACCTTCCCAGAACGCATCAAGCATTCCGTGTGCAACGTAGCAAAAGTCCAATGCCGCAGAGCCATTAGACCGTACCGACTTGCACATGGCACCGCCTTCATCTTTGGAGGTCAGGAGAGTGTTATGGATAGAGGTGCGCAGTGCCCAGTTCGCTCCTTTGCGCTGGTTACCCCACTCGATAGCCATCAAGCAGGAGTTGAGTGAAGGCATTGGCTTCGGCTTCTGCTGAACTGGAAGCCTCATCGTGTTCCCGGTAGTAGGCCTCGTCAAGAATGCGCCCTGGCCCCTGACCGCGTGGTACATGTCTCCGCGAAAGGGATTGAACACGACACCGACAACAGGCTTCTTGTTGAGCGTCAAGGCCAGAGAGACTGCGCAATTGGGAACACCCTGGGTGAAATTTAGGGTGCCGTCGATCGGATCAACCACGAAGGTTGGTGCGTCTGCCAGCTTCGTCCCGGCTTTGAATGTCTCTTCTCCGAGGAAGTAGAAAGAGGGGTAGGCCTTTTGCAGGCGATCCTCGGCCATGTTCTCAATCTGCTTGTCGAATACGGTGACGATGTCAGATGTGTTGTTTTTGTATTGGGCTGTCATGATGAGGGAGTATTCCGCTGCCACCATGATATTGCCTGCCTCGGTGGCAATATCGATGAGTACACTCTCGATTTCTTTGAGGTCCTGATGTGTGAGGCCGTATTTGACTAGTGTGGCATTGAAGTCGGTCGACGGGGCTGGGATTGAGGTTACACGAGAGCGTGTGGTCGCTGACAGCAAGGCAGATAGCGTGCTGGTCAGGACTGGTCGTTTGAGTAGAGAGGCCATTGTGGTAGTTTGAGCGAGACTATTAATTCTGGATCTGTAGAAAGTCGTGCCTGGAGTCTTTGAAGGTAGTGAGTGGGTGTGGAATTGGGGGTTGTCGTGGAGTCTAGAAGAACTCGATCGGCTTGGTTTTAACTGCAGCCCAGCACTTGCGTGGTGCTGCAGTGATAGTAGCCGAGTAGTCGCACTGTGTAGTGACTTTGCTTGTAGTTGTTGTTTGCTTACGCCCAGTCCGAGCTGCCAGCGACCTTGAGTGAGAATAGTTCGCAGTGTGAAAGGATTTGAGAATGTTGCCAGACGCGACGGGGTTACAGGCGGCATCGAGTCAGAACTATGGCAAAATTGTATACTGTGGATGGTTTGTTAATACACGAAATAATCTAGCGTGAACGGCCATTTCTTCTTTGTCGTAAGAAAGTTATGGGAGTAAGGAAGCGTAAGTGACAGCTTGTGTATACATGACCGTTGCTTTAGACTGAGCTCAACGGGCCTAGGTCTTATCATGTCTCCGATTAGGTCCGAATAAACACAGTTCATGGTTCTCGCTAAGACTAGATGGTCTTGTAGACATCCGAGGTCTGTGGCAGCCGATTTGTTCCGTTGTGCTCAGAGCTCTGTCGAGGCCCGGACTCCAGAACCATTACCGCAAGTGAAGTGTGAGTACCTTTGACTGTCCTTGAACAGGATCGTTGTAGACCACTACGTATGCCGTCAGCGATGAAGTGGGGGAGTGAAAGCCTAGACAGGCTGAGAGGAAGCTCAACAGCTGGTGCACGTCCCTCCTCTCAGCGGATCCTCATCTGCACCGGGTCTCCGGCCAGACAACACACGCAGCGATCCTGCTTCTGATTCACCAAGACGGCGATCGTAAACATACATAGTAGAAAGAGATAGTCTTGGGCACCACAAGGATGCTTGCATAGGACTCTCGGGTTCCATCGCGTGTAACCATCGTTTGCCTCACCAGACGACGTCATCGCCAGCAACGTACACAGCCAGAACAACAACAACAAGATGCCACAGCCGAAATCTCTACCCAAAGACCGCTACACCAGGCAACGCGCCGCGCGAGAAATACGTCGAAACCTTGCCGCTCTGACACCATCAACATCCCACCCCCAGCTCCAATCGCTATTCTTCGCCGTCCTGCCAGCAGAAATCCGTTTCACAATCTACCAACACGTGCTTTCCCAACAACACGACCCCACCCGCCCCATCGACACCCATTCCATCTCCCCACTGTACCGACCCCGACACACTCACCGCACAAAAATCGACTCAGCCCTGCTCCTCACATGCCGCCTCGTCTACGTCGAAGCTCACCAAATCCCTTTACGCAGTTCCACGCACCATTTCCGGTACCTGGGCAGTACATCATGGCTGTACAACGGAGATATCTGGCTGCACCACATTACCAAGCAGCGAGGCGCAGAACTATATCATCTCCACGATAACCTCGTTGCACTCAAAGCGTCCAACTTTAATAAATTCCTACTCAGCCATTTGTGCTGGAGAAGGATTACTTGGACGATATGCGCGTACCTCCTTCCGCCTTTACTCGCTGAACTGAAGGAACGACAACGGCTTGCGGAGACGGTGGCTAGTTTGGTTCTGCCGAGTAGTTGCCAGGAGGTTAATTTGGAGTTTGAAACGAGGGAGGATTTGTTGCCTGATTGGCCAGGGTTGGAGGATCAGATCGAGGCGTGTAGAGCGCTGGGGTTGCGCAAGGCGGATGGGTCGGTGTTGGAAATTGATAGCAGATATGGCGTGAAGTATACGTGGATGGGGAGCGGGCAGGCGAGGTGGGGCACGAGTGAAGATGCGGTCTGGAAAGAAAAGATGAGGTATCATACTACGAGGCTGTGTTGGAGGGCGAGAGTGCCGAGGAGGGAGTATATGAGTTATGATTTTTTGAATTGTATGGGTGTTGAGAGCGATAAGGAAGGGGTGGTAGAGGAAGTGAAGAGCTTGTGTGGGTAGTCGTGTAAAAGTCCGGTACATGTACACGAAGGACATTGGGGAATATGACCTGAATCTCGCCGGAGACATGCAAGGTTCGTGGGTTCATGTGATCCATTTGCTCTCTGTCTATTTCGTCCTCTTCTGTCACGATTTCGCCCCCTCAACCTGGATATACCAAGTACATAGGAGACCTTCGTCCCCATGCCGCCAACTGCTCACGTACGCGTCAATACGCTAATGTGCGGCGTGCACCAGCGACCGAAGCGACTTTCATATTCCTCGTGCATGGTACTGCTAGAAATCCATTTAACGCCAGGCCAAGAAATAATAAAGACTCAATCCTCCAAGACAGAATACAATTTCAAGATACAAAGGAATAAGAAAGATTCGCACAACTGACCTTGAAAGCGTTCGAAGTACCCTGTGGTGGAGGTCCATCGCACGTACTTGGACAGCCCTTCGTTTTGCATAATAACGTCGTTCCTAACCATGACATGTTTCAACCCAGTACCCTTGGACCGTTTGACTTGCCCTTCTTCTGAACACCACGAGGTATGAACATGGCAGGAGATGATACCACCGCGGGAGTGCTGTTGTTGCCGTTGCCGGCCTTGTTCTTATTGTCCTTGTTGTTCTTGTTCTTTCCTTGCTTGTGTTTGTCGTCCTTCTTCGTGACGGCCTTGACCTCGGAAGTGGCGCGTTTGATGAGGACTGGGTGGCTGCCGATGTACTTGCCGTTCATCTCCTTGGCAGCGCGGAAGTAGTCGTCGGTGTCTGCAAAGCTGACGAAGCCATAACTGCGACTCTTGGTGGACTTTTTGTCTCGTACAACGCGGGCTTTGGAAAGAGAGGGGTACTTTGCAAAGGCTTTGAGGAGCGAATCGTCGGTGACTTCACCAGCGAGGTTGCCGATGAATAGGCGCGGATGCAACGGGTTCCATTCGAGCAGAGTCTCGTCCTCCCACTGCTTTCCACCCCCCTCGCGAATGACAGTCTTGCGCTTGCCATCAGCTGTCGGCCCCGCTGCTTCAGCATCCTGAGGGGCTGCCGGCTCCGGTCGAGCGCCTACGTTCGCACTGCTGGTCTTCTTCGCGTTGGCATCGCCGGCGTTGTATGCGCTGTTCCACTCGGCGATTCGAGCCTCTTCTTCGGGATCATAGGTGCCAGCAAAACTGCGGTTCACGGTTGGGGGAGCTGTGTATGAGGTTGCAGCAGGAGCACCCGTCGCATAGGCTGGGTACGAATAGTTGTTGTAAGCATTGCTGGTCGGGTAAGCGGGTGCTTGGTAGGGGGCGCTCACTGGGGCTTGCGCGTAGCTTGCCGGCGCAGCAAACGCCTGTGGAGGAGCGTGAGCTGCCACCGAGCGCGGTGTGAAGCCAGCAGACATGGTCGAGTTGCCTTGGCCGCGCGCGCCAGCGTTGTTCGGCCTCGAGGGCGGTGCCGAGTATGTGCTAGGCGGCGGCCGCGCTGGGAGAGAGTGATGGGGCTGCATGGTGTAGTAGGAGCTGCGCGTCAGTCCAGGTTAACCTTAGCGAGGTGATGACTTAACCAGCTACTGGTTGGGATGCGCTCTAGTATCGCGAAACTAGGTAGACTGGTGGTAGGACGGTCGGATGACTAAGGTTGCGTCGCAGTCTAGGGCTCGCGCAGATTTTGAAGGGTGGATGTCGGGAGCGCGGGCGCGGAACGTGGCGGTGGTACAGACTGAGTGAGGCGCAGTGATTTCCTTGGGTGTATGTGTGTGTGTGTGTGTGTGTGTGTGTGTGGAAAATAATGCCTCTGTGTGGAACGCGTTCGTGTGAGTGAATAAAACCGCCCAGACAGTCTCACGCAGGTGATTCACCGAGACTGATGCTGACTAGTCGTCAGAGGCAGGCGAGACTTTCCCGAAGCATCTAGCAAGCGATGATGCAGGAGGGCGATGACCGGATCGGCGTTTGAAAGGGGGCAGAGTGGGATGGCGGGCCGGTGTGCAAATTGAATTACCGTGGGGATGCGTTGGATGGGGGCGTCGACGTTGGTGTTATTTGTTGAATCATGTTGCACAAAGTGAGCCGCTTGGCTTCTCCGGCCCCGAATCACGTGGCGCCGGCATGTCGGCAGCCGCTGCACAACATGTGCCCAGCGCAAGGCACGACCTTGGAGACAGCCATAAGGCTCCAGCAGTATCAAAGTAAAAAAAAACAGAGCAATAACTCATCATCGGACATGTCTTTGACGTCGCCTCACTAATCATGAACCATGAGGTAAGCATCGCCAGACTTGTCCGGTCACCACATGCCGGCCCTAGTCCGAAGATCCCTGCACGCTGCCCCTCCATCGTCCGTAATGCTGCTGTGTTAAGGCTGAGATGGAGGGGCTGGCGCACTCGAGAATTCGAGAGCTGGGAGCGTCACAAGCAGCCGCATTTGACCGCGACGCCGTTGGACGTGTTGCGTGCATCCCTAGTCTGCCAGCCGCGAGCCACGTTTCTCGGACTATGTGGTAGGTAGCTGTATAGCCGTCCGATATGCGCAAACCCACCCGTGGCCAGGCCGCGCCTAACAAGGCCGCTTTCTAATCATGCAACGTTCAGCAATCGTGTCCGGAGAACTGCAAACGTTTACAAGACGGAATTGGCAACAGTGGCTTGTGTCACAATAGCCTTACCGCCGCGGCCGAAGCTATTCTCCGTCAACTGAGTGATGCTGGGATGTGTGGGACGTGCAGCCAACTGATGCAATAGTAGTGTGCCCCGCTTGTTTCCAAAGTCTGCCGACGACTACATTATCTCGACAAGACCCCCACCAATCTTCTTCTCTCTTCTCTTGACCATCACCAGCTCTATAAGCCTCAATTGCCCTCTCGTGTTGCACGCCCGGCCGCTGCAACTCTACCCCGCCACACCTTTCTCATCCACACACCTATACCCGCACGAGAATAGTAATCATGTCTGCTGAGCCCGTTGGAGATTTCGGCCTCATCGGCCTGGCTGTAAGTAATCGCCAGTCCGGTCGCATTCACAGAGGCTGCGGTACCAAGTGCATGTCTTCATGTATTCTGGTCGGCCATTGAGTGCATGGGACAAATTATCCGGACACATTCGCGTCCAACTCATCGAGAGAGAAGCCATGCTGACCATGCACGCAGGTCATGGGCCAGAACTTGATCCTCAACGCGTAAGTCACGACCCACATTGCACTCACATCAAACAAAGTACTAACAAAAGGCAGTGCTGATCACGGCTTCACTGTCGTCGCCTTCAACCGAACGTAAGCGCTTCGATACACTGCGCCCGGAATACACACTGACACGCAGACAGCGTTGCCAAGGTCGACCGATTCTTGAACGATGGTAAGGCTCATCCACGAACCGCTACTATCATTTCTAACAAGCAACAGAGGCCAAGGGCAAGTCCATTGTCGGCGCCCACTCCATCAAGGAGTTCGTCTCCAAGCTCAAGAAGCCCCGCCGCATGATGATGCTCGTCATGGCTGGTAAGCCCGTTGACGACTTCATCGAGCTCCTCCTCGAGGGAGGCGCCGAGGAGGGTGACATCATCATCGACGGTGGTAACTCCCACTACCCCGACACCAACCGCCGCACAAACTACCTTAAGGCAAAGGGTATCCGATTCGTCGGAACCGGTGTCTCTGGAGGAGAGGAGGGTGCCCGTTACGGTCCCTCCATCATGCCCGGTGGTAACGAGGAGGCCTGGCCATACATCAAGGTACGAGTCTACGAAATGCGTATAGGGCGCATCTAACAATGCTCCAGGACGTCCTCCAGTCCATCTCCGCAAAGTCCGACGGCGAGGCCTGCTGCCAATGGGTCGGTGACGAGGGTGCCGGTCACTACGTCAAGATGGTTCACAACGGTATTGAGTACGGTGACATGCAGTTGATCTGCGAGGTAAGACGAGCTGGTCGTACCGAAACAAGAAAAAGACTGACAAAACCAGGCCTACGACATCATGAAGCGCGGTCTTGGCATGAGCAACAAGGAGATTGGCGATGTTTTCACAGAATGGAACAAGGGCGTTCTCGACTCCTTCCTGATTGAGATTACCCGCGACATCATGTACAAGAATGACGACGACGGTGTTGCCATTGTTGAGAAGATCATGGACTCTGCTGGCCAGAAGGGTACCGGCAAGTGGACCGCCATCAACGCGCTCGACCTCGGTATGCCCGTTACCCTGATTGGAGAGGCCGTCTTCGCCCGTTGCCTGAGTTCGCTCAAGCAGGAGCGTGGCCGTGCTTCCGGTCTTTTGGACGGCCCTACTCCCAGCTTCTCTGGTGACCGCAAGGCCTTCATCGACAACCTCGAGCAGGCTCTCTACGCATCCAAGATCATCTCCTACGCTCAGGGTTTCATGCTGATCCAGAACGCCGCCAAGGAGTACAAGTGGAAGCTGAACAAGCCAGAGATCGCCCTCATGTGGCGCGGTGGCTGCATCATTCGCTCCGTTTTCTTGAAGGAGATCACCAAGGCGTACCGCCAGAACCCCGACCTCGAGAACTTGCTGTTCGACGAATTCTTCAGCAAGGCTATTCACAAGGCTCAATCCGGCTGGAGAGACGTCGTCTCCAAGGGTGCTCTCTGGGGTATCCCCACCCCTGCTTTCAGCACCGCCCTCAGCTTCTACGACGGATACCGCGCCAAGGACCTCCCCGCCAACCTGTTGCAGGCGCAGCGTGACTACTTCGGTGCCCACACCTTCAGGATCAAGCCCGAGTTTGCCAACGAGACCTACAAGGAGGGCCAGGACATCCACGTCAACTGGACCGGAAGGGGCGGAAACATCTCTGCTTCCACCTACAACGCTTAAAAAGGGATATTCATTGCTTGCCAGACGGGGCCAGAAAGTCGCCCCGTGTTCACGTTTGATAGTGAGCATGAGGAGTGTGATACCTCAAATCTAGAATGAATATAATGATTCGCATGTCCAATGTTTGCAGACGGCTGGTGAATGTTTGACGCTCAGCTTGACCGCTGTGTTGTTGCTCGACAGGGCTAGGCTGCTTCGAGTATGTGATCATCGGGTAACTCTGGGTAGACCCTTGTGTATCCACCCCACTATGAAAGTGAACATTGTTACGAGGTCGCACGCGCATCGGCTTCGCAGCGATTAGAAACATTCGGGACGGAAAGCGTGTCCAAAGGGCAAACACAGGATAATTGGTCCCACAGCAAGCGCCCTGCGTCCAGGCTTGGCATCGCGACCACGGAAAGTCGCAGCGCATCAATCACGACAACATCATCTCCTACGCTCCGAGCTACGATAGCTCCACCACACCCGCGCTGCCCTGCCACCCGGTTGCGCGTGTGTTGTCGCGTTTTCATTTCTTTCATTCCTTTGGATTGTATATTCACTGCTTGTATGAGTCTCTGGCGTTAGGTCCTTGAGAGCACATCTGGCCAATATTTGGGTGCTGACGAAACATATCTGTAGCGGAGCAACGAGCCAGCCTCGGCCGCCCGTAATATACAACCGTCTAGACGAGAGACGCAAGAGACAGGAGCAGGACTACTATGGCGGACAACAAGCGCAACAGCGTTGCGGGTAAGGTCGCGACGCCGAACCTCAAAGCCGGCACGAGCTCGGGCAAAGATGTCATCGGCGCAGACTCGGACCTGTACAAGGCCGTCGGGTCACGGTACGTTGTGATTGCTTTGGAAGAAATCCCGGAATTGGGACATTAGCTAACGTGACCCAGCATCAAAGTAACATGTGCCCCTGGCAAGAACGTCCTCGAAGGCACCCTCTTCACGGCCTGCAACCTCACCCACGCCATAGCCATCAACACTGCCCCCGCCCCGCCGAACCCCTCCGCCTCCATCTTCAGCCAGCCTGGCGACTACCACATCATCCCATTCGCGCACATTGAATCTTTCGAGATCATCGGCACAGGAGAGCGAGCAGCTGAGTCTGCACCGGGTTTCGATGGCGCGCTCCCCAGCATTTCCAAGGTGGATCTAGCCGCACTTCAAGCCCGCGAAGACCAGACAATCCGTGAGATGAAGAAGAAGGACATGCAAAAGGGCAAGGGCGTTAGTCCCGAGGCACAGGAGCTGTTCGATGCTATATCGAGAACGTGAGTCACAGCAAGAACGTGCAGGTACAGGGGTATCTCAACTGACATGTTGCAAATACAGTCTACCGACCCGTTGGGTAGACACACAGATCGTCGTTAGCGACTCCGTTCTGATTCAAGCCCCGTACACGCTCGATAGTATCAGGGCGCCCACCGACAAGCAGCAGGCTGAAAACCACGTCCGCAAGGTTGTCGAACGCTTCTACCAGCGCAAGAAGGGTGCGGCTTCGGGAGGAGCTGCGCGCGCACCGGTTGCTGTGCCGAACGCCCCTAGAAAGGGAGGTTAGAGCCTAGTCAGCCCAGATCTTGCATGCATGCAGAGACCATGTCGTTGGATGGAAGGTTAGTCTCGTTGGGCGTAGACGCGTCGCCTACGAGGGGCGTACGTAATGATGGTAGCAGTCATGCACTCTGTGGGACGCGCCGAACAACGGGTATACTATAAATCATTGCATTCTATGCAGGAAGCCCAGCAGCGTAACTAGGTCGTAGGCATATCAGAAATTCACGAAATGTCCAAAAGCCATGGCTTGTGTCGTGCTGTGTGACGTAAGCTGGGAGGAGCTATGGAAGGGGCACTCCATGTGCACTAGCATCCCTACTCTTCGAGTACCTGTTCATCTCTGAGTTCTGTCGATCTGGCCGCTACATCTCGTCATTTATTGCAAAATACGTACTGTGAGCCTTCAAGACGAGGCTGTGTATGCAACGAGGCTTACCCCGCGCGTCACGTTCGAGCTTTGAGCAGTGCACGAATAGGGGGCTGCATTTAAACGCCTCTTTATCAGCCTGGAAGGCCGCGTCCTGATGGCGCCTGGGATGGTTTTCCTTACACCTTCTTCCCGCACTACATCGTCATTCTGATCTATATATCACATATGAAAACATCTACCTCACGGATCTTCAGATGGATCCGTTAAGCATTACGGTGGCTGTGGTAGGTTTCCAGGACCCTACGGCTCTTGTGTGACAGTACCGCTTAGCTAACTCGACTTCTAGCTTCGCATTACAACGACCTGTGTTGCAGCGGCGAAGGAGCTCAACCAGATACATGTCGCATGGAAGCGCGCGCCCACTACCGTATCTTCTCTCTGTTCGCAACTCAAGCTTACCGGCGCCTCACTTTCTCAGATTCAATCTTTGCTCCTGCACAACACAGATATCTTGCAGGCCAAGCCAGCCTTAGTCGAGACGTTTGACACGACCTTGACAAGTTGCCTAGTGTTATCAGCATGTCTGGAGAAGTACATGCTGAAGATCACAAAGGGCGTCCTTGATGACTCGAAGCTGAGCTGGAAGGCGAAATTCAAGACTCTTTGGAATGAGGATGAGGTCAAAGAGCTGTTGGAGCAGCTGCATCAACAGCATGCTGCCATTGGCACACTGGTCGGGCTGCTACAAATGTGAGCAAGAAATCATTTCCAGTACAGCGTAAGATCACGAATGTGTGGCTGACCGTCACAGGGATTCCTTGGCCGAAATCAAGGATCTTATCCGAAAGCATGGCAGAATGCTGCAAAGAATCGTGAACGGCACCCAACGTATGCGAGAAGCTCATTCCATTGAAGTCGCGGAGTCCATACTAGGTACCGATGACTCGAGCAGCATTTTCAGCAAGCCCTCCATCAATACGGACGTTAGCGGCCATCCTTCCGGAAGCCCTTTCGAATCCGAAATTCTGAGATCGAATGTATATTCCAAGGCATTCAACAACACTATGAAACAGAGAGCGGATACCAAACCTGACGATACAAAGACTGTCATTAGCGATGGCATGACCATGCATGACGATGATGCAGATCGTATGATTGACTCATCAGTTGCCAAGCAAGATACGATTCCCGCTCCAGAACGTACAATAATTGAGTTTCTTCCCTCGAGTGATCTCGTCAAAAGCGCGTGGGGTAACCTCAGCATCCAAACAATGATCACATATTGTTTACGAAGTTACTCTGCTGAACACCACGAAGAGCTAAGATATAAGAAAGCTGACAAGATAGATAACCTGAGAAAAGTGAATGAGTGGGAATATTTCGGTAACATATCTGGAACTGACGTCCAGAGAAGCGACATGGTCGACCGTAGAAGTCTCGTTGTAGGGTATCGCTTAAACATACCTCTACAGGTGAGAGCTAGGAGTGGTTCCGGCAGGGATTCTAATTATGAAAACTACTGTCACTTCCTCGAGGGAGATGTACTTGAAATTAGGGTAGGCACTAGGAATCCACATAATTGCAACGATCTGACGATATCAGCATATATCTCATAATACTACTTGGTGGGCATCTTCACGCTCGTTACCAACGCGGACAACCAGACCAATTTCGCGTCCGGGAGACCACATGGGGTCAAAAGACGGATTGGTGGTTATTGGAGCCATCGAATTAGACAGCGACACCAGCAAGCATATGAACACTATCCTAGGCTTTTCGGCTTGTTCTGATTCCCGTCTTGTGGGTTTGTCTGCGACACAACGTGAACAACGCATAGAAGAGATCATGCGGGAAGATTATCCGGAACCTTCCTGGAGCGTTCTAGCAGATTGCAGGACCTTTAAGGAACTGCAAGTACGCGCACAGATAACGAGAAAGATTCGAGAGGCCATGTTGGAGACACATGTTAAGTAAGGAAATGCTTAGATAACCATGGAGAGGGGGAATAGTTTGAATGGACGGATGATTGAATCAGTCGGATGTGGTACTCAGGCTATTTACTCGAGGTCCAAGGAATTATGTGATGCTTCACTCTAACAGTGGGTTTTGGTCGACACTCTTTGGGGTTATGGGGTATTTCCAGGACCTACAGGTAAACTCAGGCATATGCATGTATGTCAAGCGAAAAACGGAAATACCTGCATACTTGGATTTGATTAACTTTGACTGAGTCATAACCGCTTGAGGTATGCCAGGCTACCTCATCAACTTCATCACAGACCATGACCACCACCGAGTATCAGCCCTCACTCGCCCCCCAAAGCAATGCCGACAACCGCATTCGTCCCAGATCAACCCGGCTCTGGATTGTCAGGCTCCCGCTTTTCTCAAACCTAGAGTTGTAGCTGATCTTGTGGCTATCCAGCATATCAACAAAAGCGCCCACGGCAGGATCATAACCCGTCCGCGCAACCACCAAGTTCTGGCACCGAGGACTCATCGCCCATCCGAACGGCGGATCGTCGAATCCTTTGAAGCTGGATCCAGTAACGTAGCAGCTTCGCTGGCGTACGGAGGCATCCTTGTACTTGAGACCTTGGCCTCCGGCAGTCGAGATGACAATGCCGAGCATACAGTCGTCGAGCTTCTTGACGATGATGAACGGGTAGACCTTGATGCTAACATTGCCGTACTCGGATGGTATGGTCTTGTTGATTGAACTGCTCAGGGCCATACGTGGTAGCGGAGCCCAGCCGATATCGCCGACGCTGATGGTCTTGGGGTCTATGTTGCGGACAGTTTTATATCGGTTTTGTACGATAGGCCGTGGGATGGTGAGAGACTGTTCTTCGAATGGAGGCGGATCGAAAGCGGGATCCATTTCGGAGATTCTCGTCCTGGTGGCGGGCGGCGGTGATCTCTCATCATTTGCTCCTTCCCAGGTATCTCTCTTCCTCTTTTCTTTGTTCTCCTCCGTACTCGTGAACGTTTTGTTCCACACTTCCACATGAGCTTTAAAGTCTTGAACGCACCTTTTGAGCTTCGCCGAAGTTCTCTCCAACTCGGCCTCTTTGTCTGATAGCTCCTCAGTTGTCGCTCCATCCCATTTCATCTTGCTGTACTGTGGGAACAGTGATCTCATCCGTTCTTGCTCGACCTCGATTGCAAGAGCTTCGTTCGTGATCATATTCTTGAGATGCGTCATATCTTCGGGGACCACAGCTGGCCATACCGGCGACGTGGGCTTGTAGTCATGGTGTGATGTGTCGCCGAGGAAGTCCATGTTGACTACGTGTGTTGGAGTAGTCGCGGAGGTCTACCGAAAAAGGTGATGTACAAGGAAGAGGTAGTTGTCAGGGAGAATAGAGTGTATGAATGTACTGTTATAGTTTTCGTGGAAGAAATTGAAAAAGGGTCTATACAGAATTTCTAGTCGCGTAGGGTGCAAACGCAGCGTTGCCTTGGCAATGAGTGGCGAGCCGTGAGAGCCGCCCGAAAATGAAAGCACATTGTACGTAGAGATAATGTGCTGAAATTACATGATTGATGAACTCTTACAATAGTAGTTCGTCCATGTTAAGTATTCCTTGTGTGTTTGCTCCGACGGTCTCACGTGGATCTAGAGTGAACGTGACGGCAATGGAATGACCGACTGGTATCTGAACACGAGTAACAGTAGCGGAGAAACTACAGGAACAAATTGAAATAAGGAAACAGTCACAAGAACATTAACGTTAATGTACAGCGCATGTTGATATTCGAGTGCCGCACCTTAAGAGCCAACCAAACAGCCTCAACGCTAAGTGTATATGTTGAAGATGTCTACCCTGGTTGATTCAGATCTCTCGTTGAGCAGAAGACGTGTTGGGCATCTCCTTGACAAAGTAATCCGAGAAGATGCGAAGTCAGAGAGTCCTGTACTCCGCCGCCTGGTCTATTCCTGTGCGCCTTCTAGACCACAATCTTCAGGTGCAGCTTCTTCTACCAGTCCTATGCGCGCAAGAGCCTTTCTCTTTCAGGGTTAATAGCTTGCTGTAGTTGCATTATGGAGACGACTATAGTGCTAGAGATTGCACGAATAGTTTTACCATATAGGGTGTCTCTTGTCTTCTGCTTGCGCCGCTATCTACGCTGCCTTGCACCATCTTGCAAACCATGCCCCGAACCAATTCCAAAAGTTAGGTAAATTTCCCAATTTTCCTGCTTCGGATTGTGCGAGCACTGCTGAAAGCCTCATTCTCTGGAGAATATCAGCGTGTTCCTTTACCAAGCTCCCCTTCTTCTGAAACCTCGTGTCATATGGTATCATGACCACATTCAGCATATCGACGTAAGCGCCTGCCGGCGGGCTATATTCGCTGGAACCCTCGACCCGGAGCATTCTCCTAAAAAACAATTCCTGGCCCCAATCCAAAGAGGTAGGATTGCGCGATGATTCGGTACCGACAAGAGCGCTTCGGCTTTTGACAGAAGTACTTTTCCGGAGTAGGCCATTTCCATTGGACGTAGAAATGATGAGGCCCAGCATGCAGTCTTCCAGCCTTTCCACAACGAGGAGCGGATATGATTTAGCGCAGATGTAGCCAAACTCGGTGTGAATGTCGGACGAAGACTCGCTTAGAGATGGGCGTAGAACGGGGAACCAGCCGATGTCGCCAACAACAAATTCCTTTTGCTCCACGCTCTTAACGTTGGCGTATTGCTTTTGTGGTGCGCATAGTGCAATGGTAGAGAGCGTACTGTCCACTTTGACGATCGCAGTCGTGCTTCTGGGCACAGTCGCTACCACATTTGAATCCACACTGGCCTGGGGATCTTTCGCGGCGGCCTTAACGGCAGAAGGTATATCTGCGACTTTGACCTGAGCAGTGTTGACTATAATGGGTGCGGAGGTAGGTGTAGTAGGTGCAGTGGTGACTGTGGCCGGGGTGGATATGAGAGGAGTCGTAACAGTCGTGGGTGCAGATATAAGAGCAGCAGTAATGGTTGTGAGTGCAGACGAAGAAGACCATCTACCAATCCCAGGTACCTCGATGTCACTCTTCGCGGCAAGATTTGCCGCTTCCATCGCTGCCCATACTTTCCGATTCTGTTGGATCATCCATGAATCATGCTCTCGGATCTTGTCTTCATGCTCTTCGATAATCTTCTCCAAGTCCTGTATCTCGCTCTCATCCCCCATTGTATCCGTTGTGTCGTTAGGTCCGTTGTGCGCTTGTCCCCTTGCGTTTCTGATGTTCTGGAGCTTTTGTTTAAAGCCAGCGCGATTGGTCTTGAGTTGGACGAGTGAGAGGTGGAGAGTCGTAACCTCCTTCAAAGCCTTCGCTTCGGCAGATGCGACTTGTAGTAATTCCGCAACCGAGATTATCGGAGCACGAGACTCTGTAGCCAGACGTTCGGCGTGAACCATTCTCACGATTTTCTCATTCCGTTTTTCATGGAATTTGAGCTTCGTCTGCCAATACTGATATATGGACTTAAGGATTGACATACACTCGTCGTCGATCGTGTCGCCTAGTCGCGCGATCGCCTGTCCGTATCCTGTGACTTTGCTGATCCGCGTATTGATCGTGGACTCCAGCTCCGGGTTCCTCGGCTCCGACGGCATCGCGTTCGTTGAAGGTCCTGACATACTGCTGTGGAAGTCAGGGATACTTTGTGTAGTGATGTTGTTGCAAGAGCTTCTGCTCTCAGGTAATTTCGACGCTTTGTTGGTGGATGTGAAGAGGATATAATGCGACTGTAAGCCCGTAGGACTCTATGAGGATGTTGGCGCTATAACCCGAAGTAAGAAATTAGAAAATCGCTACTCAGTGTGCGTGAATATATACATGCAAACGCTCTCTTCGCTTCTTTAAGCCGCCTTCACCTCCGCGATAGGTCGCCGCAACTCCACCGCTTTGTGACGCGCACATATCGAAAGTAGGATGACAAGATATCTGTAAATGAAAGAAGTCCGGGCCTCGACAGCTCCGCCATACTGTCCATGGCAGTATGACTAGGTATGTTAGCCCCTCCCAAATAATCGCTAGTCTCACTCTCACCCAGCTTCCCTCTTCCCCCAATCCTTCTCCACACCCACACCCACACCTACAAACACCCCTCAATCGCCTTCCTAATCTCCTTCGGCCTCGCCCCTGTGACCCCCTCCATAATATCCCCATCCTTAAACACACTAAACGTCGGCATAGACCTGACCCCCAACTCCTGCGCAATATCCTCACATTCCTCAACATCATACGTGTAAAACTTGACATTGGGGTACTCAGCCACCATTTTGGCGACTTCAGGCGCGATGATGTGGCAGTTTTTGCACCATGTTGCTGTGCCTTCGAGGATGGTGACGCCTTCGTACATTACGGCGCGGAGATAGTCGGCTTTGGAGTGGAGGGTGGGTATTTCTGGGTGGTCTGAGGGCATGGTGGTAGATATGTGGCTGTGCAAGGTATTAATGAGTGATTCTGTGATGGTTGCCTTTCTTTGTGAAGTTACTTTGAGGTTGGGGAGGTTAGATGACTGGGGTCGGGATGGAGAGGAGACAAGAGAGTTGATGACGTCATCGCTTGGAGCTACTAGACCAACACGATGGATGTATTATTAACACGGCCTCTGCTTAAGACTTTTCTTAATTCCTACAAAGTCGCAGTGGAAATCGTGTCCGAAATCACATACGAATAGAATGACTTGGCTACACAAACTTTCATTGACACGTCGCGTGTCAAGCATTTGCTCAAAGGAAGTCAAAAAGTGTTAAACGACATTACATTCATCTCACATGGTATCATAATCTCACTATCCTCTTCCTTCCATTCCAACAGCCCTTACTCGCCCTTGCCCTGCTTTCCGTAAAAAGCATCCTCACCACCGAGCGCCTTGAGCGCCTCAGCAGACTTCTTTTTAGACTCTTCACTGGTGTCTAGTCACGCGTTAGTCTTCCTTTTCTATAGTAAAACCACCAGATATTAATAAAGCAGGAACATACTGGGGTTGCTCAAGTTGGCCTTGTGTCCCGAAGCCTTATTGCTAATGTCCTCGGTGGTGTTATTGATATTCTGGTCTGCCTCGCTGAGACCGGGAGCGGTGATGCCCTGGTGTGAGATCCCTTGTGCAGACATGTCGATTCGAAAGAGATATGCAGTTTAATTTTACAGACGGCGAAGAGGCGGAGAAGATTTGTATAGCTTCGTTCGATGAGTATATGATGTTATACAATCCCAACTCAAGACCAGCTTTATATACCCTCGTCCTACAAATCCGGCCCCATGCACCTCCACATTACGTCGTTTGCGACGATGACACTTGAACAACGATGTCATACTTGTCTTGGCACGAATATACCTGCTCCACCCAGTCCAGGTACAGTCGGCACCTACACAGGAACCAGTATGCGCTAAAGGAGCCGAGACCCGAACACGTGTAGTTTGTTGTCTCATCGCATCAAGGCACGCGTAGTTTCAGGAATCTGCGGAAACTGGTTGTTGAGTGTTTGTGTTCCGCGCTCAAGCCTCTCGTAACGTTGTGACCGCATGTGGTGTGGTCGATCATCGTAGTGGTGGTCGGGAAACTCGGCTCCATCGGCCCTTTTGATATCGAGGCCTGGCGAATGACAACTAGGCTGGCCAACCAAACACACAAACATGAAAACGATTTGGGAAAAGAGTTTTCTTCCGCTGTCAAGACAAACCGAGAGGAAGAGATGTGTGTTACACCATCGCTCTATCAACTTCAAGTTACGCTTCCCCGCACTACGCGTATGCTCTATCTTACCCTACAACTCACTATGCTCAATCTCAGCATCCTTCTCCTTCTTTTCCCTCTTTTGCTCCTCCTCCTGCACATCAACCACCTTCTTCATCTCCTCCCCCTTGACCCTCCTCGCCAACGCCGCAATCTCCTCATCATACACATTCCACTCCGGAACCTGCCGTCTCGCCCGATCCAACTTGGGCTCTTTGGTCTGCGGGTTATTGCACAGATCAATAGTCTTTGCCTTGGCCAGATCCTCGTCGCTGCACCACGTCTCGCACCACAGCCATTCTTGAGGTAAGCTGTGGATGGGCAGATTGAACTGCATGTTATTTGGTAAATCCTGGTCCAGGTTGGAGAGCGAGTTGGGGTCGGCGGAGAGGGAGTGGTATTGCTGACGCAGTCTGTCACCGGCGGCTAGCTGGCGGAAGCGGTTGAGATCTACAACGTAAAGCGCGGAGATGTGGTAAGGTCGGCCGCGCAAGAAGTTCGCCCAGTAGCCTGTCTTCCAGAAGCGGAAGCCCTCCATCTCTGTGCGTGAGTCGCCCATGGGTGTAAAGCCGTAGGGTGCGCCTTCGAGATCGTGCTGCACTAGTTCATACATGTCGGTCCGGACGATCTGGTCTGCATCGACGAAAATGACCTTTTCGAGATCCAAGGGAAATAAGACATCCAGGAAGAGGATCTTGTAGCCCCAGATCTCGCGTTGCTTCTCGGTTTGTCCGCGGAGCCAATGGGGCCACTTGTATGTGACCATCTCGTATTCGAATCCGTACTCAGCAGCCATGTGCGGGAGGAAGGACTTGAAGCTCGGCGATAGGAACTGCTCGATGAACCAAAACTTGACAGTGTGGTTCGTGTGCTTCATAACAGACACCATCATAATGTTGAGCATGCGCTCATACAGGTGGCCTGACGCGACCGAGAAAATGTTGATGTCTGCCTGAGTGCCCTTCTTTGTTGCCTTGCCTCCAGAGAACAACTCGGCGCCCTTTTGCAGGACCTTCTCAGAGTCGAAGTTGAGGCCCATCTTGCCAAGGAACTTGTTGACCTTCTGCGCGCTCTTTCCGACCAGCTCAGAAGCTAGGGATTCCTCGGGAGCCAGTACATCGGTGTCTTCCTGGCCTGGCTTGCGTGAGAGTCGAGGAAAGATTGTTGCTCCCTGGAAGCTCATAAGCGCAATCTCAGTGGTTTCATCACCAGGCTGAGGAGCCCAGCTGATGGGACCTGCACTATCAAGGTTGAAAACTTCTTGAGAGCGACCACTCTTGAGCTTAATGTTATAGAATCCAGGGCTGGCCTTGAACTGAAAGTAGCCAAGGTTGGCCATGATGATGGTATCGGCGAAGTGGGGGTCTCGCTCAGTGGCAAGGACAACCTCAGCACCACGCGGCGGCTGTCCGCCATTCGTGGTGTCGCGGGAATGGCCCTCGATGAGAATGCTCTCCAATCCGTAGATGGCGTCAATGTTGGTACCAGCAGGGATCGTGCTAAGCTTTATGTTGTCGAGGTCATGTATAGACTCTTCAGGAGCGACTAGCCATGATGGTGGCACATCCATACCGAGGTTCAGCAAGGCTTCCTTTGGGATACCGCTAAAGTGAGCTCCTAGTTGGACGACGGATCCACCACGAGTGAATTGTGGACGGGCTTCGAGAACGTATCTGTAGAAACGCTTGACAGGAAGTTCCTGCAGCATCGGCTTGGGGTTCAAGAAAAGCTTAAGGTGTACGCCGTTCATGTCGCTGAGTACCTTGAGAATGGGTACCCACTTTTGTGCTTGTTCAGTGGCTGGATCTATGGAAGCCACAATCTGGAAAACAGCTTTGTCTTCGTCACCCCTGACGATAGCGGTGTGCTTGGCAGTCCAATTATTGTATGTGGTCATCCTCAAAGTGGACGCAGTCTCGAATATGCCCTCTGGAACGTCTGATACGGTGGAGAGGGCAACAAGCGATTGTATCTTTGCAACATCTAGAGGAGATCCAATCTTGTCCATGAGTTGAAGATCGGTAAGCGCTTTGTTCAATGGCTCAATGCGCTTAGTCGTCTCATAAGTGACAAAAGTCTCCATGTCATCCTGTGTGAATGTGTAGTCTTCTGGGATAGGTCCAACATAACGGCCATTGAGAAGTAAGCCGTTCTGTCCTGGCTTCAGACCGAGAGCGTCGTAGATTGGCTCAGCAACCTTCCAGAATGAGGTTGACTTGGCTGGAGTTGGTCCATAGTTGGCGTCTTTGCCCAAAAGTTCAGACAAGGCTTCGCTGGTGAGCTTGCGGCCGGATTTGATGTATGCTTCCAACAGATCTTCTGAGGCATTTGACTGCTCCGCACCAGCTTTCGGGTTGTGTATGAGGACGGCCTCGACGTTCGGATTGGCCTCACGGAAATCTGCCAGAACTTTAAGAAGCGTAAACCCAACCTCCGAGTCGAAGTCCGCTACTAGCGTGATATGAATCCAGTCACTCTTGCTAGTAGACTCTGATGCATGGATTCGCGGCATCTTGCTGTAAGCCCCGCCATGGAGCTCCTCAAACTCCGCCATGTTTATAAGCGTGATGTTCTTCTCATTCTCCGGGATGACCAGAGGGTTTCGCTTAGCAGCGGCCTGGAACAAGAAGTGTTGCGGAACCCAACTGTCGTCATTAAAGACGCCGTTGAAGACGGCCTGTTGAATCTGACGCAGATCCATACCGATTCTCTGGCTGAGTGCTTGGAGCCATCCATCGGTCGCTGGAATGGGAACACCGTTGACAAAGATGGGAGCTTTCGGGCCATCTGCTGCTAGACGCTTCAGGTACTGTTTGGCGCCTGTGATACGTTGCTCCAAAGCTTCAGATTTCAAGACATCGTCGAATGTTAGCGCTTCTTTCCCTTCAAGGAGGGTGGTTCTCTTGACTGTCGTGTCAAAGACAGCTTTGTCGGGTTTCGCCGCTGACTGCTCTTGAGGTCAGTATGAACTACGTGTATACTCATACAGACCAGAACTCACCACTTGTAGGTATTCAATCACAGCAGGCAGTCCGTATGCGTCCTGCAAATGATAGACTAGCTTAGCCTGCTCTAGAGCCCCCGATGTGGCGGTCTGAGGAACGAGACCCCAGCGTAGGGGAATGCCACGCCTGATCAGACTCATGATGGTTTCTAGAATAGTCGACACATCTTCGGTAGAGGTAAGGTCAACAGAGACGATGGCGTTGTGAATGTCTCTCCGGCAAGATGGAAGCTGACCAGGGTAGGTTCTTTGAAGTAGCTGCAATCACAATTAGCCCAGAACAATCGAGTTAATAATTGCACTGACAGCTCTGAGTTCACTTGGCCATCCCTCGTACATAGGGTCGTTTTCGATGTCGTTCAGCCATAATATGACGTTGCCTCCTTCAGTAGTATCTCTGAAGTCATAACGTTGAGGCTCGTCTTCCGTCTGGCTCTCGGCGATAGAAGTATGCGATAGCAGAGATACGACCTCAGAACCGCTTAGGCCCTGACTGCGTATCCCGTTGATCAACTTTCGCTCGCGTCGCAAATGTGCCAACAGCGAATACGGGTTCACGTCGCGAGCGGGGATCTGTACGCCGTTGATCCATATGACGTTGTACCCAGCAGGAAGTAGTTGGTTGCGATTCGCCAAGTGTTCCTCGACAAACTCATCCGACGCGTTGTGAGCTGCGATGATGGATGAGTACTTTGGAAAGTCCTGCACAAGCTTCATGAGGGTGTCCATTGGCTGTTCGCTTTGGGTCACAAAGTCGGCAGCTTTCAAGGCGAGTTCGGATACCTCGTCCTTGGACAAGGGCTTAAGGTCCGCGACATCTTCGTCGTCGTCCAAGCCAGTGCCTATCGGCTTCTGAGTATCGCTCTTCTGTCCCTGCTCAGCCTGCCTGTCGTCTATGACGATGTAGTCTGTCCGCTTGAGCTGCAGCTCGACACCGTATCCGTTGACTATCAGCGGTGTTGTTGGCGCGCCGGACGAAGGCTTATGCCGGACACGGTACGAGGTCTTTCCTTCCTTGGCCGTTCTGCTCAGTGTCTTGTGCCACTTTTTAAATCGCGGCGCAGTTATGTCGGCGTATAGGATGGCAGGCAGAGCGGAGCTGTTGCCAAGTATGCGATCGAAGGGTAGTTGGTATGTCCTGTCCAGTACTCAGCACCTGTTGATCGAGTAGATCTTCCGTACGTACCGTTCGCTCTCAATTCCCCCGAAAGACTCCTCTAGATGCACATCGCAATACTGCTTTCCGTGGAACGATGTCCAGATGTCGCATGCCTTTGTCTGTGTTGCCTGTAACGACGGCTCCACCGAGGTCTTGTAGAATTGGTAGTGTGCTTCTATCCGTGGCGCAGCCGACTGGACTGACAGGGCGAGTTCGAAAGAGGCAAGAGCCGCGGGGTCGGTAATGTGTCCGTCGCTCTGAAGGAGGTCTCGGAAGGCTGTATACAGCTCCTGCTGTGTGTTCTTCTCGTCGAAGTAGCCCTCGGATATGCGGTCGAGGATGGGAAAGTATGCTGTCGCGTTTTCTTCTGCAGCCGTCTCACTGGCAAGTGTTAGATGGAGCTCTGCATCTGCACATACTTGAGGCTTACAGTAACTCTACTAGATATGGCGCAGGGTTGAAGGAAGCCCGAAGAGCGACATTGACACTTGGGCCCGCATGTGCGCCAATGTGACGGAAGGTGCTGAGCACGAGGAGAGCTTTCGCACTCAGCATAGAGGCCGGAGCTCGCATCTTGCCGGGTATGCTCCAAGCTGTGGAGACTTGGTGGTTACGCGTAGCTAGAACGAAAGACAATGGTGTTTCGAAAGTTTAACTTCCGATCTCAAGAAGTTGCAACGTGTAGCATAACGCTCAGACAGTGTTGATGGGGTAACAAGGCCTGCGGTCGCCCGTGAAATATTATCAGCTCAGCACATCAAGTGCTCACAGTGAATATACAAGGGAATGTCCCGCACAAGCGCCAGAACTGCTGCTCCTCTACTTGGTGCTCATCGACATCTCCAAGTGTCAGGTACCAGATCCCTGCAGCGGTGGTTGACGCTTACCCGATAAGGAGCGGCTATCTTATCTGTTGGCGGAACCTCTTCGCGACGGAAAGCTTCCGCGTCTAGACGCAATACGACCTAGCTACGCTGACGGGGGAACAGTCATCACACTGCTTTACAAGCCAAGGGCCATCCTGCAGCATGAATCCCTCTATGTATATACCGTCTTCCACAAATGCTAGTGAGCCAAGTGGAACTAGTCATTTATGGAACCAATCAGCGACCTCACGCCTTGCAAACTGTACCATGTAGGGCGTAGGCCATGTCCACAGTGTCATGCTCCATGTCAACCAGTATTTCTCACTAGTAGCGGACTTACCACCTGGGCAGTAAGATAAATAGTATACATCTTGACGACGCTCTCAATGTCTGTTTCCGAGTATCCGCCTCTGCCCTTTCCAACATGTCGCGAACAGCAACGTCAATCGAACTGGTGGGCTACCATGAGACAACAACCCCAGCCCTCACAGCCAAACCAATTGGCGCAGCCAGGACCAAAAACACGCCGTCTATAGCTGAAGATCTGCGACCCATCAACGAGTCTTCTGACACCTTTGCTGCCGAACAGCGGAATGGCCCAGGCAAAGGAACCACGGCCATCGTCTTGGTGACGGTCGTGTGTGTCACACTGGTCAGCTCCATGCTGTCGGGCGTCATGACCGTCACTCTACCCACAGTTGCACGCGAATTGGAGCTGGCACCTAGCGTGCTCTTATGGTACCTATGACGAAGTGATGTCCAATACGCAAATGCTGACGCGCACCAGGCCCATCTCTATCTACGCACTGACATGTGGCTGCACCCTTCTCCTTCTCGGGTCAGTCGCTGATGTCGTCGGCTCACGACCCATGTATCTGACAGGTTGTCTCCTACAGTCGGCATTCACACTAGCATGTGGATTGGCGCAGACAGGAACACAGCTCATTGTCTTTCGCGCCTTTGCAGGGGTTGCAATTTCCTTTTGCCTCCCCTCAGCTGTGAGTATCATCACTAGTACGTTTCCCGAGGGCAAGAGCAGAAACATTGCATTTGCGTCCATGGGTGGTGGCCAGCCCATAGGCTTCTCGTTTGGACTCGTACTTGGGGGTATCTTCGCTGATACCATCGGATGGCGCTGGGCGTTTCATGTCAGTGCCATGGCCAATACCATCGTCTTTGTCCTTGGTTTGTTTGGACTGCCAAAAGTCGACAACAAGCTGCCGCAGGTCTGGTCCCGCCTGAAGAGCGACATAGACTGGGTGGGCATACTCTTCGGCAGCGCGTCATTGGCACTGCTCTCATACTGCTTTGCGTGAGTGGTGCTGTCTTGTCTCTGAAAACAGAGCCAGAAGCTGACATGTCCAGTCTGATCTCCGAAGAGACTGCAAAGATTCGGGAGCCTACGACCCTGGGTCTGCTGATCACTGCAGTCGCGCTCATTCCTGCTTTCATCGTCTGGGTTGGCCGCCAGGAGCGACTGGGCCGGCCCGCCATCATCCCCAATTCGCTGTGGCGCAATCGCATCTTTAGCATCATCTGCATCGGAGTCTTCATTACCTGGGGGACTTTTAATGCCGTGGAATCATACCACACTCTCTTCTTCCAGAACGTCCAAAAGCTGTCGGCGATCCAAACATCGATCCGATTCCTGCCCGGACCTGTAGCTGGGGCCCTCGCGAACGTGGTAATGGGCCTCATCGCCCACAGGGTGCGCGCTGACTGGGCGGTGACGGTCGGGGTGTTCTGCACCACTCTTGGCGGACTGCTCATGTGCGTCATACAGCCGGAGTGGTCCTACTGGAGCTGTGCCTTTCTTTCCATCTTTTTCAACCCCATTGGCGCGGACACGCTGTTCACGGTGTCCAACCTCGTGATTACATCAGTGTTTCCGGCTCGGACGCAGGGACTTGCGGGCGGAGTATTTAACACGGTAGCGCAGATTGGAAAAAGCGTGGGGCTCGCGACCAGCGCAGTCATTGCATCCAGTGTCACGGAGCACTCGGTCTACGTGGAGAAGGAGAGCCCTGCAGCGCTCATGGAGGGGTTCCGGGCGGCCTTCTGGTATCTGTTTGCGCTGAGCTGTGCCACGGGGCTGCTGTTGGGATGGGGGCTGAGGGGGATCGGGCGGGTGGGAATGAAGCGGGAGTAGACATGACGTGGTGGGAAAAAGAAAACATGCAGATAGCAAGTGAATTGTGTGCAGTTCCCCTGCCAAGTGTTGCACTGCACGAGAGTGTGGTGGTGTTTCCAGGATGGTGGTGCAGGGCTAGTGAGACTATGATTGCAAGGATGCGGGTCTCGAGCTCGCCAGTGACGCGCGACTTTGTACGGGCTGCTCCACCGTAAATCGAGGCAGAGCTGACGACGTTGACGACCCCCCGGGCGCCGCTTGCCTGGCGCGCAATGATCCTCCTCACCACGGCCTCGACCACCTGTCCACAACCATCGATGCGGTGAACGCACAGCCGTCTGCCCGCCCCCGTCACCATGCTCAGCGGACCGCCGAGGCTCATTCCGCTCCTCTCCCTCTTCGTCGTCCTCTGCCTCGTCTGGTGGTATCTCCACACGGCCCCCGGCGCAGCCACTGCGATTCCAACATGGAAATCTGGAGCCTCCTCCGCACACGGCCATCGCCCCTCGTTGCGCGGCGACCCACTCGACTTTGGCCTGCCGCTGCGCTTCAGCGACGGCCAGAAGAAGCCGCCCGGCAGCAACTACACCTTCAAGATTGTCGTGCCCAAGACGCAGAAGGAGGACATTAGCTGGATGGCCACTGAGATTCCCGATGCACCCCTCGTCGTCTACGAAGTCGACAACCCCAATGCCGAGCACAAGATCCCCAAGAACAAGGGCCGCGAGGCCATGGTGCGTTTAACATATTTGGTATATAAATCTGTCACACTCCAACTAACCATCCCCCCAGGTCTACCTCTCCTACATCATCGACCACTACGACGACCTCCCCGACACGTCCATCTTCATGCACGCCCACCGCCACGCCTGGCACAACAACATGCTCCTGGGCCTCGACGCCGGCCAGATGATCAAGCGCCTCAACCACGAGCGCGTCGCGCGCATGGGCTACATGAACGTCCGCTGCCACCACGACCCGGGTTGCCCGGACTGGATCCACATGGACCGTCCCGGCGGCGACTTTGACTTCTTCCGCAAGCCCGAGGAGATCTACTGGCGCCGCAACATCTGGGAGGAGATCCACCCAGGAGCCCCCATCCCGCCCTCCATCTCTGGCATCTGCTGCGCGCAATTCGCCGTGTCGCGCCAGCGCATACAGGAAGTGCCCATCGAGCGCTTCATCCACTACCGCAAGTGGCTCCTGACAACGGGCATGGACGACCAGTTCTCCGGTCGCATCTTCGAGTACATATGGCATTACATTTTCACTGGGCACGAAGTGCACTGTCCGGCTATGAACACGTGCTACTGCGACGGCTATGGCATCTGTTTTGGCGGCCTGGAGAAGTTCAACGACTACTTCAAGAAACAGGACGCGCGGAATGAAAAGTTCCAGGAACTAGACAAGTTCAACAAGAGAGAGGAAGAGGCCAAGAAGGATGGCAAGGATCCTGCGTTTACCGAGGAGGAGATTGCAAAGATCACTGCGCTTAGGACTGAAGTCTCGGCGCAGGATCGCGAGCTGGATACCCTGAGAGAGGAGGCGAAGAAGAGGGGCGAGGATCCAAAGGCGAGGCAAGAGGAGACGGAATCTTATGATTCGACTCATATTTGGGATTATGCTCCGAAACATGACTAGTCTGGTCATTGCTGGGGGGGGGGGATGTCTGATATCACAGTTTTACAATATATGGCGGTAAAGGCGTTTAGGGAGAGGCGTTCCGAATGGGTATATGTATGACCTGAGGAGCCTGCGCTGGGCATGAACTACTAGCATTAGATTCTCCACAATTTTTAGTATCGTGCTGTTCTCTTTCAATACATCAGACGTGCATCTTATGCGATAGTCTCTCATACATCCACCTGAAATAGCAGGTAAGAGCTAGTGCTGTGCTTGAGGTAAAGGTGGTACCCCACAGCTCCTCGCTGGACTGCAACCACCCGTGGCCGTGCACGTGCAAGGGTCACAATCACTCCGTCATGTCTCCGGCCCATCTGCCTCCATCGTTCCTCTCTTTCCATCGCAAGCAACGGTATATTCCGGACCGTCGATGCAAGGTACTCGGGAACCGCCGTAATTACTCATCGAACGAGAATCCCCCAATGTGATAGTCATGTCTATCCTGCCTCTTCGTAAGCTGGCGGCTGGTGCGCTTTCCTTGGTGAGGCATCGCTGCCTGCCACCTCCAAATGTCGCTACCGCATTCTGAGCTCGACACTCGCCACTTGTTCTGAATCAACGGACAAATGTTTGAACGCTGTCTTAGCGGGCAGGTTTGATCTTGTGCTATGTCGTCTTTGTTGTCTACAGTTTGACCACGACGCATCCTGGATCCTTTGTTGGCCGCACACACTCCCAGTCGTTGCAAGAGCTGGGTTTCACTATTCGACAGTTGCCGTCACCCGCGCATTCACTTTGGCTGAAACAGGATGACTGAAGCCTAGTTTGGTATTCAACACGGCTTTTAGAGCGGTTAGCCATCCTTCACCTCTGCATAGCGCGCCTGGATTTCCCACACCGCAGGACCTGGAAGGCGATTATATCTACAACAGCCGCGCAGCACCATCTACCCTTGCCAACGATAGCATCATGTTGTCGACGCCAAACTCCCCGACGCGACGGCAAAGCGAAAAGAGCGAACACACAAGAACGCGAAGCCAGCCCACCATCAGTCTGTCGGCGACTAGCGATTTCGCACGGTCGCATGTAGCCAACTGGTCGCCTCCAGTACCCGTAACGCCTGAGTCGGAAGCTCTACGCAATCTGAAGATTGAATGGAATCGGCAGTCCCACGAACAGCCTTTCTACGACGGGCGGAATTCTGAGAAGAAGCTTCTGATCGTGGATTTACAAGATTTCGAAATCTACCGAGCACCAGAGAGTGAAAAGAGGGCCTATGAGATGATCAGTCTCCACTATCTCGAAGTTCCCATTTCCAAGAAATTGTGTTTTGACGGTTTCTTCTGCCTGGGCGAGACCAAGCATTTTGTGCACGCTGTGCCAATTCAAGACAGCTCTGTCGAAGGCTACGGAGACCCGGAGATTCCCAGCGTTACCGCCTACATACAGTCGACGCTCGCGAGCAAGGACACCGTGTACGACATCTGGTACAGACTCAAGAATCCGGCACCAGGGTACAGAGAGTTCCAAGTGTCCTTCCTCTGGGTTGCGCAACTTGGAAAGCATGTCGTCGACTATCTCGAAAGCCATCCAGCAGGCAGTGTGGGACTCCATGCCTTTCGCGAGGACTTCTATGCTTGGACTGCGCAACGATTTGCTCAAAGCGCAGACTTTGAACGATGGCACAGTGCGTTTAGACACCAAACTGATTTTCGCGTTGCCGTCCACGCCTATGTTGAGTATATCTACAATCAGGCCTTTAACCTCCCAAACGCGAAACTGCTACTAGCACACCCATTGTGGAGTGAGTTAATGGCTAAGGGTCTGACGGCTCTTGAGGCTGAAGAGGAGGTTAATAAGCACACGGTCGCGACGCCTGAGGTTTTTTATTGTTTTAAGGACATGTATTTCGGTGAACAATTACGGAAGCGACGACCGGTAGACTCGATTGCCATTGAACAGGAACACAGGAAGCGCAAACTCGGTTTTGCCAAACGAGCACCAACGCGACAGACAACCACAACGCGACCAAACGTCTGTCAACCATACGGCAGCTCATTAGTAAGAGTGGGCGATGTTGTTGCATTGACTCCGGACGAGACAGACTCCACAGTTTGGCGCAATACGGACTGGGACTGGCTTGCATACGTTCAGGCTACGGAGCTTCTGGAGAACGGAGCCCAGAAGCTATTCGTGCTATGGATCTACCGACATCACGAAACCAACATCTCCATAGCGAGATATCCCTATGAGAACGAGGTCTTCCTATCTGATAACTGCAACTGTACCGAAGGGGAGCTACTATCTTCCGACATCAAGGGGAGATACGACGTAGACTGGTCACCAAGTACGATCGATGCCAACCACTTCTTCATCCGTCAGACATATATTACTCAGGAGAGCGCTTTCGTGAGCTTCAAGTCTTCACACAAGACTTGCACGTGCCGAAAATCCAAGAGTGAGGAGACTCACAAGCGCGGCGACACAGTATACATGACGAGGGCATTGGACGGAAATCAAATCTTAGAGCCGGTCGTGATCAATCGCATCGACCAAGCTAATCAGACCGTCACGGTACGCAAACTGCTGAGACTCAAGCGTGACTGCAAGGAGCTGGCAATAAAGGCTGGGCGTGTTGACCTTGCGCCAAACGAGCTTGTACTTACCGATGAGTATGAGCAGGTGGTCACATCTCGTATTCGGAGGCGTTGCTACATCAAGTTCGTCTCCAAGTCCGATATCGTCAATGACCGCATACCCGCCGCATACAATCGTGGGGGTGCAGGTGATCTTTGGTTCCTAGCAATGGGAATAGCCACCAAGGGGCAAGAGAAGAGCCTGGTCTTCTTGCGAAGTCTGCCAACCAATTTCGACAAAGGCCCCGATATAGCTTTTCCACAACCCTTGCGAGGCATGAGTCTGTTCAGTGGCGGAGGCTCCCTCGATCGAGGTCTCGAAGAAGGCGGTGCAGTGGTTTTCAAAACTGCTGTTGATTTCAGCAAAGAGGCAATTCACACCCAACGAGCCAACTTGAAGAACCCAAAGGCAATGTGTCTGTTTTGTGGTTCTGTCGACGATCACTTCAGTGCAGCTCTAAAGGGTGATAAACCGAAGCTCGTCCCTCGAGTTGGAGAAGTTGATTTCATCGCTGCTGGCTGTCCATGTCCTGGGTTTTCAGCGCTTCAACGCAATTTTCTCAGTCAGTAGTCGCTCCGCAACTCATCACACATTACTACGTTTTGTTCGTACGTCGATTTGTATCGGCCGTCGTACGGTGTGCTCGAGAATGTGGTCAACATGGCTTCAACGCGTGTCGGATATGAAGATCAAAACGTCCTATCGCAGGTGGTTGCTTGCCTCATTTCAATGGGCTACCAGTGCAACCAGTACATTATGGATGCCTGGAGTTATGGTAGTGCGCAACAGCGCTCGCGCTTAATCATCGCTATAGCAGCTCCAGGCCTCGAACCAATAGCGCAGCCGTGGCATACACATGCAAGACCATATGAGGATACCTCTGGGAGAAGTCTTGGTCGCCTACCCAACGGAGAGCGATTTGGGGAACGAGAGTATTACCCCACGCCATTTGCCTACGTACCTGCAATGACTGTAGGCGACAGACTGCCGAACATTGGAACCGGCATAGTCCAGACTTGCATCCCGTTCCCAGATCACAGGGTGCCAGCACTACCCACACGCAAAACACGAGCACTTCTCAAGTGTATTCCGAGACAACCACCAGGTTGTGGGTACAAAGAGGCCGATCAACGCGGCCATATCCCAGCACTTCTGAAGGATCCAAGGACTAATACTGGAAAGGCTTACACGAGAATCAAAGCGAATGGTCTGGTACCATGTATCACAACAAATGCTGTTATTCAAGACTCCCAAAATGGTGCAACTGTACATTGGAACCAACCTCGGTCGATCAGTTTGATGGAAGCTCGGCGTGCGCAAGGTTATATGGACGACGAGCCGGTTATCGGCAATGTCAATGAGCAATATAGGATCGTCGGGAATGGCGTGGACCGCAAGGTCGCTTTTGCAATTGGGCTGGCTTTACTTCGGGCCGTCCAGAAGAACGATTCTGGTTTCACTGCGGACGGGACGACAAGAAACTCTCTGGAATTTGTGGATCTTACTAGCGATATCGTGGTCGAATCAGATCGGGGTAGCGGCTCCGAGTTCGACGCCGAATCGCTGGAAGGACCAGTTCGAGAGGAACAACGCACCGAAAGTGCAGAACCAGTGGTAACGGTACCCAGAAGATCGCAGAACGCAGAGGCCACGCAGGACGATGGAAGCAGCTCGGTATCGGACGGGCCTGCCCAAGAGCCATCGCAGGCCATTACGCTCCCACAGTCTTGTGGATCTGATCAGCAGTACCCTGGCTTCTTTACTCACATTTCCACGAACATGGCCTCCAATATCGGTAGACTTTCGCTATCAAGCGTGAAATCTCTCAGACCGTCTACGATGCCATCGCCCACGAAGCGCAGCCGAGAAGATGTTATGGAAGACAGCACCACGGAAAGCGAAAGCAATCTTTCTCTGGGACGACCCAGGAAACAGCCACGTGTAAGAGACTCGCTATCGATGGACAATGCCATCTCTAGTGGAGGAGAGAGTAGTAGGAGAAATTCCGTATTCTCACATCGGCATAGCAGAAGTTCGACAAGCTCATCGAAAACTCGTCAAACTCGTCATTCCGGCTTGTCTGTGAAATTTGTCCCGAAAAATTGGAGTAAGAAACCGGAATCAGATGTACACGATACGGGTTTTGGCGAAGAGTTTGTTTAATCAGAGCAGTTTGTCTGGCATTGTGTGAGAGTGTGGGTCGAGGACGCTGACAGACGTGAGGCATGTTCTTGGTACAGGCTGAGTTGGGCGATACCCTTCTTCGACGCGCCTTATATTTGAAATATTCCTGGCAAGTTTGACATGGATCTCTGTAGATATGAAATTCATGACATGACGATGTTGGAGTAGACGCTCACTTCCACTCAACACTCCAAGTCATCTCACCCTTCCTGAAAGGCACAACCTCCACATCTCCGCATCCCTCCTTCTTCAACACGTCCAGGACCTTCTCCCCGCCCTTCCTCAGAACGACCTTCTCCCCCTTCCTCTCCTCGACCTGGTAAAACTTCCTTCCCCACGCCCCAAAGAACCCCTCTAGAACCTCCTTGGTCACCTCACTCTCCTCGATAACTCCCCTCTTAATCCCCGTCTCAAGCGCATCCAACACATACCCCAACGCATACGGCTGCGTAAACACACCCGCAGCAACCTTATCCTCACCCCTCTTCTTGCCCCTCGGATGCGGCGCGGAATCCGTGCCCAAATAAAACTTGCCACCACTCTGCACAACAGCACGCAGCAACGCATCACGATCCTCTGGCGTCTTGGCAACCGGCTTACAGAAACAGAATGGGTCGCCCGCCCAGTCATCGATGATAAGACTGAGGTGGTGCGCGGTAATAGTACCGGATACAGAGGGTCCACACGAACGGACGGCGTCGATGGCGGCGGCGGTGCTGCAGTGCTCGAGGATGATGCGCAGGTTCGGGAAGCGCGCGTGGAGCGAGAGGAAGGTGGGTAGGAAGGCGGGTTCGGCGTTGAGAATGGTGATGGCGCCTGTGTTTGTGTCTTTGGTGGAGGAAATGTGGGTGTTGGCTGGGGTGGAGGGAACTTCGCCGTGGAGATTGAGGACCATGTTTTGTTTTTCCATTTCGGAGAAGACGGGGTAGAAGGTTTCGTAGTCGAGGACGCCGGATGAGGAGTTCTGGGATACTGGGTTAGGTCGACGCACGCACGCATGTGTATCGTCCAGCGTTTTGCTTTTGCTATCCATATTGGTTTCGAATAGGTGATGGGAGTTGCACGTACCGTTGTGACACCGGCTGGGTAGGACTTTACACCTGTGATTCCCGCTTTCTTTGCCTCACGAATTACCTCGGGTGTGATGTCTTCGTGGAGATACAACGACATGAAATAATCCACATCTGGTTCAATAGCCCGGAGGCGGTCGCGGTACTCAAGACACTGCTGCACTGACGTAATGGGTGGGACGAGGTTTGGCTATGAGAGTAAGCATGAGTGGTTTGTAGAAGCACTGCAAGCATGTTGTGAAGAAAGGAGAGTTCAAAGGCGATAACAAAACAAACTGAGATTGCAATAAGGGAACTAGTAGATAGAGCAAGATGAAGCATGATGGAAATAGGAATCCTGACTTGAGTATAGTAGATTGCATGTACAAAAGACGCTAGCTTACCATGACATACACCTGATTCACACCACCCTTGCGAATCGTGGGTGTCACGAGCTGCGACATCTCGCCATCGCGGAGATGCACATGGGCGTCAAACGCCGCTGGTAGCTCAATCTCGGTCAACTTGGTGAAATCCATGTTTGGCTATAAGGGAACTCTGCTTGCGGGGTTGTTGTCACTACTGCTAGAAAATCGCCCGCTTTTTTGGCGAGATCAGGGCGCGCCAGAGCCGCACTAGTCCGGAAGCGGAACGAATCTTCGTTCATACAATCGGCACAGTATCGTATTGCAAGAAACATTTTAGGATCGATTCTGAATAATATTTCTCTCTAATGTATCTCTGACCAAGTTAACTGTCTTCTCACATTAACAGATATCTTTCCAACCACCAGTTCTATCACTTCACACTTCACGCCATGATATCCTCGCTACTAAGCATCTATCGTAAGCGAATTACTTTCACATTCCACTTGCTTCTTCCTGATACATATGGATATACAGGAGCAGAACCCAAAGTTCCCGTTCTTAACGTCCAGGACCAGCCTCCAACGTTGTCATCAGGAGTTTCTACCCCGTCCATCAATTCTCCATTCATGATACCAGACACATAGATGGGGGAGGAGACCAGAAAGTATGGAACAGTCCTCCGGAGCACCATGGGCGTTGGACAGCCAAACAGTATCCATATCTCGTCACCAGGTCTCACTAAGGCGTTTCCTTCCGTGATGCCGAGAGTGGTGGCTGGCGTGGTGGTAGGACTGACTCTCGGAGATATAGATGCCAGACATCCAGAGGATAAAGTTCTGTGTACCAATCGAATGAAATGACCGAAGCGCTCCGTTTGGTCGTGTATCCCCTGCACTGCCGCGGATTCCTTTTCAAGGTCGAGCCAGCGAAGACATGAGGGACGAAGATGACGGAATCTTCGCAAAGCTCGAAGTGCGGCTTTCAATTCCCTTTGGGAGTGGTCGTATAAGTTTGTTGCATAAGGAAGCAGATCGATGATGCGAAGTCCCGGGGTGATAAAAGAAAAACCAAGCATGATGCCAGTGTAGAGAACCGCTTCGCTTTCGCTAAAGTAGTCGTGTGCGATGCGAAGCTCAGCCATAGCTGGGCCGGTGAGAGTGAATGTAAGTTTCCTGACGTCGTCGTAGTGGCATGTGGTGGATTTTACGGTCGAAATGAACAGGCTTGATAGAATGGAAAGGGGAGATGAGGCATTGTCGGTAGCTGAGAGCGTTTGGTCGACCCTAGCATACCGAAATCCCCTAGCGTGCAAGATGTCATCCTCTCTATCGCCTTGGAAAGGCGTACAGTACATGGGTAAGTTGCCTGCGGCACGAAAAGGACTGAGAAAGTATTCTGCGTTTCCCGGAGAGCTCCAATTCGGAACCCACGAAGGTAAGTCTTGTACGTCAGTGTCGGAATTGGTACAAGTTTTGGCCATGACCAGAAACTGGAGGCTATTGCACTTGAATGGCAGTAGCCGAGCTGTGCTAAGGTAATCTTCGGCAAGGCCTTGTTTGTAGTCCGCTTCGTAACCGTCGTCATTATAGTCGATGACTAGGTTCAGAACGGCTTTCATACGGTCCTTTGGGTCCGTCAACTTCAAGGCCTGTGATTGCCGCAGCATACCCAATAAATAGATTGGGCTCGTGCTCAACTGTGGGCCCCATTTCTGAGGATCAAGTTGCCAATCCGCTTTCGGCTTTCGGAGAGTAAGATCTGGCTGGAGAGTATGTGGGTCGACCGGGACCTTGCTCTTCATCATCTCCCGCCAACAAGCCAAGTTCTGCGAAGGAGCCTTGGCTGTGGATTCTTGCGGTCTAAATACGCTCCATGGGTTATCAGTATCAAATGGTCCTCTACCACCGGTCATTTTTCTGAAAATCTGAAGCTGGAGTGCCATCAAGCAGTTTCCGGGAATGGTCACTCCCCGGCAGTGGAAAACCAGTTTTGGTGCGAATACAAGTTCCTGTTGTACCCAGAGTCTGTCCCAGTATTCATTCTGAAGAAGTGGTAGGAGTCTTCTCCAGAATTTGGGATCATCGCCCAGCTGATCGACGGTCCCTCGCAGTTGAAGAGTGAAGAGCTTTTGAACAACGGGATCGTCAGGAGAAAGATCCACATCAATCCAGACTCTCACAGTTTTGGACCGACAGTAGATCTCTTTCATCAGATGGATCTGGTTACCGCGCTCTTTCTCATCGTTTTGATTGATGCATACAGCGTCTGCCCAAAGATAGCGTACACTGTTTCGCAGGCGCATATGCCTTAGGGCGTTCTCGAGCGATTTAGTCACGGAGAAGTGTTTGCAATCGAGGCATATTTTCCCTGGGGGTAGTGGGTTTCCCCACCTGTACGAAAGTGCGTCGTACACCGGGTTGCTTTCAATCGCCGCAACACGCAATCGGCATTTTAAGGGATCGCCGAACAACCCGGGCTGGAGTTCAAGGATTCGAATATCGCCAGTCGTCTCCATGTGATAGTTCGCAGTTGAAGCGGTGAGACAAAGTGTATCGTCAGGTACATCCGTAGGAGGAAATGTTCCGTCGTTTTTGTACAAGGCTCGTATACCTTTTCTCAAAGGTTGATAGACGTTGTTTCCAGTATGATGATCCATCTTCAAGGTCTTTTGTTGTTGTAGGCTCTGGATGTGTTGCTGACTGCAAAGTTGGAATGAGGAACAGGCACTCTCGTGGGGAATATGGCATCATTATAAGAGAGGGGAAACGATGCACTGCCTACCTGCGAGATTGGCCAACGCAGCGACCTCAGCGGCACAGTGTTGAAACATCGGGCCAAGGCTGTCAGGCGCTGTCGACGCGCTGACAGGAATCAGCACAGCCATTCACCAATAGCCATGTGCTCTGTTGACTAGGGTAACGACAGCACGTTGCCTCGCCTGCCACAACTGTTGCAAGGCTGTGCAGCTCCAAGGCAACAAGAAGATACCAAGGAGCATTCTTTACCTGTGAATTCTCTCATTTGAGAGAACCTGTTCGTTCAGATCGTTGAGAATTGTGGAAGTTGTGATTGGCTCAAGCTGATGCAGATAAAAAATAGACGAGATAAGACTTCTCTTCAAACCTGAGTTGCGAAACAGATCTTCGTTGCTCAAAAATGCGATTGCTGAGAACATTAGCGTACGACCGCCTGCCAATCGGCGCTAACGTGGGCGTGAATTGATGGTTTGTTTGGTACCCCTCCAACGTTCCTTCCCGACGGGTTTGCCCAATCCAGGGATATTACTAGTCCCAATCTAGAAAGTACTACCATGTATCGCTGATGTAGATCGAGGTGGCTTTATCTACTTCCTTGTGTAACCTCGATTTCGAAAGCATAACTCATATTATAGACCCAGTCTACGCTAGCACACTCTATCTCATGATGGTGGTATCTTATTGCAAATTACACGCTGCTGCTCCAACTGGCTCGCCATCTTCATGCATAACGACCAAATCCAAACCACTCCTCTGCCCCAGCTCACCTCAACTGACAGCAGCATTCGGCGCAACAGGCGCATTCAGCATGCCCGCACTCGCCTCGTTCTCCAGACGGATCTTCATGTCCAGCCAAGAGTAAAAATTCGGACTCTTGCAAAAAGTCTCATACAGCCCATCTCTCGCGCGATGGCGTTGGAGGGGCCCCGAGCCGCGGAACTTGACACTCGTACCGTGTTTGCTTACACTGCTCATGAGGTCCGGTACGTGGAAGCTGGCATACCTGTTGTTGCCGCCTGGTGTCACTACGCTAGACGTTGCAAGGTATCGGTTGATGGGCGATATGAACTGTGCAGTAAGGTCTGCAAAGTGGCGACGGATGATGGGGCCGAGTTCGCGGGTTTGATCGCCGAGCTTGAGCAGAGTTTCAATCTGCGAGACGACGGTCGGGTCTGATTTGAGGAAACGTTTCGGGGGAGTGTGGACTTCGATGCCGCCGCCGGGGAGGTCGAGAAGTGCGTTGCAGCTTGATTTGTGGTGGAGCGAGTGGTGGCGGCGTGTTGGTACAGGGCCGTCGAAGTTTTGGAGATAGAGGATGTGTGGTCGGGCTTTGTGGCTGGCTTCTGCTGCTGCGACGATGCGTTTTAGCAGGAAAGGGTTGGTGATGCCGATGACGAATGAGGTTGGGGTTCCGCCGTCGATGCCTATGCTTTTGAAGTTGGCTTGCATGGTCATGTAAGGCTTGACCACACCTGCGTATGGCACGGGGCAGATGAGATCGACCAGCGACGAGACGGCCTCGCTCGCCAACTGCGGCGACTTTGCGATGACGATGACGCTTTCGCAGAGTATCAGCTTCTCGTACAGCACGTACAAGTCGGTGATGCAGGGCATGTAGTGCATGATGTTGTCCCAGGAGCCGATGGGTTCATAGGCGTAGATGGAGAAGGGTATATCTGAGATTAGCGGCGTGGGCCCGGGGAGTCCTTGCAAAGGGAAAGAACGATGTGGTGCAATGTCCAGGGTCAGTGTAGTGCCCATGAAAGGGAGATGGTGACGTCCGAGAGCTGGCGGGGTCCAGGTGTTCATCTGTGAGTATGCAGACTCGAGCGTCGTCGGATCGCTCAGATGTCCAGACTCTGTCATCTTCTGCAAGATGCGATGATGGAAGGAAGTGAAGTTGTGGTGTGAGATTAGGACTAGCGTTCTCTGGTTGAAGCTCCTCTTCATGGTATCGTCGAACTCTTGGCGGAAGATGCATGAGCCGTAGAAGGTGTCGGCACTGCCATGAGGGGCATTTGGCGAGCTTAGCTTGATGTCGGGCGAGTTGTTGGTGATGGCGAAGTCGTAAGAGAGATCCTCGGCCGTCTCCGTGTTCTGCTGCTCGGGAAAGCTAGATGCGTCTTAGATTGGCACGACACAGGCTGGCTGGTTCAGGTACCTGTTGAAGCATATAGCACTCAAGTCGGCCGTCGTGAAGGGCACATCTGGTGGATACAGTATCTCGATTTCTGGGCTACCAAACTCAATACATTTCTCACAGACGTAGCACTGGCAATTACCTACCCGATATCGACATTGAAGTTGCAGACGATGCTGCTGCCGTAAGCACTCGCCACTCTAGGGAGAAACATGCACGACTTACAAAGCCACAGCCCAGTACTTGAAGCCGCCTGTGGCAATGGGCGAGACTTTGGGCTCCCGTAGTTTTTCCATGGCTTCCTCGCGCTGGGAGCGACGGTGAGGCTTCAGAAACTTATTCTTCAACTTATCCATGGGCCAGCTTGTGGCACCTGACAGGTGCAGGTGAACTGCGAGTGAGGTGAGGCGGCGACGGGCAAGGGCGTTGGTCGGAGCGAGCGAGTGACTCGGACAGACTAGGGGCCTAGCGGCAAGGAGAGCTGCCAATCGTCATGACACTGAGCGTCGTGAGGATGGGCAGTTGATGGCCGTCGAGACATGTTGGCATGGGCGTGGAGAGGTTGGGTTTTGGGCAATGTCTCTCGTCTATGGGCGGGCTCTAGCGGGCAGGGATGGGGGGTTGGCGCTTGTGCAGGTGTACGATGACGTGCGGGCCCGACTCGCATGCATGGTTCGCTCGGCTGCTGGCTGTATCGTGAGCCAAACACCAGCCAGCCCAGCGGCCGAGTGAAGGCCCCCACGGAAGCGTTTAGGGCACAGGACTGCAATACACCGTCTGCTGCACCATGTAGAGTTGCTGTAGTTGCTGCTGTGCACCCCCGACCTCACCATGGACGTCAACATCACAAAAGCCCTCAATGACAAGCTCTACGACAAGCGCAAGAGCGGCGCGCTCGAGCTCGAAGGCCTCATCCGGGACGCCCTCGCCGCCCAGGACCACGACAGGATAGCCCGCATCGTGCACCAGCTCTGCCACGAGTACGCGTATGCAGTTCACCAGCCCCACGCCCGCAACGGCGGCCTCATCGGACTCGCCGCGGCCTCGATAGCCCTGGGCCCTGAAGTGGCCCGCTATCTTGAAGAAATCGTGCCTCCAGTCCTGGCATGCTTCGGCGACCAAGATGCGCGGGTTAGGTACTACGCGTGCGAGAGCATGTACAACATCGCGAAGGTGGCCAAGGGCGAGATACTCGTCTACTTCAACCACGTCTTCGATGCCCTCTGCAAGGTGAGTGAGAACATGACTGGCTACTACTGCTACTACACAACACACACGCTTGCCATGAGATCAGGCTAACGCGGCCCGGACCATGCAGATGGCGGCAGATTCGGAGCTCTCTGTCAAGAACGGGGCTGAGCTCTTGGACCGCCTGATCAAGGACATCGTCTCCGAGTCGGCTGCCAGCTACGTCTCTGTGCTACACGACACGCCCGACCCAGACGACCCCGAAGACGAGCCCCACCCCTTCGCCTTCAACCTCGAGCGCTTCCTGCCCCTCCTGGAAGAGCGCATCAACGTCCTGAACCCCTTCACCCGCTCCTTCCTCGTAGCATGGATCACCCTGCTCGACTCGATACCCGATCTCGAACTCATTGCCCACCTCCCGCGCTTCCTCGGCGGCCTCTTCAAGTTCCTGAGCGACTCCAACCAAGATGTGTACACCATGACGCAGCAGGCCCTAGACAGGTTTCTTGCCGAGATTAAGAAGATTGCGCGGATCAAAAAGGGCATAGCCGACAGCAAGGCAGGCAACGAGAAGCTAGAGCGCAGACACTCTACGGGTAGCATCCATAGTGGAAGCGAAGCGACAGACACGACGCCCCTCGAGCTGGACAACTCCATCGACGAAAAAGGCGACGCTAGTGGAGAGAGTGCCTCTGTCTCTGGCGACAGCGGAACGTCAGTCAACGGAGACGGGAACTGGATACCGGGCCAGGATGTGCACGTCGACCACCCCAAGATTCTCGAGATCCTCGTCGACTTTTTAGTCCCCCCACCAGACGCAGAAGAAGAGCAGACCGAGATACTGCTGACAGCACTCCGCTGGATCGACAACTTCTTCGACATTTGCCCAGAGGACATTATGCCCTTTGTCCCGAGTCTCTTGTCCCACGTCCTGCCACGCATGTCACACGAGGTCGACACCGTTCGCAAGGCTGCAGTCAAGGTCAACGCTTCGTTGATGGACTATATTCTTTCACTGTCCGATGACAACCGCCCCCGCGACGGTGCTGCAGGTGGACAGATTCAGCTACCTCCTTCCCTATCTGAGCTAGGCAAAGAGCTCACTGGAACACAACGGCGAGATTCTAATCTATCTGGCCGATTGCTCAAGGCAGTCATTCGCGATCAAGCCAACAAGGCTGAATCGCCCGATGGCAAGGGCACCCGGTCCCCCACACCAGCAGAGGAAAGAGGCGCTTCACCGCGCCCGATACCAGAGCTGGACTACCAGGCTGCTGTCAGTGCTTTAACCCTGCAGTTCCTGAACGAACACGAGGCCACTCGCGTCGCCGCCATAGCATGGTTGATAATGCTGCACAGAATGGCACCTGGCAGAGTAAGTGCCCAACTTGCGACAAGACAAATCATTGCTGACAACCTGCAGATACTGACAGTGGACGACGGTACCTTTCCTGCCCTGCTCAAGACCCTTTCCGATCCTTCTGATGCTGTCGTCACACGTGACTTACTGCTCCTCTCACAAATATCTCTCCACAGCGACGACACCTACTTTACCTCGTTCATGGTTAACCTCCTGAAGCTGTTCTGTACGGACCGCCGACTCCTCGAGACGCGTGGCAATCTTATCATCAGACAGCTCTGCATAACACTGAGCGCTGAGCGTATATATCGCACCATGGCCGATTGCCTTGCGAGAGACGAGGATGTCGAATTTGCCAGCATCATGGTCCAAAATCTCAACAACAATCTCATCACGGCGCCAGAGCTCGCCGATCTTCGAAGACGACTCAGGAATCTCGACAACAAGGACGGTCAATCTTTCTTCGTTATTCTATTCAAAGCGTGGTGTAACAACGCTGTGGCCACCTTCTCCCTGTGTCTCCTTGCCCAAGCTTACGAGCAAGCGTACCATTTGCTCCAGGTTTTGTATGTTGTGCTCTCTGAGATTCCATAGGACGGTCGGCTAATCCTGGCAGTGCGGATCTTGAGATGACAGTCAACATGCTCATCCAAATCGACAAGCTCGTTCAGCTGCTCGAATCTCCCGTCTTTACATGTAAGGTCTTGAGTCTCCAAACCTGGATATGCCACTGACACATTGGAACAGACCTCCGAATGCAGCTACTCGAGCCGGAACGGTACCCGCATCTGTACAAGTGCATGTACGGTCTGCTCATGCTACTGCCTCAGTCGTCGGCCTTTGCAGCGCTTAAGAACCGCCTCAACAGCGTCTCGGCCATCGGCTACCTGCATATAGCGCCGCAACGCGGCAGCTCGACGTATGTTCACCCTTCCTCCTCCTCTCCTACTCTAAACCACTTGCGGCAAAAAAGCTCAGAAGTTGGCTCGAATAGCAGTAGCAGCAGCGGTATCCCGTCGTCTGGGGGGCAGAATGTTTCGACGTTCGAACGCCCAGGTCGCTTGAAGCCCAGAGACGGTCTTGGTGGGCCGGAAGCGGGTGGCAGCGTCAAGTGGACAGAGTTGCTGGAGAGATTCAAGCAGACGCAGGAGAAGGCGAGGCGAAGTCAGCGGATGGCCAGCATGGGCGAAGAGGAAGAGGTGCAGGAGAAGATGGGACCAAGTGCTCCTACGCCACCCATACCACCCAAACCTGCAGGACTGAGGCCTGGTAGCCCGGCGGGCGTGATGAGGCCATCTCCCGCCCCAGTGCCACCAGGTCTAGCGCAGGGGCACAAGCCCAGGTCGAGTCTGAGCAACCTGGGGCGTTTTGCTGGAGGTGTAGCCGGAAGAAGGAAGGACAAGAAGTAAGACTCGAGGGTTGTTTCTAGCTTTGTGATTATGCGTTGGCGTACGTGGACACAACTGCATTGTGGGCGTTGTTTGGGGGCAGTAACGATGGGTATTCTTTCCAAGCATGACTGGCGTAATCCGATGCACCTTCAGCGATGTTTGCCCTTTCTGAACCTGATGCCATCCCCGTCTTTCTCCTTCCATGCGGTTGTGTCACCCTCTTTCCCGTGCTCGTCACCCAAGACCCAAGTTTTGACAATCTCCTTAATCTCAGGCTTCTTCTTCTCCACCCGCTTCGCCTCGCGCACCTTTCTTACATAGCCACTGTAGACCGCCACCTCTGCAACTGCAACACCCAAGGACCCTCCCATGCTCAGCCCCAATCTACTTCCCACGCTCCAGTGTCGCGCTGCAACCCAGATGAAAACTGCCACACAGACAATCGAGATTAGGATGTTTATGATTAGGATGATCTGCCGGTGCACTTCTTCGTAGGACAGGTCGTCTTCTTCACTGGTGGTTTGCGTCGCCCCGAGTGAAAAGGGCTCTGGGGCACGGGGGAAGCGCTGGGAGAAGGACTCGCGTGTTGGCGGGGGGTGCAGCATGCGCTCGTAGGAGAGGGCTTCTTGTTCGGCGCGCAGACGAGCCATTAGGGCGAGGTACTCGGGAGTCTGGGTGGGTTTGGGCGGAGGGGGCGGGATGTAGACTGTTGTGTTGGCGAGGAGGGCGGCGAGGGTTGCGGGCGTGGCTTCTTGGTCGTCTTCCGTTTCCTGAGTATCATTGGAGCCATGTTCCTTGAGTAGCTTGGACAGGTCGATCAGCTGGCTGTGGGAGATGGGATTGCCCACTTTGGGGTCTGCAAGCGTGGGGGAGTCGGCGTGCTGGAGCTTGGCATATCCATCGGCAGATAGGCGTTTGGCTTTTGCGACCGTCCGGACGATGCCGGGAGTCATAGTAAGCAGGACCATTTTTCGATTATCGTGTGGTGTAGGAGGCGCTATCACACTGTCTGTCACCAGGCACGCGGCTGAGTAGACGCGACAGGGATATGCGGAACCCAGGGAAGCTAGCGCGCCGAACGTCATGGATATTTTGACATTGGTCAAATCTAGCCGATAGCTGCGGGCGAAAGTCGACTACCACCACCTCGACCCTCTCTGCACGCCCCCGAGACGCTGACACAGCCCCTCAATTGCACCCTCTCTTTCTTTTTGTGCCGAGAGAATATCGAGCCAGACCCTTCGATGACGAGCCGAGCACCCTGGCTTGCGACGTCTGTCGCGCGACAGCAAACTTCCTTGTCACTATCGCGCCGCTCCACATGTCCCAACCGCTCAATACACACGCACAATGCGACGACGCCAACGCTCCACCACCCGTCACGGCGGCGGAACCAGTCGTCGTGGGCGGCCGCCGTCAACGTAGCCCAGAATGTCATGTCCTCGCCGCCACCAGATGCGCCCATCAAGATGGACCCTTTCCAGACCGTCGCCCGCGAAATGAAGTTTCTCACGGGAAATATCCGCCAATTGCTCGGCTCGGGCCACCCCACGCTCGACACCGTCGCAAAGTACTACACACAGAGCGAGGGCAAATATGTGCGGCCCATGCTCGTATTGCTCATGAGCAGAGCCACGGCCCTCACGCCGCGGGGCTCAAGACGAGGCAGCGGCATGGGCATCGGCACGCAGAGCGCCGATATCTCCATAACCAATCCCCGGATCCTGGCCGATGAGAACCCAGACCAGAATCGCATCAGTAGCAGTATACCACACGACTCGGCATATAGTGCCGAGGACAGCGACATCCTCCCGTCGCAGCGCCGCCTCGCAGAAATCACCGAACTCATCCACACAGCCAGTCTCCTCCACGACGATGTCATTGACCACTCCGTCTCCCGCCGCTCCGCGCCCTCGGCCAACATTGAATTCGGCAACAAAATGGCAGTTCTAGCAGGCGACTTTTTGCTCGGAAGAGCGTCCGTTGCGCTGGCACGACTCCGCGATCCAGAGGTTACGGAACTCCTGGCTACCGTTATTGCAAATCTAGTCGAGGGCGAATTCATGCAGCTCAAGAATACGGCGCGGGACGAGAAGAATCCGTCGTGGACTGAAGACACAGTCACGTACTACTTGCAAAAAACATACCTTAAATCGGCGTCGCTCATTTCAAAGAGTTGTCGCGCTGCGGCTATCCTGGGAGGTTCGTCGCCCGAGGTTGTCGAGGCGGCGTACTTGTATGGCAAGAATCTGGGTCTTGCATTCCAGCTGGTCGACGATATGCTGGATTATACCGTCAGCGAGGCTGAGCTGGGGAAGCCGGCTGGCGCGGATTTGGAACTTGGACTTGCGACGGCGCCGTTGTTGTTTGCGTGGAAGGATGATGAGAGTTTGGGGAAACTAGTTGGAAGGAAGTTTTCGCAGCAGGGCGACGTTCAACGGGTAAGTTCTTCGGAAAAAAGAAATGAGTCGTGTTGAGAGACTTGGAGAGTGGATTTAAGGCTGACATTGCGCAAACAGGCTCGTGAAATCGTTGCTCAGAGCTCGGGCTTGGAACAGACGCGTGCTCTGGCACAAGATTACGTCGATAAAGCTATCGATGCTATATCCTTCTTCCCGGAGAGCGAGGCCAAGACTGGCCTCATCGAAATGTGCACAAAGGTCATGAAGAGGAGGAAATGAGCGAATGCGAGATGCGAAGTAACACTTTAGGATTGACGCCACAAAAGTAATTTTCAACGCTTTACATCTTCGCAGAGAACCTGTACGAATAGCGTTGGCGTATACGGCATGACCACTTGCAATACGAGGAGCGCGGGCTTGGTAGTCTAGATGTAGGAAGCCATGTTCAATGTGTCGACACGGCAGTAACGACGGGTACTTGCATGTCCATGGGTCCATGCCATGTCTGGCGGGAGAAACTCTACTTCTGTATATATACATGTTTACGAAATACTAGACAAGTACGACCCCAGTCGTCGGAAGCGCTTAGATGTCATTCTCAAACGGCCGCACGACTTGTCCCTTTTCTTGGAGGTGGTCCTTGACTTGTTTGACTGTGTATTCGCCGCGGTGGAACTAGAGAGGGTCGTCAGTATCTTGGATACAACTCTGCCCGTGTTCAGTGTACTCACCATTCCCGCACCCAACGCAGCATCCGTCTTTGTCTTTGCAAAGACATCTTCAAAGTGTCCTGGGTGCCCTGCGCCACTACTTGCAATGACTGGAATCTTGATCGCGTCCTTGACATCGTTGATGAGCTCAATGTCAAAGCCGCTGTTGCTTCCGTCTTTGTCTATACAGTTGAGCAAAATCTCGCCGGCGCCCATGGCTTCCACTGCGGTGACGAGTTGTCGGACGTCTACGTCGCGACCCTCGCGTCCGCCCTTGATGGTGCATTGGTACCAGCAGTACTCCTCGCCGTTTGGTCCAGGCGTGGACGTCTTGATGGTGTGGTGGGGTGTTGCGTCTGGAGAGGAGACGTATACGCGTTTTGGATCTACGCTGATGACGACGGCTTGGTTGCCGTAGGCCGAGGAAATGGTTTCTATGGCAGTGGTGCCCGCTAGCTTGCTGCCTCGCGCATAGTATTCCTCGGCTGCGGTCACGGCATCAGAGCCTATGCTTACTTTGTCGGCGCCGGACTGGAAGTACATGGTTGCGACGTTCAAGGCGGAGATGTGGGTTCCGTCTGTGTCCACTGTGTCGCGTATGCCTCCGCCGATCGTCAGAGGGACGAAGACGGTCTCGCTGGTTCGGCGCAGAATCTCGAGCATGGGCGTGTCGGCGACGGGGCAGTTGCGGAAGGACGTGATGTTTAGGAAGGTGACTTCGTCGGCGCCTTGTTCGTAGTATTTCTTGGCCATGTCGACGGGTTTACCCAGGTTGCGCACTGCATTCCCGGCTCCCTCCTTCTCACGGACATCGTATTGGTCGCCCTTTGTGACCACGAGATCGCCTTGGTCGTTTGTCCGTACGTCAAGACATGCGATTACGCGTCTTGTGAGTCCTTCTTTTGTCTCGGCTGCCGATGGTTGTACCGGGAGTTTCTGCGACATGTTTCCATCGAGAAACGCCTTGAGTACGCGGAGGCCGGCAGCACCACTCTTTTCAGGGTGGAACTGCGTGGCGAAGACGTTTCCCTTTGCTACTGCGCCGACAAATTCCTCATCACCGTATCGCGCGGTGGCGACGGTCCAGCCCTCCTTCTCCAGTTTGCCCTCCTCATATGGTACCGCGTATGAGTGGACGTAGTAGTACTTGGACGTCGGCCGCAGTCCGTATAATGAGTCATCCGTGACCTCCCCCGTGCGCGACGTGTTTGCGCTGTTCCAGCCAATGTGAGGTACGCTCTTGTCCGTATCTTTGAACTTGCGCAGTCGCCCGGGAATGACTCCTAGACCTTTGACCTGGGGGTCTTCCTCCGACTCTTCAAATAGGGCCTGTATGCCAACACATATTCCCATGAACGGTTTCCCCGACCTGATGTGTTCGCGAATCGGCTCGACGTAGCCGGCTTTGGCTAGCTGGGAGAGACAGTGTCCGAAATGGCCGACGCCAGGGATGATGAGTTTCTACGGGCGATGCTGTATCAGCACTTGTCAATTGATGCGCGAACCTTGGTGGAGAAGTGTGGTACCTCGGCGGAAGGGACATCGGCGGGCGTCCTGACCCATTCGACTGTGTAGCCGACCTTTTCGATGGCGTTGACGAGAGAGCGGACGTTGCCGGCCACGTAGTCGAGGAGGTGAACAGTCGGCATGGCTGGAGAATTGATTACAAGAAGTGAGTGTAGGAGTGTTTGACTCGAAACAGTCACAGGAAATTTGGATGCACCCCGCCGTCATTGGAGGGGCAGTCGTTGCGCGCTAGTGCTAGTGCCCGCGCACCCCTGTCAAATAATTCTTTGGCTTCATCGTCGTCTCGCGGTCGATGCGCGAAGAACAACCACCACCACCACCACCGCCACCTCTCCCACGTGCCGAAAGCTCATACACGCAACGTCACCATGGTGCGAAAACTAAAGCATCATGAGCAGAAGCTCTTGAAGAAGGTATGAACACCTGCCGCTTGCCGCTGCCGTGGCGCATTGCTATTTGAATGCGCCATTCTCTTCACTGTCAATGGCGAGATCTCCAGCGCATAAGACGCTCGAAGACACGTTTGAGAGTGATTTCATGATACTAACGTCTCCTCACAGGTCGATTTCAACACATACAAAAGCGACAATGATCACCGGGAAGCTGCCGTCATGCGCCGCTACGCAATCCAAGGACGCGACGACTACCGAAAGTACAACCAGCTCGCCGGATCCCTGCGACAACTCGCCCACCGCGTAGCCGCCCTCGATCCAGCGGACCCCTTCCGCCACAAGCAGGAGGACCTGATATTGGAGAAGTTGTTCTCCATGGGTCTGCTCGGTACTGGCGGTGGCGGCCGTGGAAAACTCTCAGACGTCGAGCACAAGCTCACAGTCTCGGCGTTTGCAAGGAGGAGATTACCAGTTGTCATGACCCGGCTGCGTATGGCAGACCACGTACAATCTGCCGTCACACTCGTCGAACAAGGCGTATGATCCCACTCGGTTCTAGAACAAAAACTTGTGCACTAACACATCCACAGCATGTCAGAGTCGGCACTGATGTCGTCACAGACCCGGCCTATCTCGTCACAAGGAATATGGAAGACTTTGTCACATGGGTCGATTCCTCTAAGATCAAGCGCAACATTATGAAGTACCGCGACAAGCTGGACGACTTCGAACTCGAGGCGCTATAAGCTCCAACATTTCTTTCATTGGGTGGCGTTTGAAAAATGCAGCATTTCAAGGCGTTATGACATACTTGCGATATCCGGCCATGACACATATTGATTTTCTCCGCTGTTGCACTTGCTCTGTCTGATTCCTCTTATATATGTACGTCAGACTAACGCACGACTCACTGTACAAGGGAAAATGGACTGAACCAGGCGTTCTATTGCAAAGCCAACGGAGCGCGAAATGCCTGCACCATGAGTGAGATGTAGGGCAACCCGCCCGGTGACGTTAGCTGCACTACAACAACGTTGGCCATTCAATCACCCCGCAATATACCCCGTTAGATGGTTGCGCAGCAGGACAACGATAGCCTTCCTCGTATGAACTGCAGACAGGCATTGGCTATCCTTTTCCGACCGCAGAAGCGCTAACCAATGGGACCTTCCAAACGACGCCACACAAAGTGCTGTTCTTTACCGCAACCGGCAATGACGGTACTTGCCTCATTTCCGTAGGAAAGGTCCAAACTATACTCGAATGTGAGTCGCTCACTTTTGCATCAATGGCATGGCGCTATCTCCATGCATAGGCGGGGCGATTTGGGGTAAATCCTGGGGTAGCGAGCGGGTCATAGCGACCAAAAGACGTAACGAACAATGGGGATGGTATATAGGATGCCGCAGATCCTTTAACCTCAGCGTTGAAGAATCTAGACAAGTTTCGTACGGCTCTTCTTCCACCTCCACCATGATCGCAAAGGGAGAGAACGAGTCCTCGGCGGCACACATCGAAACGCTCGACGACAGCACAAATACGTCGGATCAAGGCGACCATTTCTCCAGCAATGATGCCAACGAGGAAATCATCCGTCACTTGCAGACTACTGGCGAAGACGTGGGCTTGACCTGTGTGTATTCAACTGGCACACCCGTTCTCCATCTCTCATATCTAACACAGTCTAGTTCGCACATTGATGGCCGCTGTTTCGATGGCCATGTGCTACAACGCCTATTTGTTCACTCTCCTCATCCCGCCAGCCATCCTTACGTACATCAATGCCGAACTTGGCCCAGACCCCAGATATACGTGGATCACAATATCATGGAACCTCGGCGGCGCCATGTTTGTCACTGTCGGCGGAAGACTTTCTGATATATTCGGCCGACGATGGTTCTTCGTCGTCGGAGCTGTGATTCTCATCATCGGCAGCATTGTTTCAGCAACGGGACAAAGCATCAGCCAAATGATTGCCGGTGGTGCGTTGTTCGGCTGCGGATCCGGGTTCCTGGAGATGGCATTTGGTGCGGTCCAAGAGATTGTGCCGAGCAAGTATCGACATGTTACCATCGGCTTGTTCGATGCTGCTTCAATCATAGCACAAATCATGCCGCTAGTGAGTTGGGTCATCATCAAGCAGACGGGTAATTGGCGCATCTGTTACTATGTCATGATAGGTTTCCAGACTATCAATCTTGCGCTCCTCGTCTTCTTCTACCATCCGCCCTCGTGGAAAGAGAAGAGGGCCGAACATGGAAAGTCGGCTGGACAGCTTCTACGAGAGTTTGACTGGTTGGGACTGTTTCTGTTCCTGGCGGGCTGCACGCTGTTCATTGTTGGAGTTAGCTGGGGTGGATCAATGGCCCCGTGGGTCTCTGCGACTGTCCTCGCACCCATTATCATCGGACTGGTGACGTTGATTGGCCTGGGATTCTACGAAGCTTACTATATCCAAGCCGCGCCCTTGTTTCCGCCACGTCTCTTCAGAGCCCTCCGCCATTTTACCGTTCCAATGCTTGTCATGGCCATAGGTGGGATGCAATACTACTCCAATGCAACACTCTGGCCCCGCCTCTCCCAACTCATCTACGCCAGCGACGAGATCTCCAAAGGCCTCTACGCGGAAGTCCTCCCTCTAGGTACCATCATCGGCGGCATTATCGTAGCCTTCAGTAAGATCATCGGTCACCAGCGTTGGGTCATCATGTTCGCCGTCGCTCTACAAACAGCCTGTGTGGGCGCCATGTCTACCTCCACAATGGATAATCCGGCCAAGTCAATCGTCCTAACAGTCATCATCTCGACATGCACCTCTGTCAATCTTCTCAACGGCATGGTCCTCGTAGGCTTTGGCATCGTATACCAAGAGGACATCGGCACTGCCGCTGGCCTCGCAGGAACTTCTCGTCTTCTTGCTGGCGCCGTAGCCACTGCCATATTCGGAAATGTTACGAATAACAAGTATGCAGATGTTTTGCCCGAGCGCGTTCGTGCTAATCTCGCTCCGTTTGATCTTACGGCGGATGTTATTTCAAAGTTGGTCGTTGCTGCGAGGGCGAATACTGCGGCTGGGTACGCGGCTATTCCTGGTATAAACCCTGCTATTCGTGCTGCGGCTAGCTTGGGGAACAAGCAAGCGTATCTCGAGGGTGCACATTTGTCGTATTTGGTGGCATTGGCTTTCGGACTGCTTGGTGTGGTGGCTGCGTTTTTTATTCCGTCGGTGGACAAGAGGAAGTATACTAACAAGACTGTTGCTGTGCAGAGACAGGACAGGAAGGTTCTACAGGAGAAAAAGGCCGCTGGTATTGGAGGGCCATGAGTATAGTCGCGTTTTAGCGTTCTTTGTAGCATGGGTTCACGTGGCACATGTATTGTCGACCATATGTCCTCTCCCGTTTAGATCGGCTTTACCTGCTATTCCGAGATACGAAGGTGAAGGCTTGTGCCAGCACCTAGGAGGACCTTCTTTGATTCCTGGAAGAGCATGCCCTAACTAGAAGGCTTTCTGAACTTCATAAAGCTCAAGCGTGTCCCAGTAGCACCAGCGCAAGGTGGAAGGAAGTGTGCGCTCGTGGATCATCCACGATCGTCACGAGTGTGTAGGCTTGCCTAGAGATCTTCTGCAAATGTTGTGGCGATCTCTGTCTCAGGCACAAGGAGTTTTTCTGTAACAGTGCTGATGTACTCTACAAGCTCGTGCTTTTTTTCTTTTTCTTTTTTGCGGACAAAGCTCTACGTGTTCCTGGCTGGAGAAGAAGAAGACCGGGGCGCGCGACATGCGCTCATCCAAGACATGGAACTGAATCCCGCCGCGTCGATGAAAAGCCTTGTATCCGCGCGAGCAACTAGCGACGAGCGTCGGTTCAACTGTGGCCAGTGGAGCGAAGAAGTCGTCATCGATTTCTGCCGTGTCTCGAATTCGTAGAGATCCTTTTACATGTTTAAAAATACAGGACGGATTCATTGTTTCCCAATTTGTCTGTAGCATCCAACGTCTTGAGTCTTTACGCCTCAAAAATTACAGGAAGATCTCGCTTTGCTGTACTCTTCTTCTCGCTATCGCAGGGGATGCTGCTAGGAACATTGGTTGGAGTTACGACGTAATCGTGGTACCAGTACACTTGGCCTTGTGGCTTAGGCGTCAAATTCGGCGGCTCGTACTTGCCTTTCGTAGTCTTGAGCACGGTGTAACGAGTTTTGTACCTAAGGCCCATTAGCAAGGAGTATTCATATCGAAACAGGCGATAAGAAAGCTGTTCAGTATTGAACGCAGGAAGAAGACATTGTGCGGAAATGGTGTAGGGAATCTCACTGAATTTGCGAACAATTTCCTCCTACGAAAGTGTTTTCGATTCGGCCTTCAGAGTCATATACCGTAGCCGTGGCATTGTTATCAAAAATTGAAACAATAGTAGGATAATGCTGCGTGAGTTAGAATTTTTGAATAGTTTCCACATGATGGACAGACTTACAATTAACTTCATACTGCCGTTGGTAGGCAAGAATCCGTTCTTGCATCTTGTGATGGCTGCGGCTCCTACACAGTGGATGGACAGGGTGGTCTGCATGCCATCTTCGGTGAAGTAATCTGTGTATTCAGTCGTTGCAGCTGGATCTTCGGCAGCCGTTACGAGTCTGGAGGGTTTGTCAGTGATCTCCTAAGATCTTATGTGAGTACTGTGTTGACTCACGCGTTGAGGAATGGCTTGAACTCGGCCTGAACTCCTTTTTGAGGTTTGTAACCACTAAAGTCTATCGCAAGTACACCAGAAAGCAATGCCACATAAGCAATGACGCTGGAGGTGGTCTTCATGGTGAAAAAGAGAAGAGTGGGTGTGGATCTAAAAAAAGGAATGTATAGATCTTGAGGGAGAGGTGGAAATAGATCGGCTGGATCGACTAATGAAAGCGAATGGCTCAAAAGATGAGCTGATTCACTAAACGTACAGAAGGTGCAGCATTTGTATGAAAACGATACGACAATAGGGGGATTAGCTTAACCGTAGTTAATCGCTCTTAACTAGGTAAGCTTGAAACGGCTACGGAATGTCCCTTAATGCAAGAGGTACTAACGGATTTTACATTATGCGCTGTTTAGGTTCTTTAGTTAGTTGTTTCCATAATAGTTTTGAAACGGAACACTTTGGTAGGGTTAGCCTGTCTAACGCTCACTAAGGCCCGATTCTGCATTTTCATATTCCTCGTCAGCAGGACGCATTACACAGTATTTTTTACCTTGACAATTATTAATCCCCAATTATTAGTCGGGTGCAATCCAGTCGATTTACTTTCTTTATTTATTTCTAAGCGTTGTTGTTCGTTATATAATTTAAATCCCGTGAATGCAAACCGCTTACAGTAGGTAACTATCAGATTTTAATTAGCGCTAGATGTCTCTAGACGTTCCTGTTCACCGCCGCAATTATCCTTCTTTCGGTCCGTCTCTAATAGTTCTCCGGGGCATAGGGAGGATGAGGCAGGTACATAGCGCCAGGACGGCCGAAATTAAGCATAGACAATTTTTGAGGATAGGTATGTGTTAGTTTCGAAACGATCCCCTAAAAAGGTTTGGAAACAGGGTAATAGGTTATTCAAAGGCAAGCAGGGCATTAGCAACTGCAAATGTTCGTAGTAGCCAGATCTGCTGAAAGAAGCTGAGTTTAATCTTTCTCATAGATAATAGGTGTAGTGTCGGATCATGAGTATCGGTAGGTAAGTCGGCTGCTCACCGCTGCGGCGGTGGGCAACAGCCGACTCGATCCTACTTCGGTCCGACCTGAGCCGAGCTCAGGTATACCTTCGTAGCACCCACGTTCTTGAATAAAATGTATACCAATACAAGTCACCAGAAGAACCTCGTTGTTGTTATCACCCGTACGATCGTACAAGGCCTACTAACAGGTAGAACAGCTATGTCTGTTCAGCCGTGTTTGTACGGGGTGTTCGATAATTAAGCTAGTAGGGCCGTGTTTTGCGCGGCCATCTTACGGAGAACTACGAGAATCGCTACACCAGCCCAGCGAACCAAAACCAAAGCAACACACAATCAACCGTTCCCCAAAGCTCAAAACCAATGATTATCGCCACACAGTAGGCCTCCCAGGAGCCCGAAAAAGCGACTTTACACTCTTGCGGTACGCTTTGCTGATTCGCGTGGTACCGGTAGAATGTGAGCTACAAGGCGAGCCGAGTGGTGACGTCGGTGGTCAGCTCTGCGTGTCTTAGCGCGACAACGCCGTGTAGTCTAGTACTTGGCCTCGATCCTGAATGCACTAGCACCATCACCAGGATACTATTACGTGGTCGAGCATGGCAGGCAAAACGGTCGATGCAAAGGTGCCAGTCCTCTGTCATCTACTCAGTCGCTCGCTGACCCTTTGGGTAGCTTACAAACGCGGAGCGTGTTCGCAACAACCAGCGGCGCTCCCGCGCTCGACGGAAAGAGTACATCACGGAGCTCGAAACAAGAATTCAGCAGTATGAAAGCGGGCATGATGGAAATCCCATCGTATCAAGAGTTGAAGAACTTGCAAAGGAGCTTGATACGCTCAAACGGCTGTTACACTCTCTAGGCCTAGATGACAAATTCCTCGAAGCTCATAGCAGGGCTGCACAACTTGCTTCAACATGGGCACAAGATCAGCAGAGCTTCAAGGGGACTAGTGAAACGCCTTTCTCGTTGCGACAGTCCGTATCGCAGTTGGCCGAACAAGTACAAGCACGCCCAGATCCTCTCTTACAAACCACCAACGTGGTGGCCCACTGTCCAGCAACACGACGTTCATCGGAATGCTTGACCCCATCAGACGCAACTTTACCCTGGGATCTCATCAACTTACCAACGGAACCCACGACTACCTCAGACAGCTTTGGAACACCAAATCTCTTCGCGCAGCCGCATGACCATCTTGCCATATATTCGAACGATAGCACCACTCCACTAGGACTCGCATCATCCACAACAACTCTCTGTACAACAGCCTTTCAACTCGTCCTCGAAAGCAACCACAAGGGTTACAGCGCCACAGACCTGGATCTCAAGCTACGGGTTGGATATCAATTCAGCACCACGCCTTTAGAAGGCTGTCGAGTGGACACTCGCGTCTTGATGGACGTTCTCGCCGAGATATCGTAGTATGGGTGAGACTGGCACCAAGTGATGCATAAATCAACATTCACTCTACCAATGAAGCAGCTAGTAGAGCCGAGTAGTGCTCTTATTGCATATGAGTATTCTAATAATATCCCGTAAGGATTCAAGATATCCTGTATGTCCCGTGGGATGAATGCGGACTATTGCGGTACCTAGTGCTGGTGTTAGGTCCTAGGGTGATTTACTCTGCGCGGCTGAACACGAAGGCACAAGCTACAATGCACAAGAGGCGTTTGAAGACCTAGGTGTAATGATGTTCTTACGAGGAATCAGAGAATCGGAGTTTGGGTCAATGCTTTTGGACACTACCTGAGTGACATCATGAACTAGTTCCGCCTTTACAGGCTTAGATCTACAAGACGTTCACATCTTAGTCACCTCGTCCTTCTCCACAATATTCTTGTCTTCCACCGCACCAGCTCCACCGCCGCCACCACCTACAGGCTCATTAACGTAGTCAGCACGAGAGTCTGTCCCATACAGGTCAAAAAGCGGCTCCATTGGCGCGACATCTTGACGTAGAACGTGTTTCTTCAGGTACCACGGCAACTTCTTAGTGTAGTAAGCCGAGAACTGGCGGTTGCCCACGTCGAAAACAGTATCGAGTTCTTCGAGGGTGAGAGCCTTGGTCTCCGGCAGGAAGAAGTATGCGTAAAAGAAACCAAAAAAGTTCCAAGCTGCATACCAACAGAACGCTCCGGTTGGTGTGAACGCAGCGCTGAGGGCGGGCCAGGTAAGGGACAGTATGAAGTTGAAACCCCAGCATACTGCAGTAGCAAAAGACATGCCAATGTCGCGCAGATGAAGCGGGAATGCTTCGGCTGAGTATGTGAAGGGCACTGGGCCCTCACCAGGTGAGTAGACAGCCATGAATGTGTAGATGGCAGCGGCGATTGAACCAAGACGCTGCTGACTCGGTGTGCCATCGGGGTCTGTAGGTAGGTAGAAGGAGAATCCGCACCAAAGGAGACAAAGACCCATGAGCGGGAATGTGGTGAGCAGTAGATTCCTTCTTCCAAAGGTATCAATCGTGTAAATTGCCGGAATCGCGAAGAGGAAATTTGTTATGCCAGTACCCATGGATGTAAGCAGGGCTTCAGATGTCGAGAAGCCAGCTTCCTCGAAGATAGCGGTACTATAGTAGGCAATGACCTGGTAATGCTGTCAGTGACTGGTGTTGCGACTCAGAACAGGTTGCATAGTACGTACGTTGACTCCGCAGAATTGTTGCATAAACATGACGAAGAACGCACTTTGTGCGGCGCGGCGATTGCGGCGGACGAGAAAGAATTCCCTCCAAGCATTCCTGCCCTCCCGCTCTGCTGTTTCAATCTCGAGAAGCTTATAAGCGTAGTACATGTCGCGCGCAGCCTGTATCTTGTGCTTGCGTAGTCGGCAAAGGGCCTGGAAGGCTTTGTCGAACTTGCCCTTCTCCATGTACCTTTGGCTCTCATCAGCTTGCATTCGAGCGGCTTCATTATGAGTAATAACTTACCAGCGCGGTGATTCTGGACAGAAGTATACTTGAATGCAGACAATCATTGGAGGGATGCTGGTGGAGGCCAACATCCACCTCCATGGAGAGTACTGCCCACCAATGATCGTTACATTCTGAAAGGCGACGGAGACAATGAAGCCTAGCATAATGCCGAAAGCTGTCCACATTTGCCACATCATGGTGAGGGCTCCGCGAATTGTCTTGGGGGCAGACTCAGCTGCGTAGACGGGAGTCGTGGATGACTTTGCGCCAACCGCGAAGCCGAGCATGAAGCGCGCCACAAGGAGATTTGGCCCTAGCTCGAACATCAATCTGGAGTTATCATGTAGTTTGGATAACGGTACTTACAGCTATCGGCAGCTGCCATCCAGATACCGGTAATGAAGGAGATGATGCAGGAGATGAAGATGGTGCCGCGACGTCCGAAATATTTGTTCAGTGGCGCATTGGACCAGCAACCGATGAGACAAGAGCAGAGATACGGGGCTCCGTTAAGCAGACCTCGAAGCCAGACCTCGTCTTCTCCAATGTTGAATTCTTGGAAGTAGAATCCCTGTTGAATGGTCAACGATGTGAGATAACGGCATGGGAAGCAGCAATATGACGAACCTGAGCACCATTGACGGCCGTCTGATCCATACCCTGTACGATAGCAGAGCCGGCACAAAGCACGACCAAGAAGTACAGCATGAATGGCTGCGACCACCGATGGTTAATCTCGTGCCGTAACCAGTCTTTCTCTTCCGCCGATAGTTGATCGACGTATTCGAAGCCATCATCTCTTTGCCCAACACGAGCAATGAGCGCGCCCTTGCGAAACGCGTCCTGATCTGCCTGCAGGCCCTTCTCAACGCACCACGCGTCTACATCGGCTATGACCTGTTCCTCGCTAAGACCTGCCAATGGATTCCGAAGCTTTGCGGCTACGGAAGCTTGTCGTGGCTGACCAGGTACGGTATGTTCGTGGTGCTGGGAAGTACCAAAGTTGGACTTGCTGCTACCCGACGATGAGAAGGTAGGCTCTGTAGCCTCAATGTCGGGCTTGGGCCGAGACATGGTGATGGCTAGAACCGGATATCAAACCTAGGTCGGAATTCCTGGATCAAGTGGAGAAACCTGATCGCAAAATGGATGAGTGGGAGACACACGACCACGCGTCTGCAAACCATGATGGGTCTCGTTATATAGGATCCTCAAGGCACAACTCACATCCACTTTTCTCTCCATCAAAGAGCGGGTCGGGTTTTCTCTGGAGTGACAATCCCCATGGATTCTCCACACCATCCTGCACGTTTGGCGCATGTAACTGTACATCGAGATCAGGCAAGGGGCGGCCGTACCAAGACATGAAGTTGTGTGTTGATCCAACAAGACATGTCTGGGACTATGTCATTGTGGACACATGCGGGTGTTGGCATCTCGGCGGAAGCTAAAATTATACTTGGCAATGGAGCGCAACAACGGCTTCGGGGCGGCCAAGAAAGCACATGAAGTATCGTCGTTGCTCGCCTAAAGACTGCGAAGTATTCCAACCAATTAACCTTTGTCGGACAAACCGTCGAGGAAACACCGTCGTGATGAACAACTACGCCGCCGCGAGAAGACCTTGGCGTCAAGCGGAATCCGCACTTGGCAGGAGCATTTTTACCAGAATAGGCAACCCGACTTGTCGACAGTCGGCATCTAGTTCCGATCTCGACCTTGAGGCTGTCAGCGTATTGCAGAAATTGACTAACGAAAGTAGCATCCTCAACTCCACCGAGGGCTGTGAGTGGGCTGCAATTAGTGATCCAATGATCGCACAGTGAACCGGTGTGGATGACTCGACCTGAGTCTATCGGCGCTTTTCATATAACTAAAGAGGGGTCGCAGCAACAAAGACGCGTCGGTGATAAAAATAGTCAGCAGACCACGGATCGCATTGTACAAGCCTTGCATCGCTACTCTACGGACCTCAAACCTGGAGACGATAGGGCCAGATCGCCATGAAACGGCCGCGTAAACAATTGCAGCAGCCTGGAAGCTTAAAGTAAACGTCGAGCTCAGGGAACCCTTCCTTCCATAGTGCGAGGCTTTAGTCCAAGTTAGCGTGTACCCACGCGCCGCGCAGTAGCAAGTTGTCCATTTCCTGGGCGACTGTTTCGTTTGAAATCTTGAGCTTCAGGTAATGCTGGCTAGTTCTGCGTTCATCCTCCACCCAGAAATTAGTGCCGTTCGGAAATAGGTAGTTGTACCCATTGTTGTTGCCGTACTCGAACCATTTGCCGAGACCCCTGCCTGCATAGACCATGGTCAAAAAGTCCCACGAGTATTCTGGTTTGTTGTAAGACCCGTACCATTCCCAGGCCGATTTGACTGGATCGTTGGGTGGTCCACAAACGGTGAAACGCGTACCCGAGGACACCTCGACGCCCACTTCTGAACCAAGAAAGGTCATAGGAACACAGTCAGGCCAAGTGTTGACTACATGGGGCGCATTTTGGATAGCAAAATTGTACTCTTGATCGAGAGACCGTTCTGGTAGGTATCCGCCGCCCATGACGACAAGTTCCTTCACTTTTGCTTTCACGAGCCCGTATCCATCGAGCGACGAGTATGCATCACCGGTGGTATTGAGGAGGCCAGACAACGATCCCATGAAGCCAAGTGACACGATGGTCACACTGTTGTTCTTCGCCTCGGCCAGTGTCTTGCGATATAGCTCTACTGGGTCCCAGGTCTTGTTGACCTGTCCGAAGGGCACTGAACCGCCGGAGAACTCAGCACCCACTTTGCTTGCATACTCGTTTCCGAATGGCTCGGGAGATGTTATGTTCGTAAAGGGTCTTTGCAGTCCAATCGGTATGGTGCTGTAGCCATAATGACTCACGATTGCGGACGCAGCAAATGCTGAGTATGTCGAGTTGACGTTTACGTTCACGGCGAGGAGGTTCGTGTTTGGCAATGTACATGCGAGGAGCAAAGCGGCGGTGTCACTATTGCGGCGTTAGCTAGGCTTCAAAGCCTTATTTGATAGAACCACTCACTCAATCGCCTCGAAGAGGTCCGCGTCCACAAACAAGTTCTTAGTTTCCGGCTCTGTTGTCGACTCGACCAGTGTCAAGGCCGACACAATCGCCAGCCCATATGTCAACGCGGATCGAAAGAACATTGCGGCGCGTCGTTTTAACCAGACGAATCCACTGCAGACGAGGATAAGAGCCAGCAAAGAATGTCGACTCAAGAAGCAATCATGAGGTGCCGGGGAGTGCCGATGTAGGGTAGATGCGACCCGCTGCCGCGATCCACAGCAATGATGTGCTCGGCCTGCTGAATTACTGCAGAAAGGCGCTCCGCCATCGGATCTTCACGCAACGAAGCTACGGCGATAACGGCAATCGATCCCCATTTTCGCATCGTGGTGAGTGGGTGGAGCGAATGATACGCGGAGCTCGCGGTGCACAACATGGACGCGCGATAAGAGCCTGGGTGAGGGTAGTCCTCTTTATCGGTCTCGGTCGTATTTCGGAAGTGCGGATCAGCCCGGCGCGAAGAGACGCCTCCTCTTCAGCTTCATCGTTGCCTCGCTGTGGATATTCAGCATCGTGAGACCAAGGTGGTGGTTTATCCAGGAGTGTGGAAATGAATGACGATGGTGCCCAGTAAGCCGGAAGCGACAGGGCGATAGCTGAGCGCCCGGACGCGCTTACTTGCTTCACAAGACGCCTCGGGCTGTGCCCTTGACCCGCCAACCCTCCCAAACTAGGACACATTCGCAAACATGAACAAGCTCGCACTGTCTTACTTCGCAATCTTGTTGCTTGGGGTATCTGCATCTTGTCACGAAGGTACCGGCGCGCAAGACGTCATCGCCAAGCTTGGACTGGAGCCAAATCCCGAAAAGGGCTATTACCGACAGACATTTGAAGACGCGGGACGTAGTGGCAATCGCTCATACTCGACCGCCATCTACTATCTCCTCGAGGGTCAAGCCGGCCCGTCCTACTGGCACCGCGTCACCGATGCCGTCGAAATCTGGCACTACTATGCTGGCGCGCCCATGAGGTTGGAGCTGTCGTGGAATAACGGTACAGCAACCCAACAGCAGACTCTAGGCAGCGATATCTTCAGAAACCAAATTCCACAAGTCATCGTAGACAAAGGACAGTGGCAGCGGGCGACTAGTCTGGGAGATTGGACGTTGGTGGGCACGACAGTCGCGCCCGGCTTTTCGGAAAACGGGTATGACTTGCCAGCACCAGGTTTCCAGCCAGACGATGGCCATCGACCAAGTTAATTCTACAAAGTCACATGGAGAAGTGCCAGGACCCAGCAAGCATCGATGGTCTTTGGTCTTTTTACGTTGGGCACAGTGTCCGATGTCAAGTTTTACGAGTCGCTTACGATTGCTGTCCGCGTGCTCTACGGACTTCGCATTATCGATTCAATCAAAACCTCCAATAGCTGGCTTGGGTGCCTACAGCCATTCTTCTATTCTTTTGTGAGACTGGTCAAGCGCGACTACCTTTGCCGCGTCCGAACGCCGAAAACACGATCTGAAAAGACGGCCTGACACGCTTCACAACACCTGGACGCGAAAGCGATTTGTTGGCCTTACTACTCAACAACAAACAAGACGATCTCGATACCTGTTGCGACCGCTGGTATGAGGAAGGTTGCATTCACTGATGACACATGTGCTTCGCAGCGTCCCCCAGCCGATGAAAGGCTAAAGAGCACGTCGCGAGACCGTTGGATTGACAACGCAGGTGCAAAATATCTAAGCTCGCAATCGATGTGCAATAGCGCCACGCGGACAACCAGTTATTAGTCATCACATAACTTCGCTTCCTCATTCCTGCGATCTCACTGTCAGCTGGAGCGATTCGATCAGCTTGGGTGCCTAGTCATTTGTACACCGATGTTTCCAGCAATTCACATGAGCCTGATCGCATACTCATCCACAGCTCGTTCAGTTAACATGGCGTCGCTCGACCCAGTGTCTGCTTTCTGACAACTTTGGTCGTGTGCGCGATCTGTGGGCCATGCTCTCCGGCTGCGCCACACGTCAGATTTGATGGGTACGCCTTTCAATCATGTAAGACGACGTTATGGCAAATACACTGCACCCTAATTGAGGCTGCATGGGCCTTGAATCCAAATTGAGATGGGCGGAGTGGCTGCGAAACTCGTGTAAGCCACCTCGCGAGCCTCAAGCCCAAATCCGCCAAGGATGTCGCCATGCGGAGAAACACTGCTGCTCACGAGGTTGTCTGCGCTGTTCGCTTCTGGAGTCAGACGCGATACTCCGAAGTCTGGACCGAGTGGTCAAAGTCCGCGCTGACTGTGTTTGTGTAGGATTGGGTGGTCATGCATCTACATCACCCTCTGCCCATATCCATTTTCAAGCGCCAAACTTCTATGAATACGATCTCCGAACATGAAATCTCCGTTTGGCTTATCCTGGAGCTATACTATTCGCTTGGCAGTTAATGGGTCAGAGAGGAAGGCGTGCTGTATTGCGCCACGGCATCTTCAGAACCCACCGCATGTAGAATGACCATCTGAGCTGAGGATGCAAGCCATCATTATGAGAACGGTTATAAGTACGGCCTTTCTGCTTCATGATTTTCCAGCAGTACTTCGAGCAGTCATCCAAGCATCATACTTTCTTCTCTTTTCTTCAGGTTCCAAATCTCCACATTCGTTGACTTCCATCCCATCCAGCAAGGATGAAGTTCATTTCCATCCTTGGTGCTGCCCTGCTGGGGCTTCTAACTCCAGGTGCCTCTGCAGCAGCAATTCCTGCTGAGTTCGCCGACCTTGCCCCTTTCACGCCAAAACGGGATGGCCTCGAGGAACGTCAGTCCCCAGCTACGTGTGTCAATGTCGGCCACACTGCTACCACCCGGCATTGTTGGGCTCAAGGGTTCACTTCTTCGACGGACATGTACACGTCCTGGCCTAACACTGGTGTGATCCGCTCGTACAACCTACGCATCGAGAACACGACTTGCAATCCTGATGGCGCGGGATCCAGGGTTTGCATGTTGATCAATGGAAGGTACCCAGGACCCACGATTGTCGCCAACTGGGGCGACACGATCAGAGTAACCGTTCGCAACATGCTCCAGTCTAATGGAACTTCCATACACTGGCATGGCTTTCGCATGCTCAACAAGAACACCCAGGACGGCGTCAATGGAATCACCGAGTGTGCGTTGGCACCTGGCGACTTCAAGACTTATGAGTTTCAGGCTACTGAGTACGGCACGACATGGTAAGTCATTTCCATGTATGAACCACATATGGTACGATTACTGACCTCGTGCACCTATGTTTAGGTACCACTCCCATTTTTCGCATCAGTATGGAGACGGAGTCGTCGGAACCGTCATTGTGAATGGACCCGCTACCGCGAATTACGACGTTGATCTTGGGGTCATGCCAATCACCGACTGGTACTACCAGACCGCGTACCAAGCAGCCTCCATCGCATTCCAGAATGGCCAGGCCGGATTGGGCCCACCAGTCGGTGACAATATCTTGATCAACGGGACCGCTAAGAACGCAGCAGGAGGGGGCGCATGGAACAATGTGACAATCCAAGCAGGCAAACGCTACCGTCTTCGACTTGTCAACACCGCAGTTGACACAAACATGCTGGTAAACCTTGACGGTCACCCTTTCCAGGTCATCGCGACGGACTTTGTCCCTATCAACCCATACAACACCACTCATCTTCAGATTGGCATCGGCCAACGTTACGACGTGATCATCACTGCCAACCAAACGGCTGGAAACTACTGGTTCCGAGCTGTCGCAGACGGACTTTGTCAATCGCGGAACTTTCGTGAGGGACGTGCTGTCTTCACGTACCAAGGCCAGACTGTTGCCGATCCTACCTCAACCGCCCCAGCTATCCCTTTCACAGAATGTGTGGATCCAGTCACTAGCCCAAAGATCGCAAAGAACGTCCCCAGCACAACCTTCGCCGCCCAAGCCAAGAACCTTCCTGTTGCTTTCGGACCAGTGGCAGCCAACGGCAACACAGTACTCTGGACTATAAATGGCACATCGATGATCATTGATCCCGGAGAGCCGACCCTCGAGTACCTCGCGAAAGGCAACAACAGTTTCCCTCAGTCATATAACGTCGTAGAGGTACCATCAACATCAGCATCTACCTGGACGTATTGGGTAGTACAGCAAGCAGCTGGTGCACCGCCTCTCGCTCACCCTATTCATCTCCACGGACACGACAGCTACGTTCTGGGCGCAGGCGATGGACAATTCAACGTCAACACCCACTTTAGCCAGCTCCGTTTCACCAACCCTCCGCGTCGTGATGTTACTCAGCTCAAGAGGAACGGTTGGCTTGTTCTTGCGTACCCCACAGATAATCCAGGCGCCGTAAGTTTATCTCCCTCTATCCCAATCCCTGAAGAAAACTGTTCGGGTATCCTATAATCAATGGACCTCTGGTCCGCCGCGCTGCCTTGGCAACTGCTGACTGCTCTTCTCTAGTGGCTGATGCACTGCCATATCGCCTTCCATGTCGGCATGGGTCTTAGCGTCCAGTTTCTTGAGCGCAGGCAATCCATCAACCTACCCGCTGCCGGCTCTGAGTGGTTTGGCACCTGCAACAAATGGGATAGTTACAAGGCCGGCACAACAGACGTGTGGCCTCAAGACGACTCTGGCCTCAAGAAGCGCTGGCCTCCTCTCATTGAGGGCAGTTCGACGTTCAGATTGGACTAGACTGTTCCTTGGGATGTTCTCTTTTGGCAGTGACTGTGATGGTTAGCAGTGTCGGAATTAACCCTCAAGGACGATGCGACCGATTAAACTTCCCGCGTTGTGTACTTGGAGAAGCTCCGCCTTTCTTAGTTCGCACAGTCCTTTCTCACTCTCCTTCAACCCTGTTTTGTATTTCCGTTTCCCTTCTGATACATACCTTGTCGTGGCTCGATTTATATCTTGTTTGAAGAACCACCTGTAAATACTTCTGACACTCCTCATACCTTCGATGTATATATTCCAATAACACATCCTTCGCACCTCGCATTTCGATCCATGTCTCATGCCAAGTGACCGGTCTTGTCCCGGCCATCGAACGTTGGATTGGGTCTTGCTGACCTCTTCCAAGCAGGGGGCACGTACGGCACGGAAGTAAACCCAATGCGAACCAATCACCATGCATCTAGAAATTGCCGGCCAGAAAGCGAGCGGGGAAGCTCGACCTGCAGCACAGTATTGAACGATTGAGCATCCTGACTATCGTCTTCTGGTTTAACAGTAATCATTGGCACTGGTGGCTTCTCGGCACCATTGAACATACATCCAGCCAGTAAGAAGGAGTGGCTGAGCCGTGCCGGCTTTACTCGACGAATGAAAAGTCGAAAGTCTAGTATACGGAGTACGGAACGAGCGCATTGTCAGGCATGTCGTGATGCGGGTTACTCAACTCCAAGACGCAGGCGTTCTTGGACGACGCACCCCACCACGGGAGAGCATGTGGAGAAGAAGAAGACCCCGGGAGGGTTGGACGACAGGGTGCGCTTCGAGTTGATAAGTACAAAGCGCCCTGGCCTCGCGCCGCAAGGTCATCGTCACCATCTAACACCAGTGCTTTTGGATTTCCAGCAACACCGACGACCATTGTGGCAGCCATGGCAACAACTACGACGGCACATCCGGTGCATGACATGAGTGAAAAGGAATTTGAGCGCATCGACAAAGAGGCGCGACTCACGCACGCTTCGACGAATATCTCGCTCAGTCCAGAGCTGTTCGAGAAGTTGTATCTTGCGCCCAAGACACCGAATGCGAGCCAGCACGTGGGTCAATATGCTAATGCGACACCGTTAGGGTTCCTGGGGTAAGATGGGGTCATTGCGTCTTTGAAGAGATAACGACACTAAAGTACCGTATACAGGTTCGTCATCTCGACTTTTACCTTTTCCATGGTTTTGATGGGCTGGGGTGGTGCTTCTGGCCTCCAGGCTGTCGCGTAAGTGTCTATCCCCATCCACTGCGTGGACGCCGGTCTCGAACGTTGTACTGAGTGTTGCTTAGTGGAATATTCTTCTTCACCGGACCGCTCCTTCTAACCCTCGCGACGATTTTCCTCTGGATACAAGCGCAATTCTTCTCGATGATGGTCTGCGGTCTCTTCTCCGTCTTTTGGTTATCCTTTGGATTGCTGCAATTGCCTACACTGGAGCTTGCGACAGCGTACTCGGCCACTGGCGATGCAGCAGCAGGGGCTGTGAGTAAAGAGATGAATGCTGCCATTGCTTTGTATCTCATTGTTTGGGGCTTCGCGTTAGCCACATTCTTTCTATTCACCATCAGAATCAACATGGTGTTTGCTGGCATCTTTGGGTTCGCGACAATCGCCGTCTGGGTATTGAGCGGCGCTTACTGGGCATTGGGCAGCGGGGAATTCGACAAGGCGTTACGGTTGCAAAAGGTAAGCTGATTTTGAACGTGTTCAGAAACGTTGCTGATGCTTGGCAGGCTGGCGGGGCGCTTCTATTCATTGTGGCTGTATTGGGATGGTACATGCTCTTCGTTATCATGGCTGCAGAGATGCGATGGTCGGTTTGTCCGCCGGTTGGAGATCTGAGTAAATATTGGGCGAGGACGGATGTTGAGATTGGTGCAAACGCGAGTGAAAAGAAGGAATAGATGGCAGCTGATACGCACTGGAATGCATCTTGCCCAATTACGCCCATGTGGAATTACAAGGCGGGCACGGGAATGATGAAACGGACGGTTATTCTGCTCTGTTTCTTCAGGTCTCACGAAGGAGGTAGCTGATAATATCAAGCTCGTGTATCAGGATCTTTCAACATGTTGGGTTCACCCGCGATTCTCTCACATTTTCCGGGGTAGTAGACAAGCACCTCGCAAGCGTAAATTTTGTTGATTGGGTATGCTGGCTTCTCTCGGCGTGTCCAGTCTCGTCTTGTAGGATGTTGGTTAAGGCACGCGTTGCCAACCATTCGACCAATGCCCCTGCTAGTGATTTATGGAGTATTTACATCCGTATGGTGCCCATAGAGATCTCGCACACGTGTGATCCTCATCTCAGGCCCCTTGGAATCATTCAACTCGCACCGATCCAGCTCAAGACCTCTACCAGTCCCGCAATCGCAACAACGGCCCATAAGATTCGACCCGTCACCTTGTCTTCCAGTTGCATCCTACCGCCACTCACTTGGACGCTGCCGTTACCGCCCGCAGCCCAATCATCTTCTGCTTCCATTCCCTCAGTGCTCTCACAGAACTCGGCTCCTTTGTCACACTGAGAAAGCGCCACTTCACAACTAAGGGGGCCCGGAACCTTCCACTCGTCTCGCAAACGCATAATGCAGGCGTACGTGGGATCGTCCGAGGAGCATGACTTGACGTCGCACAGAGCCATCGCCAGGCAGGCCGGTGGGCCGACGGGGAATGGCGTCGTTGAAGGCAGGTGGCAGCAGTCGACCAGGATGATTTGCTCGTCATAGGTAGTACCGAGAGTGATGAGAGAGAGATGTTGGGGTTTTTCAACTGGAAAGGTAATTTGGCACGTAATGTTGGTGTCGGCGATGGCGGTCGAGGCGATAGCCGGGGAGGACATGGTGACTCGTGTCGTACTAGAGGGCTGGTCAGACGAGTCGAGGATAGTGCCATAGCAAGGGAAGGCGAAGAGACGTACTCGCCGTGGAAGATTTTCGGATGTGCCAGTTCGATTGTTGGGTAGTAGGAAAAGCGAGCGACAGATCAGACAGTATTTTGGACGGCGAGCAAACGGGCAGGGCGGTGATGCGGCGCGACGTCACGTGAACGCTCCTTACGTGATGTGCAAACGGAGAAGAGCAGTGATTGGAGAATCTGGTTGTTGGGAAGAATACTCCATTTGGACGTAGAATTAGTAGTAACGAGCATCTTCACTCTCATATAAAAGCCATCTCAAGGTCTTCGGTCCGCTGATGACGATGACTGTGACGATCTCCACCGCGCTCTCTATGTTTGCTGTGAGCCCGTCGCTCGTCGCTGCGATGCGAAGACCGATGCTCGTGCCTGTCACGGCTACGGTTGGAAGTCCTAGGCTCAAGCTTGTCACGGCTGTGGCTTGGACTTGTGTGGCGATGCTTGTGGCGCGACGATGCACTGTCCTTTTTAGGAGTGCCGTGCTCGCTATCGTCCACATCTCGCCTCTTCCTCTTGAGATGTCGACTCCGTCTGTCCTCACGTTCCTGTGCTGACCGTAGCTCCATCAATTCACGACTGCGCTCCTCGGCCCATTGCTTCCTGTCCTGCTTGGACTTTTTCAATTGTGCCTGTGCCTTTTGCATGAACGCAAAGGGATCGCTTGTGGAAATGCGGGCCTGTTCTCTCTCTTTGCGGCGCGGATCTTCGTTTCCCCAGACGTCCTTGTTTACGAAGCCCTCGAAGATGGACGCTTCCTTCTTGTCCTGGCCGCTCTGCTTAGGCGACTGGACAGCAGCGTACCAGGGTCGGCTGATGCCATCCCTTCCTGCAGCACTGGAGAAGCGCATCGTGAATTGGTCTTGGGAGGCCTTTTCCTTGTTGCGCTTTTCCTTTTCTGCTTCCGCGTTTCTCTCACGCTTGAGGGCGTCTTTCATGTTTACCGGGAACAAGTCAATGTGACCGGCATGGTCTTGCAATGGGGCATCGCTCGCAGTGCTCCGCAGCTTCAAGACTCTGGCGTCCGTATCGTCGTCCCCCGGCCGTGCCGTGATGGACTTGGCCATGCGTATGTCCAGATCGGTGTCGTCTTCCCCGGCCAGCTTCCTCCTTTTCCGGACGTGTCCGCGTTCATCTGATTGTCCCGCGCGCCTCGACTCTGCCGTCTTGGCGGGTTGTCTGTCTGGCAAAGGCGGGGGCGTCCGACCTCGAAGGATGGCGGCACGTCGTTCGGCATCGAGCTCTTGCGTGCGCTGCTCCTCGGCGGCCTCACGGGCAGCAGCGGCAGCCTCGTCAGCCTTGACGCGGGCTATGTTGTCCGAGTTGTACACATTCCATGATTTCTTGCCGAGCAGATGTCTATACAGTCATTAGTTCACCCTCGAATGTGCAAAGCGCGGCATCGGAGAACGACTCACAGAGGCATGGTGGAACGCGTCGGGATGACGAGACCAGAGCGGGTTGTTTGTTGTTGCTGGCACACGCCATGGGAAGCGCAGGCTTCTTAACCTTCGACCCAGCGACGTCGGGCGCGGAGTCGAGCAGTGGCACCCGTCGACGCGAACGGGAGCGACCTTGCATTAGCGTCGAGCGGGGGGCCAAGCGCACATCACCCTCAGCTGCCTCATCGCAGCTCTCTCCTCCCCGCAGTGCTATTGGCATAGCCTTCAATAGTGCCCTCTGATCCTGTCTGCCCGTGGGAACCGTCGTATCGATTCACCTGTTGCTTTTTCCTAGCGTGCACTTGGCCACAGGACGAAGGTTCCCAGCCACACTGCTGCAGTCGTCTAGACCTCTACGTTAGCTCTCGATACGCGCTCCCGGCATACATAACACAACGTCCATGACCATGTACAACCTGCAAACAGAAGTCTGTTAAAGGCCTCGCCCACCACCCCAATGCTTGCGTCCACGTATCAACCCCTTTAAATTACCGTTGTGTGTTGCTTCTTCTTTGCATCGACCACCTTCCACGGCACTCCACCTCCGAAACGGAGAATTGATACGCAAAGCACGTCAACATGCCCACCTGGCTCGTACACGGTTTTCGATGGCCGCGCGCACAGATCCGCATCCACATTATCCTGCAGAACCTCGACGATGCCGCTCCAGAATGGCTCATGGCCCCCGCTACTACGGCTTGCTTGATGCAGAACTTCAAGGAACAATGGCCAGAACAAATGGCCAAGCTGCCCGATCTACGCTTCATCGAGCAATACGACCCTGAAGATCTCACCGTCAAGGACCAGCCGTACGCATATGTGTGCGACATTGTGCACGAGATCAAGCTGGGAGTCGACGTGGAAGAGATGAGGGGGGCTGGCCTGGGAGACGACCAGTGGGCCGCCATTGCGGAACTGAGGGACAAGGTTGCACCGGGAGAAAAATTGGGTTGGTTCGTAGTAGTGAATGGCGATGTCGAGAGATGGGCGCCGCCGCTGGAGGAAGACGACGACATAACCCCGGACGCCAGCGCCATTAGTGCGTCGAGCCACAGGAGCAGCATAGTACAGTCGGACACCACCCGCACTAAAGAGCAGGAGCGGCCTTCCTCGAGCAAGAGTTTCAAGAAGTGGCTCGGAGGGAAATTGAGGAAAACAAAGAGGTGTGTTTCACGATAACATTGGCTCGTGCGTATGCTAACTGAATGAAGTGGAAAGAACTTGAGAGGTGACATGACGCCAGAGGAGCCAGTCCCTCCATTGCCGCCAATGTCACCCCAATACGCTCTTCAATCCCCGCACGGGAAGACACCTGCGCAGACGTGAGATGGCTTAGTAACTGCTAGGTGGATTCCGATTGGACTAACGACGTGACGGGGCACTCAATGCCCAGAATGCGAAATGTACGCGGTTGAAATCGAGTATACGTGTGGACAATACAGTGAATTCAGTCGGAACATGTTAGCAATCGAACAACTCCTTTAGTCAGCCCAGTATACGGAGCCAGATGAACTACTTAGAACTGTGTACGTCTCTTGCCTGCAATGATCCAGGTGCCCGTCGCAAACTCACCTTTTGGGTTAGCGCGCTCACATCTCATTGCACGTGACACGCGATTGCCTAGCTCAAATTATTATCGAAGTCGCGACTACCCTATCACGCCACCTCCGCCTCAGCCTCAACACCACCCACCTTGCTACCCCATTTCACAGCGAACCCGCAAATCGCGACCGCAAGTCCACTTTGTATACCTCACTCAAGAGACCGCCGAATCGCGTTCCGGTCAATTGTTCCAATACTCTGCGCAGCTTGCGCCGCGCTCCAGCCCGAGGCTACCACCAGCACCTTTCGCCAACACCTCCGGAACTACCACCAAGATGAGTCGACGCGACTTTCTTTCCATGCCCGCGCCCGAGAACTATGTGGCTGGTCTCGGTAGAGGAGCCACGGGCTTCACAACCCGAAGCGATCTGGGTCCCGCCCGTGAGGGTCCGTCCGAGGAGCAGATGAAAGAGATGCTGGCAAAGCGTGCGGCTTCGCTAGGCCAGGCAGCTCCCTCGGCTTACGGTGTCACCGAAAAGAAGGAGGAGGAGAGGGACGAAGAGGAAGACCGGTTTCAAGATCCCGACAACGAAGTCGGCCTTTTCTCAAGCGGCATGAACTACGACAAGGACGATGACGAGGCGGACCGCATATACCAAGAAGTCGACGAGAAGATGGACAAGCGTCGCCGAGCAAGAAGGTTAGTTTCCTCATTTCTTTACCCCATGCCCCTCCCCTCTAGCTTTGTTATCGAAGTATTCATCGTGTTTGTTTCCACGAACAGATACCGATTGTGTCCGCCCTAGGGAAGCTCGTGAGCAACAAGAACGAGAAGAATACGAACGAAACAACCCCAAGATCCAGCTGCAATTCGCCGATCTGAAACGAGCCCTCGGCGGCGTCTCCGAGGAAGAGTGGGCAGCGCTGCCCGAGGTTGGAGATATGACCGGCAAAGCGAAGCGCGCACGTGAAGCTCGACTGGCAAATTCAAGGTCGTACGCCGTTCCGGACAGCGTTCTGGCTGCGGCATCCAAGAGTGGCGAGCTTGATACCACGATATCGTCAGGCGACGCAGACGGCATGACAACGAACCTTGCCAGTATCGGAGCTGCGCAACTCTCTGCCTTGACAGTACGCCTCGACTCGGCAGCCAGTGCGCCTGGCACGCAAACTACTACAACTTCTGGTACCTCGACGTCCGTAGACCCAAAAGGATACATGACTGCGTTGAGCAAGAAGGAAGCTATGGGCGAGGAAGTTCCAGTCGAGGATATCAACCGCGCACGTGTGCTGCTGGAGTCGGCGGTCAAAACCAACGTCCACAACGGTCCCGGTTACGTTGCGCTGGCACGTCTCGAAGAGGTAGCTGGAAAGATCCACACCGCCAAAAAGGTCATTGCCCGAGGATGCGAACTATGTCCACGATCTGTCGTCGTCTGGGAGGAAGCGATCAGGCTGAATCGCGACAACATCCACAACGCCAAAATCATCGCCGCCAATGGTATCAAGCAAAACACCAAGGCAGTAAAACTGTGGCAAGCTGCGATCGATCTCGAACAAACACCAGCGGCCAGGAAAAAGGTTACACGTCAAGCTCTAGACCACAACCCCCAGAGTGTCGAATTGTGGAAGACCCTGATCAACGACACGGAAGAGCTGGATGCAGTCCGCTTGCTGTTTGCCAAAGCGACGGAAACCGTACCCCTTTCCGAGGAGTTGTGGATCTCATTCGCCAGAGTGTCCAAACCGGAAGACGCGCAGCAGATTCTCAACAAGGCTCGCAAAGCCATTCCCACTAGCTGGGCAATCTGGATTCATGCCTGCAGGCTGCAAGAAGAGTTGGGCAAGGTCGACATGTTGGACATGATCATGACCCGCGCTGTCAAGTCGCTGATCAAGGAGAACGCTATGATCAAACGTGAAGAATGGATCACCCAAGCGGAGATTTGTGAGGAACAAGGCGACACTGGCACGGCTGCTGCGATCATAAAGGCGACTGTGGGCTGGGGCCTTGACGAAGACGACGAACGCCGGGATGTTTGGTTAGAAGATGCCAGGAGCGTGCTCAACCGGAACAAGCCGGAGACAGCCAGGGCAATCCTCGGATTTGCCGTCGCTGTCTTCCCGTACAGTACAACAGTTTGGCACGCGTCCACTGACCTCGAAAAGCATCACGGTACAACAGATACCCTACTCAGTGTCCTGGAACGCGCCGTAAACGCTTGTCCAAACTCAGAGTCCTTGTGGCTCCAATACGCTCGAGAGATGTGGCAGTCAGGGAACCCTGAAGGTGCTCGCCAGGTGCTCGGCAGAAGTTTCGAGGCTCTTCCAGGCAACGAAATACTGTACACCCGCGCTGTTGACTTTGAGGTTGACGCAGGCAACTACGAGCAGGCCCGCAGCTTCCTCCAAGTGGCACGTGAATCAGCTGCTACCGATCGCATCTACATGAAGTCTGCCGTGCTAGAACGCCAACTGGAAAACTACGAGACAGCCATCGACATCTGCAACCAGGGTCTGCAAAACTGGCCGGGTAGCTGGAAGTTGCACGCCATCAAGGGTCAGGTCTACGAGCAGCTATCAAAGTTACCAGAAGCTCACGAGGCATTCAACATTGGTACCCGTGCGGCACCGAAAGCTCCAGTCCTGTACATTCTCCTTTCCCGACTGCAGGTCAAGCAAGGAGCAGTTGTCAAGGCTAGATCCACCTTGGACCGAGGCCGGCAGCAGAACCCGAAGAGCGAAGAGATCCTTCTCGAGCAAGTCCGTCTCGAGCGTCGCCAGAACAACACGAGCGCAGCCCAACAGCTAATGGCCGGCGCTCTGCAACAGTGTCCCAACTCGGGACTCTTGTGGGCAGAAAAGATTATGCACCTAGAAGGCCGCACGCAGCGCAAGCCGCGAGCACTCGAGGCCATCAAGAAAGTGGAAAAGGACCCGCTGCTGTTCGTCGTCGTCGCGCGCATCTTCTGGTCGGAGCGACGTCTCGATAAGGCGGCCACGTGGTTCGTCAAGGCCGTCACGCTTGACAGCGACTACGGCGATGCGTGGGTGTGGTACTACAAGTTCCTTGAGCAGCACGGCACAGAGGAGAAGAAGCAGGATACGCTGTCCAAGGCGGCAATGGCGGAACCCAAGCACGGTGAGATATGGCAGTCTGTTGCCAAGGACCCGAAGAATGCGAGGAAGAGCGTCGAGGAGATTTTGAAGATTGCTGCGGCCAAGGCGGAGTAGTGTGCTGCTGCTGTGGATTGGTGTCTGTATTATTAGGGTCGACTGTGTAATCGGAACTTTTGCTGGCCGAGAGAGAGAAGGCCTTGATTAGCTTTCCTCTAGTGAGTCGTGTTTACCGGGCCTGAATTATGTATGGCTTTCTAGAAACCTGGGTGTACCGCAACAATCGCAACAGCTGTATCAGTGGCTATTTGATAGCGGGCGGTATAAAGGTGAGTGCGTCCATATCATGAGAGGGGTCCTGCTCATTGAATCGTCCAGATGGTTGCCACCCGCTCAACCATGGTTTGGCGATGACCCATGACCGACGAGCCACTCACGACTTCCGAAACCCACATGTTCTATACGCAAGAAGGCTCCCATCAAGAGACGTACTGCACATTAGAGAATTGAATTGTCCAGATCTCGATGAGGTACGCCAACAGTGTATCAAATGCTTCCTAGACCTCTGCAGGAGGTATGTTTGCAAGCTACATGCTATTACTGTCGCTCCTTGTTTGCTCGTACACATCAGGTTAATCTGCACACAACATACCCTCGTATACTTCTTGCTCGCCGGAAGTATCGCAACAAACTTTATGCCTAGCTCTGGGATATGCACGTCGTTGGGTTTCGGCTATAACCTTTCCAAGGTTCTTACATGCTCTACCAATTCCCGCGGCGTAGACAATGGCATGCTCGGGTGATGGGCCTTCAGATGGGTCCAAGTCTGTCCTAGTAGTCGGTACAGCGGTCGAGTATCCTTTGAAGATCTCCATGGTCGGTGTTGAGCGCTACAACTCGTTGGTCACTGCACATCTTCATCAAGCGCACACACTGATACAAAGTGTTCAACGAAGATTGTATAAACGCAAACTTTCATTACAGAACAAAAAATCATGGACTTCCTCAAGCTTATACCTCCAACCTTGTTCTAAATCTTCGCAACGGCAGCGAGAGTTGAGGATCTAATGGTGCTAGGTAGGTTCCCAATGGTGCCCTTCTCAGCGTCAATGAGGATTGCACCAATGACGTCCTGCGGATTCGTAATACCCTTCCGCGTCTTATCACTCAGAATACAGGCAGCAACACCCGCAACGTGGGGAGACGCTAGAAGAGAGTAATGATTAGTCACAGTTCCTGTTATTCCAGTCAAGAGTAACATCAACATACCCATGGAGGTGCCACTGATACTTAACTTCTCATCGTTGGTTGATTTCTTCTTATCTTCTGCAACCCAAGCGGACAGAACATCTACACCCGGTGCAAAGATGTCGATCTTCCGACCATGGTTAGACCATGCAGGTTTCTGATCGTACTTATCAATTGCACCGACGGTGATGGCGAGTGGCTCACGGGCCGGCGAAGTCTTGTCAGCATCCACTAAGTATTCATTAGCCTAGAACCAAAAAAAAAAAAAGAATAGAAGATTATTACCGCCCTCATTCCCAGCCGCTACAACAATGACAATACCTTGCCGGACCGCGGAAGCAATGGCTGCATCCATGGCCGGACTAGGCGGGCCTCCAAGGCTAAGGTTTGCCACAGCCTTCTTCTGTGAATCGACTATGGGGGCGTTTTTGACGACCCACTCAAGGGCTTTGATGATGTCGATGGTGGAAGCAGAGCCTGTTTTGTCATTGAAAACTTTGATACCGACAAGCTCAACTTTCTTGGCAACTCCGTACGTCTTGCCTCCAATCGTCCCTGCAACATGTGTACCATGACCATGTACATCATTATTGCCTGAATTGGGGTCATCTTGAACGTATGTTGGCCCTTTACTAGCGCGCCCCTCGAAATCGACATGGTTGTCGTTGATGCCCGTGTCAATTACGTACGCAGTGACTCCATCACCGCTGGCTTCCGTGCGGTAGGTATACACGGGCTCGCGATCAGCAACAGGGCCCTTGTTACTCAAACGGGCAAGACCCCATGGAGGATTCTCCTGACTGAGGTTTACACGCTTGTAGTATTGAAGTTCCTCGATCTCGTACACCTTGGAACTTGTGAGTTTATAGTGACAAGATCATTGTTATAAAGAAACATACTTCAGGGAAGGCGTCCAGCTCCTTCCTCGTATCCTCATTAAATGTGGCAAGATAGCCTTTAGTCTCGTTCCCGATTGAGAAACTTTTTTTCTCATCTATCTCAGCGTGGAATGGTACTGCATCGTTCACTGTCAGCCTCTTGATTTCGGCGACATGATTCGATTGCAAATCTTCGGAAACATAGTGCTTGTAGCGAACGATCCATTGCTTCTCAGGGGCCATTGTGCAAACGAAATATGTAATTTGGACCAGGAGAATGAAGGCTTCGAATATTCAAAATGCTTCTCTAATGATTGCAGGAGGAGAATGGTTGATTCGGCAGTGTCTTGATCACGGTGCTCCAGCATCTATTTAAGCTATTTCTCTCGAACTGATGCCTGATCACCATGTTCTATTCTAGCATCCATTTGCGGCAAAGCTGAAGTGATTGTTCTAGTATGGCTAGTCTGGACATCAAGCCATGTCCTGATCAGCCCACAAGCCAGGCTGAACTGTTGGCCCCGAATCTGTCCAAACTCCATTAACGCAGTGTATCCAAGGGTTCTGTTTACACCATCTCACGAGTTTCTACCAATTACTGTGAACTATAGTTGCCTGATGAGAGATTATATGCACAGCTTCAAGCCATTGAACGTCATGTCTCGCCAACCATGCTGTGCAGTTGAGAAACTCAAATCGAATCATCACGTTACAGACTTCAAACGAACAGCGCAGAAGTGGGCAACGATCTCGATGTCCTTCCCTGAACGTCAACACGCAGACCAAAAAAGTAAACAATTTCACATGCGAACTTGGCAGCTGAAACGAGAAGTTTCTCCCACTAATCGAAAGACCAAGATCTCGCAATGGCACAAATGCAACAGGCAGCAGCTTCTCAACACATACACTGCATAGGGTCATGTAGCTTCCACTTCGTGCACATGATATTCTAGATCTCCACGGCTGGTTCCCGGAGCTCGAGCACGTCCGGCGTATACATGAGGTCGATCTTGATCGATCAATCCTCTGTAAGGATGACTATGTAGGCAAACCATTCAGTGACACATCCTCAACATTATTGGAGAGAAGGTCCTGCAAACTGCATGCAACTTTGACCGGTCAAGCCTAAGGTTTGAAGGGCAATCGTAAGTTCGAGCGTAGGGATGGATACGATCGCATGCCTCTCGCTAATCTTCAGCCGTGCGGCCAGAGGACTACTGCTGAGACTCTCCAGAAAAGGCGCAATTGGTAGGCTGTGCATAGGCGAATTAGCCACTGGCTTTCGTTTTTCGGGGCAAAAACCAGCTTGTGCTGACAGTCCCAGCCGCAGCTGAAGGTCCTGATGCGGGGTGCGAAGCTTAAGCAGTGACGACGCGAGTAACTGATTCCAGCGACATTGTATTCATAGGGTCGACGTGTAATAGCAGCATTTGCCGGGCTTAGTAGCGGGTTTTAACTACAGCGACGGCCCGGCGGAATGATGTCGATGTGGCTTGTACGAAGTGTAGATTGCATGCATCTACTGTCCCGAGTGCAGAGAAGGCCAATGTGAATAGCGGGCAGCATTCTGGTTGCTTGACACGCATCAGATCCCGGGTGATTCTAATAAGGATCGAGGATAAGCATGAAAAGGTGGTTCGCAGACGATAGTGGCGACACGAGCACTAGTCGACACGTCAGGGGGCACGGCTGTGTAAAACATTTTTAGTTCTTCGTTTAATATGCATTAATCGGAGAGCGGAGTTCCTTGAGTGCGATTAGATGGGAAGGAATCCTACAGTCTTCTACATAAACTGGTTGGCGCCACCGAAGTTAAGACACATCTGATCCACTTCAACCCATGGTATTGCGATGGCGCATATCGGCTTGACCGAACCACAACTTTTTCAATTCTCAGCGATCTAAAGGAACAGGTTCTCTTGAATGAGAGAGTTCGCAAAAACAAAAGCCATGCAACCAATCAACCGCTCCCCAAAGCACAACCCAATGATTGTCGCGATACAGTAGGCCTCTTAACAGGAGCTTGAAAGCGACTTTACACTTTCACGGAGAGAATTCATAAGTAAAGGGATGCGAAGACAAGACAATATCTTGAATTTGACGATCGTAATCACCGACAAGGAGAAGAGGCCGTCAGGTAAGTGGCAGCCGAGCATATAGAACTCCCCGATCAATTGTTCTTTAACAGGATATACCTTTCATCAGCATACAAGGTCGGTACACTATACATCTCTTTAAGAGGCCAGGAATTTAAAGCAAGAACAAGACCTTTCACTAAACAATGAGCCGGGTATAATAAAATAAAAACGCGAGAGGACAACATTCACCCATCACCGAACGATGGGCCAGGAGAAGAGGCAGGTGTTGTCTGAAACCCAGACTAGGCCATTCGATGGCAATTATTTTGGTTTATGTCGACGCGAAAACCCGCTAGCTCCGTGGAGGCCGTACATGGTGTCAGAAGGTGGCGGAGAGTGAGGATTCGTTCTCCACGTAAAAGGATCAGGCGCCGGAGAGCCAGGTTCGGTATTATCTGTGCGACCAGTAGGGCTGGTCTGGCCGAAGTCGTCGTGATCTGGTTGATACATTTCAGGAATTGGCACAATACAGTCGGCCACATCCAGTGGGGGTTTGCCAGGCTCGTCTTCGGGTGTCGCCTTCGGAACTGTAGGCTGACCTGCATTGAAGCTGGTGTCGGTATCGTCTACAGCCGTTGCTTGTTGTTCTTTTCGACGTTCGCCTCGGTGACGCTGGGCTTCGGTGATCTCCTTCCAGTATCTCTCAATATCGGGGTTGAGACCTTGTGGGATGGTGATGGGCTGCGGGTGGAAGTAGGGATACCCCAAGTTTATTGGTGGACCGTTGGCAGCTTCCGCAAGGGCCTTTGCAAATTGGCTATCTTCGCTGCCATCTGCCACTGCATTCACCAGGTGTATCGCGGGCGCGTATAGTGACTTATCAATATCCAGATCGTAGGTGGTGGCAAGAACGGCACCGGCGACGCGAGCGTGCGCAGCGTTCCAGGGGCCGTGTTGGTCTGCCATGGCCTCGACGTAGCCGAAACTGCGGGCCTGCTCGAGGTATGTCGCCTTGCCCGCGGCGAAGCCAGCCTCCCAGTTAGCCTTTTCGACCTCGCGAGCGATTCGCATGTGCTCATGTTTCCACTTCTCGTTGATGTCGTAAGCGCAGGCTTCAATGTAGCTTTCGACATGCCGGGGTAAACGGGAAACGGGGTTGTCGCTGTGAACAGCTTGACCGGCAGCGAGACCACGTCGAAATCCGCGCTCGTCTGCTGTTGTATCCGCTGCGAGCTTTGCCTGTTGGAAGAGGTCCTCTTCTATCACACTGTGAATGTGTTTTCGGTCCTTCTCGAACCACTCAGCCATCTCACCCATAACAAAGGCCTTATTCAAGCGTTGTTGTGGGATATCCTTGATCAAGATGCGTAGTTGCTCAGAAATGGTCATGAGCAAGGCTTCCAAGACGTCGATGTCGGACTTGTTGACTATGAGACCCAGACATTCTTCGACAGTATTGACGGCTTGCAACGTCAGTCCATCTGGTCGGGTGTATTTCTTGATAAGAGCCTCAAACGGGCATTGGGCGGTTTGAGATGCCGCAAGCTGAGATTTGAGGCGCGCGTTTTCGGCTTGAAGCTAGGAAATCTTCGCTTGACAGTCGATAATGACCATCTCGCGGTTGGAAACCAACTGCTCGTTCTGCTTTGCGATTCTTGACTGTTTCGCCAGCTGGCTATTCAGCTCCAACACGCTGTTCTGGGCCTTGTCGATGAAAGTCTGAACAGTGGATGCGTTGCAGTATCGGGCGCCTGGCTCCGCTTGCCGCACTTCTTGGACAGTGAGCATATCGGCAGTGAGGATCTCCGATTTGACGGTCATGAAGCCTTTGGCAGCTGCGCTCAGGATCTTGCTACCAAAGTTCTTCCCAACAAGAAGATGATCCTCGTCAATGGGGTTTAGTGGAGATTGGAAAGACTGGTAGCCAAGGTATCCTGGACCGCCAGGCTTGTACATGTCCTCGACATTCACTAAGCCTGTCGATACGTGGATCTATGCTGGTATGCCACTGTTGAGTACCGGAAATTTCGGCTTGCGGTTGGGGTACATGTTGCGCCACGTCATGATCCTCCAATCAGTTGAACGCAACTTGAGGTGATTGGAATGAATGCGTGCCTGGGCGTATTGGTCGCTCCGAAGATTCCATCGGCCGCTTGAATCTCGCCTAGACGGGATCTGCTGGTCGCTGGCACGTGGCATGCGGAGGTAGAGATTCTCAGCCGAAAGCGGAGGCATGGTGTCAGTTTGTCGTGCACCATGGGAGACATCAGCGCTGTCGAAGCGTTCATACAGATGGTGCCATGGTTCGCGTTGAATCTCCACCACCAGCTGGTGACCTCGTTGCCTGTCGGGAGCTCGCGCGCGGCCTCTGCCTGAACCTGACTTTGACGTCGTCTGGGCGGTCATGGTGAGTACCCCGACGATCGACGCTGATGTCAGGATTGAGACCTTTGAAAATCCCAATAGTTTTCTTGGGATCTTTGTTTAACGGAATTCGGCTTGCGCCTCCTCCCGGACCATTGAGTTGACTGTGTGAGTTACTCATTGTGGTGACCTCTAAAACTCTCAGAGGCAAAGTTTTGTATATACAAAATCGCTTAGCCACGCGAGGCGCTAGTAAGGAGTCCCTGTCACGCGTTTACCTCCTGCTCCCGCTACGACTGCCAGTATTCGATGACGCACTATCTGGTCAGATACCTATCTACTCGAACAAGTCATGCTACTCCAAACTAGACTGCCGGCCAACTTTGAGCATGTCCATGACGCGTCGAAACGCTAATATTGACCAGCTACACAAATGTGGTGAGTGATCGGGATGAGTGACATCGACAGACCAACGCCGCTAGCCCGCATTCTTTTACTTGCGAATTCTCTCATTTGAGAGAACCTGTTCGTTCAGATCGTTGAGAAGTTTGGAAGTTATGATTGGCTCAAGCTGATATGCGTCATTACAGTACCAAGTTTGTGCTAATGTAAACTTTCACATGTGAAGAACCAGGGCGTAGACCAGCTTGCATCACCAGCCGTTAGCCCCAAGATCGAATGATGAGGTAAACATACTGCCATCTTCAAAAGCAATGACACGATCCATATCTATAAAATCCTGATCGAGCATTGGAATGGTGTTGAAGTCCGGGCTTAGCAAAGGAAGGCCCAACTCGTCCAATGGTAGGGGCACGTCAACATTCGGCCAAGTGCGAAGCGATTGCGACGGCTCACTGACACCACGACGGTGATCGATATCGTTCGTATAATTCATGATGTCGAGCTGGAAATTTTCGTCCGTTGCGCACAGCTCATGTAGTCCACTGAGCCGACGATGGTACTGGTTGAATAAGTTGTCTTCGCAATGTAGCCGCCCAGAAGAGGCAATCCATCGCCTGGACATCTCTTCGAGACTGTGCAGGATGGACCAGAACTCGGGTGCCAGATTCTTCTCACGTGTGTATCGCCAATGAGCCAAGAGTACCCGGGCAGCAATAAACACGCAAAAAGCAAATTGACACCCAACCGGTGCCGTAGGCGACGATTTCGCGAGGTATTTCTCTGTGATAGTTGCAATCTCGATACCAGCAGTGTAGCAAGCCTCAGCACTGCAGGTACTTGGCAATCGGTTTCGAAATCCCCAGTGCGAGGGCGGATAAGCGATGAGCTGATGAAGTAGTACCATCGAAGCATTATGTGTGACATGAGCTGTAGTTAGATTCGGGTCCTAAATCAGGTTAAGTGACGTCTAAAATGCATCGATTGCTCAGTGACTTACCATCATAGGAACCTGTCGCGTCAGATTAGGATTAGCTTTCCATTTCTGAGGTAGCAGCATTTTCCAGTGCACCAGGCGAAGATCGAGCTCTTTGAATCGAGTGAGCCAAGAGCTGATTTCACCTCGGCTTCGAACATCGACTTTTTGCTGGAGAAAGTAGCTCACTACGCGGCTCATAGATTCGGTCGCTTCGATGTTGTACGCAAAAGCACCGACCGTGGACATATCTGCCGCGCCATTTTGATTGCTGTCCATTGATGGCGCCCTTCTCATTCCGTCATGCCTCGCACCCTCGGTGGCGGATGGTTCATTGGTCAGCGATATAGGCCGTGAGATGAGGCTGATTGGATTGCCGATGCGACCTTTTGACTTGTCCCAAATGCCGAAGTAAGGTGTCAAGACGGGAGTTTGCTTGCGCCACAGGTGACCATCACAGGGCAGTCTCCGGCACACATCATCGGAAGTCAGACTCGTACTCCAGCTCATGGTGACCGAGCAGAAACGATCGAGGAGGAAGACATTCCAAAAAACTCTCCGTCGTTCTTCCACTTCCGCCCAATCATCAGTATGTTGTACACACGCGTATGGTTGGCAAAAGGGGCGAAGTTCACTATCCTCCTGCTCGTGCGCCAAGCCCATGTATTCAACAGTCCGCGTCATTGAACCGATGATAGCCCATGCTTTCGATGCTTGTCCATTCCCGATATCATCGAATGCCAGGATAGTCAGCGCCTGGAGGCTTTCGAGCGACAAGGTCTCCATGGCTGTACAAACAATCCAATTGCGGGCTTGTTTGTTGTAGCCACCTTGTGAGCCAGGCAGGAATTTGGAAGCGGCTAGAATCATAGCTTGAACCACGACCAGGAGCTGTGTACTCTGCGGTTCGATACTGAAGCGTTGGAGGAACCTTGCCTGATGAATCATGGGAATCCAAGGATGAACATTGGAAAAGTAGGCTGCAACGACAGCTTCAAGCTTTTCAGCCTGAGGTAATGGAGGCATCTCGTCTGGATTCAGCGTATTGGGAACGATGTCATAATCGTCTGCTACACGCCTGCGCTTATTACTTTCCTCGTTCGTCGCCAGTTTGGCAGAGTTTCCATCCCATACGCCACTAGTCAGTTTTGGTAGTTCTTTGGCTAAGAGAGCCAGGATGCTGTAAGCTGCTGACTCGTTTGGACTCTCATGTAGATGTCCAGTGCCATGTGCTGTGCCGTGGTTACATTGTTCTATACGGAATTCCTGCGCGTTGAAACGCTGTTCTAAATCGTCGAGCCTTCTATGCAGATTGTCAACAGCTCCTGACTTCAAGCCAGGCTTGGCACGTCTCGATTCGTATTCGCACCTTTCCCCTGTTGGTTGTTAGAGGATAAGACAAGGTTGCATGATCAAGGAAGAGTCACCCGTCTTCCTGCAGTGTGAGCAACTGGGCCTATCTCTCGAACAGCGCAGCTTCGCTTTTCGGCATGAGTTGCAAGCTAGGCCATATGATGTGCCAAGAGCTTGCATCACCTCACGGTCGGGCTGCTTGTGCGACCTGTCTCCGAGAATCTCATCTGACATGGCGATAGCTCTACTCACATCTAGGGCTAGCTATACACTTATGTAGGTGATTCATCCGAACACCGGTCGAGATGCCCCGAATGACCGAGAGGGGAGCCAGGTTCTCCGCATCGGCGCAACCCTAATTATATGTTGTCTAGCGTCTCCAGATATGCAATGGCACTAATGTTTAGCCGGGGTTCTCCACCCTTTGCCGTGATCCCTGTCCTGTAATCTAGGGTCATCATAATCTAGACATGGCGATGCACATTTGTCTGTTGGCACTAGCTAACGATCAACTCGCTTATACCAGGCCCGTCCGTAACAACCTATTCCCAAATTCCACAAGATAGTAGTCTCCATACACTAATCCATGGTTGGCGTATCGCTTGCGCGCATTCGCATTGTTGTTTGCAGTTCCGAACTTCAACATCCCATCGTAACGTCGTCCTGGCAATGTCTCCTCCGCACGAATCTGGTGATATGAACCAGTGACAAGCCGAGCCTTCTCTGGTGCCAGCGCGAAGCTGATTGTATCTTGAACTATGCGCAACGCGATGGTTCGGAACCTCAAAGACAACCGAGTCTGTCCGATACCCGCCAATGCCTGCGATAGCAACAGCATTCCATTCGCGGCGATAGTGCCTGCAGAAGAGTCGCGCAACGGCTCATTTTCGTTCTCGATCGGTGCATCAAAGTCCCAAAGAGGCACGTAGCGCGCAGAAGATACGCAGCCAGGCGAGGTCTCCAAACGATACACAAAATATTCTGCGAGTCCACAAGCTGCCTGGAGAAATTCATGATCTCTTGTCCACATGTACGTCTCTGCGAATCCGAGTATACCCCATGCCTGGCCACGACTCCATGTCGAATCGTGTTCGTATCCTTGTGCGGTCATCCGTTGCTTCAGTTCCCCTGTTTTCGGATCAATGTTTGCGACGTGGCAAGTCGAATACCATTGGCCTCTGTAGGCGTCGTTGGATCCAGATAGCATTGGTTCAGGTCGCAGATGGCTGCGCAGCAGTGTGTTAGCGTGGTTGGTAGCAATGTTGGCAAGTGTGGAACTCCGCGCATGGTGTGCTGCATAGTACAACAGCTCAAGATTACACATGCTGTCAATGATAACGATCATATTGTCATCTTGATCGATGATCTCTATGTCCTTCTTTTTCAACAAGTCCCAGCTTCTGATGGCACGAGCGGTGGGTACGTATCGCGTCGCCAGACTGTGCGCAGCTTTGATGATGGAATTCAGACTTTGCTGGTTTCCGAACAACTCCCAGTCAGCGCGGAGTGCTGGCATGACAATGAAACCAATATCGTGTGTGTCGGTTCGCTGGTCCATACCTCGAATTGGCTCAGCCCAGGTTCGACATAAGACCGTCAGTTGACTTCGGAGGTGTTCCAGATCAATCGCACTAGAGAGATGCATATGCTGAGGATGTTTGATAAGTCTCTCTAACATGCTATACATGGTCCCTGGGAAGAAGCCGCAGGTCCAAAAGTCGGCTTCTCGTAAGCTGTAGCTACCGTCGTGGTCGCCGTCCTGTGGGACGATCTCCGGAAATGCGAGAGGAAGGGAGGATATAGCAGCCTGCGCGGTTCGAAGGACTTTGGCCATGATGTTCTCAGTGAACAGCTCTGGTACGAGATCGGCTATCGGAATGCTTGAGGAAAAGTGATCGGTTGTACAATCCAGCTTCCCACTCTCTGATGGCGGTGCGCTGCTGCTGGGTGTCGCCGTGTCATGCTCGGATAAATTCTCCTCAACGCTACTTTCCGAGGACTGTACGCTCGCTCCTGAATCAGGTTTGTTTGCAAGAGCGAAGCTGAGCTTTTTGGAAAGTTCGCCATCTGTTTGGTCTTGTATGGTTTCGAATATCGAGAGGTCGTCTTCTGGCATCACGTCTTGCGCTGATGGCAAACACGGCCCCTGTAATACACAGCTTCGTGTGTCGACAAGTCTGTTCGCGAGCGGATCCATTGGACCAGTTTAACGTCGCGTAATTCTTTTGTTGATGGGAGTCTGGTAATATCGAGAGTGGTAAATCCTCGCAAGGTTGCAATAGAGCTGGCTTCTGCAACACGTGGTCGCTTGTGGCTTGAGAGAGTCGATTGGGAGCCAGAACCATCGCCCATGGAAGGGATGCCACTGCTATGTACATAGCCATGGCGAGATCGAGGCAACGTAAGTCCGGAGTGCGGGAACGGGAAATGCCAATGTTCCGAAAGACATGTGTCTGGTGTGAGAAGGAACGGTTGAGGTGTTCGCGATAGCCCGAAGCCCGCTGCCAAGGATCCGAAATGACGCTAACGAGAGCCCCACCGGGCCGCGATTGGGTTTCCAACAAACGCGTTCTGCACTCCGTGACTCCTTACCCCATGGAACAGCGCCACTACTCGCGGGGTATGCAGCAGCAAGGAATTCTGGCCGACACGACTGGCAAAGGATAGCAATCCAGGATGGCGAGTCCTTGGTCTTCGCGCAATGTTTGCGACAGGGCTTATGATACTTAAACCGGGTAAAGAATATCTTTTCCTGAGAGCCGTCCAACGAAGCAGCATTTCTGGCGCTCGCATCATACCGCCGCACCTGGATTCTTCCTTGACAGTCGTACACGACAATGTCGCCTTCTCAAGATGAAATCAAGGTCATGCCGCCCAATGGCAACCGCAACGTCGTCATAGTCAACGGCAAAGAGATCGTCGTAAGCTCTGCTACCGAGAAGCCCAACCGGTCTTTCTGGGTTGCCTGGATGTACATTTTCGATGTGAGTTCACCGGCTGCAGATGCTTGTGTCGTTCGCTCATGGTATACAGTGGTATCCGAGTCATTATTCTCCCGAGGAGAAGAAATTAGTACGCAAACTCGACTGCATCTTGCTTACTCTGTGCTGCCTTTGTTTCTACATAAAGTGGCTGGATCAGAACGCACTCAACACCGCGTATTGGTCTGGAATGCGTGAAGAGCTGGCGATAAAAGGCAACGAATATTCGCTTTTCGGGACTTTGTAAGTACCGTCATGTAGGCCTACGATGAAGACATTGGCTCATGTCATCCAGCTACAACATCGGTTACATGATCTTCGAGATACCCAGTATGATGATAATTTCACGTCCGAAGCTGGCTCGCTATTACGTCCCGACTATGGAATGCGCCTGGTCTATCTTGACTTTCACACAGTCTCGCTTGAGTAGCGTACCACAAATCTACGGGCTTCGCTTCCTTCTTGGTGTCCTGGAAACGCCTGCATCTACTGGCTCCATCTATCTTCTCACGTCCTGGTACCGCGCCGATGAGGTATTCAAGCGCGCCGGGGTCTGGTATGTTTCGAGTAATGCTGGCGCCATGTTCAGCGGCTATTTACAAGCCGCTGCCCACAAGAACCTCGACGGAGCACATGGAATGTCAGGATGGGTGAGTGTCCCCATGAAAACTGTATGTGAGACATATACTGACTTCGAGCTGCTACATTTAGCGCTGGTTGTTTATAATTGACGGTTCCATCTCGCTGCCCATTGGTCTCGCCGGCTTCTTCCTATACCCTGGGCTTCCCACCAGTCCAAAGGTTTGGTGGCTGACGGAAGATGAGAGAAAGCTCGCGGTTGCGCGCATGCAGAGTCAGGGTACTAAGCAGAGCGCTAAGATCGGAAAACGAATGCTTAAGCGCGTATTCACACACTGGCACTTCTACATCGCGGTCTTGACATATGTCTTCTTCCAATGCACCAGCTACGTTGGTGGCCAGATGCAAGCCTGGCTCAAGAAGGAAGCCGACCTGAACGGAACCTACACCATTGAAGAGATCAATCTCATTCCCACCGGTGTTCAAGGTCTAGCCATTGTTTGCGGCATTTTCATCACTAGTCTGGTGATGATTTATCCAATGTGGATCGTGTTCTCGGTCGTCACAGCAATTTTGCTGTTTGCAAATGTTTGCTTGCGAGTATGGTACATCCCACTTGGCCTTCATTGTAAGTAATGTCAAAACTCACGCATAAGGAGACCCAGCTGACATCCCTGCAGTCACTTGCTATTACCTGCTTGGCCTGACATCTTGCGTCACACCCATCCTGTTTCCGTGGGTGAATATGATAATGAAGGATGACAACGAGGCACGGAGCTTTACTACTGGCGCTATGATGACCATCGGCTGGGCCTTCTTCTCGTTTTACCCGATTACCGTATTTCCTATCCTGGAAGCGCCGCAATGGACAAAGGGCTATACTGTCAACATCGTCTTCATCGTCTGCTACTGGATTCTGTTCATGGTCGGACAATACCTCTGGCGTCGCGAGGTCAAAACGAAGAAATTTGACATCAATAGGCAAGAAGACGAGGAAGATTTTCATAAACCAGAAGCGGTCCATGTCGAGGTTGCAGACGACAAGGCTATGAAGGATGGTAGAGCTTGAGGCCATGGCGATACTACCATCTACAAGGGTGTGGGTACTTTATACGTTGAATGATTATCTTCGTCTTGACGTTGGACACTCGCGTGATACTTTTGTAACAGATTGTCGATCTCGGGCTATCTTCGCGACATGTCTGTCCGAAGCGAGGAGCTGCTAGATGATAAAGCACCTCAACGCCTTCCAATAGAAAATATTCAAGACCGTATCCTTATGACCATTTCAGCTCTTCCCCGTGGCCCTGTACAGTCATTGCGACAATATGCCGCCCCTTCCTGGCTTCTCCGATAATCAATTTCGCACGCGCGACGACTTTATACGTGCAGCTTTTGCACTCATCAACCCCTTGGACCAATACCGATCACCCAGGCACGCACGAATAAAAATCGCAACATGCACAGGTGCAGGCTTCAGCGAGACGGCAGCTCAACTTGAGGGCTTCGCGCGGCCGCTTTGGGTTGTCGCGAGCTTACTCCAACTCAAACAACAAGGCAACGAGTCCACAGGCGCTAATTTGAACGGCGAACTTGAATCATGGGTGACTGGCATTCGAGCTGGAACTGATCCGGAGAGCTCGGAATACTGGGGCGATCTGTCCGACTTTGACCAGCGCATGGTGGAGATGGAGTCCATCGCTTTTGCACTGCTTGTAAACCCTACCGCATTCTCTTTCGACAGCGAACCGACTACGCAAGCCAATCTCATTGCCTGGCTTCGGCAGATCAACGAACATAGGATGCCTGAAACAAATTGGTTGTGGTTCCGGGTATTGGTGAATCTCGCACTGGTCAAGACGCTTCATGTACCTCTGGACCAAGTGAAAGCGTACATTGACAAAAGCTTGGAAATACTAGACAAGTTCGACATCGGCGAAGGGTGGTCGTCAGATGGTCTCTGGTGCGAACAAAGAAAACAAGCCGATTACTACAGCGGGAGCTTTGCGATCCAGTTTGCGCAACTTCTCTTCATTCGTTTTGCCCGAGAATACGATCCCGCTCGTACTTCCAAGTACATAAAATCAGCGCGCGAATTTGGGAAAGAGTATTGGAGGTATTTCGATCCCCAAGGCGCAGCTATTCCGTTCGGACGAAGTCTGACGTATCGGTTCGCATTCGCCGCCTTCTGGGCAGCTGTCACATTCGCAGGCCTTGACTTGCCTGCTCCAGTGAAGGAGTTGGGGTCGGTAAAGGGCTTGTTGCTCAGGCACCTGCGGTGGTGGGCGAAACAACCGCACATTTTCAACACTGATGGGACGCCAAATATTGGGTTCGCGTACCCGAACATGTACCTTGCAGAGGATTACAACTCGCCCCAGTCAGTGTATTGGTGTCTCAAAAGCTTCTTGGTTCTCGACCTGGACAATACAAGTGTGTTCTGGCAGGCAGAGGAACTTGGCCATCCAAGAGTTGCGAGCGATCCTAGGCGGCTCGACAAGGAAATTGCAGATATCCGAGTTCTCTGGCCTCCGCGCCAGATACTCTGCAACACTCGAGAGCACACTTTTATGCTCTCTTCGGAGCAGTCGACGAGCAAAAGGTTCAAGGCTCGCGAAGCAAAGTATGGTAAGCTTGCCTACTCTTCTGCTTTTGGCTTCAGCGTACCATGTGGTCCGTCACTGCAGCAGATAGCGCCCGATTCTACATTGCTGGTTTCACTTGGGCAAGAGGAAGATGACTGGAAGGTGCGGTGGAGCCCTTACGATGCCGTAAGTGGAGAGTTGCACACGGAAGAGTGCGGTGAGACAGTCCCGTTTCTGATGAGTCGCTGGAAGCCGTGGATAAGGCACAATGTGGTCATTGAAACCCTCCTAGTGCCACCCATGCGAAGATGGCCTGGGTGGAGTATAAGGGTGCACCACGTGAAGTGGACGACGCTTTCACCGGCGAAGGAGACGCTGCAGATCGTGGATGGTGGTTTTGCAGCAAGTGCGCAGGCGGCAGGGGACGTCTCTATCTTTGAACAGCCGTGTAAATCCTTTCCTGCTGAAGCGGAGCGTAAAGAAAGAATGCTCGGGTGGTGGAAGAGCCAAGACAGCGTTCTGATACAGTCAGAGTCTGGCGCGAGCGGTGTTGTCGATTTGACGGTCTCCAGCCTGCGCGACAGATCAGCGAACGTGCGCGTTGCGAGCAAGGCAACGGTGATTCATGCGGACCCTAATACGTAAGTCGTGATTCTCTTCCAGCTGAACCATGTGTAACATGGGGTCTCTGTGCAGCTCATGCATAGAGAGGTATTGTGATAGCTAACGCCAGACCTGCACAGGAATCTTATCGCGCAACGCACTCTGATACCAGTCGCGCAACACGAGGCGAGCGTAGAGGGAGAAGGCGTTCAGTTTGCTTTTATCACGGGCGTGTTTGCTGTTGACGCGTCGGCGAATGTAAGCGTGCAAGACGTGTGGCGGATGTGGCAAAATCGGCCTTCTGATGCGGTGCTCAGATCGTGCGAACTAAAGTTCAAAGACTATACAGGACTGTGATGGTACCCAAAAACCATTGCGATACAATAGACCTCCACCAGGGGAGGGGGACTGAAAAGTGGCTTTGCACACTCGTGGCGTAGTAGATGACATCATCTTCATCACGTGGGCGTATCCCAGGAGTTGTCCGATGGCCGACCAGATAGAACTTACATGGGAAGACGTGGCAGCAGAAAACTTGATACCTGAGTCAATAAACTCCAACTTCATCCAAGTTCAGTCGGATCGCCAACATAACGTTATGTTCAGAGTGGGGTGGGTGGGTCCAAGGGCCAGAATTAGGCTGCTTCGCTGCCCCACATCACTAATCATGCCCAAAACTCCACGATTGCTAGAACACCAACACATGACGCGACGACACCACCACCGTATCGGATATTTTCGTCCGAGGTCAGCCGTTATGTTGTCACTTGAAACAGACGTACTAATGACCATTCAATGCATAAAGGACGGCGGGTGAGCCTTGACATGTTGCTTGTCGCAACATCATTTCCAAGAAGGCCAGAGAGTCCGGATTCGCATTGTAGTTCCAGTCAGAATCATGTCGAAGCGAGTTGCCATTTCTGGTGGCTCTGGCAGTGAGTCTACAGAAATATCTGTTTATATGGGCGTGGCTAATTGGAGGAGATGTGGCCCAAGAGGTGATTGATGCGATCGTGTCTCGGGACAGATACAAGGTCGTGGTTCTGAGCCGCAGAGTAGGTGAAGCTTATCTCTCTGGTCATTAATGTACTGAAAGAGGCAGGATGCCCCAGCAGGTGCGACAGAGCGCGTTGAGTGGAGAAAGGTCGATTATCACAATCATGCCTCGCTGATAGCAGCCCTTGATGGGATCGATACGTTGCTTTCTTTCGTCGCAACCACCGACATGGATGCGGCCTTTGAGTTCCAGAAGCTGCTGATTCAGGCCGCCATCGAAGCAGGCGTGCGACGATTTGCCCCATCAGAGTGGTCGTCGTAAGTTTTGCTTTGCGTTGACCCAAAGTCACACAATCCTTGTATACTGACAGAACAACTCAAAGGAGGTCAGACAGTGGGGTTGCCCATTACGCATACAAAGATACGACGCGCAAGTACCTCGAAGACGTCAACAAGGAGAAACATGTATGCAACCAACACCAGAATTCACGCCGCCTCCCAAGCTGACGATATAGCAAATCGAATACTGTCTCTTCCAACCAGGCTTCTTCACCGAATACTTTGCGGCGCCACACAGAACGGCGAAACATTTCCACACTTTCAAAATGTTTGCTGACTTCGAGTACCGCCGGGCTATCATACTGGAGGGATCGGAAGACGCTCCCCTTACACTTACAACGGTCGAGGATATGGCCAAGGTCGTGGCTCTTGCGCTGGAATACACTGGCAAATGGCCGACGGTTGGGGGCTTTCAGGGGACCCAGACAACATTGTCGGCATTCTTGAGCCTTGCCGAAAGCATTCGAGGTATATGACTACTAAGCTTGTTGTGTGTTACTTGGGTATGCTGAAACGATATTAGGCCCTTTTCAGATCGAGTGACTGCGCCTGGAAGACGTCGCCAAGGGGGAACTGAAGTCGTCGTGGTACCCAGTTATTGAACATGATTCCCTTCCAGAGGAGTACAAGGAGATGTTCTCGAAGAAGGTACTGGGGGAATATCTCAAGACAATTGCCAGGGGTGGTTGGTCTGTCGGCAATGAGTGGAATAAGTTACTGCCTGATTTCAAGTTTACCTCGGCAGAAGAGTATTTGAGGGGAGTCTGGAAGAGGAGTTGAAAACAGAGACAAGGATTATTTCTTGATGCACGGCTCGGATACTCCAATAACAATTGTTCAATCAATCGTCACCTTACTAATCACCACTTATACAGGTTTGTAGAAGAGCTTCATTGCATTACGTAACACAACTACGTAGGCTCACTAGGCTACACAGTCCTGAGAGCCATGATACCTACTGTGGTATCACGCGTAAGTACTGTGTGTAGAACCAACCAATTGGGCCTTCTTCAAGGCTCTTCCCACTGATTAGACGTGCTTATCTAAACAGAATAATAACTGCTTATGTGATAAGGAGACCCACAAAGTAAGCCTTCTACTAGCCGCCCACATAGAACTCACACCTAAAACCACAGTGAGAGACTTCTAGTTTTCGCTCTATATGCAAATCCGTTTTGTCGACAATGAACGACAAACAGGGTTAAGACTATTGTTTTCGTCAAGCAGGATCCAGTCATGACATTGCCAAGGTGGAAAACCGGAGAGTTAGTGGCTGCCTCGATCGTACCCAGAGAAACACTACACAAAGATCAACGATATCCATAGATGGACGAGAAGTACTACCATGGTAACGGCCGTAACTGAAGCACCAACCTTTAGCGGAGCCGCACGTGGTTGGATGTGATTACTGAACATGTCGGAATGGTGACCAGATTACTATACAGATTCAAGGTTGAGTAGTAATCGCATCTCCACCACACCTGGAATCGGGTATTTCTTATTGTGACACTTCCCATCACGTAGGAGACTGAGGCACATCGTATTCACCAATATGTCTTCCTACGCAACCTCTACCATTTTCATCGTCGGCGGCACCGGCGCGCAAGGCATTCCCGTCGTCAGAGGCCTCTCCTCCAGATATCACTGCAAGATTCTCACCCGGAATGCTACTTCAGCCCGCGCCAAGGAGCTTGCCACTTTCCCCAACGTCTCTTTCATAGAAGGCACCTTCGCGGATGAGAGTGTTCTGCGCGCCGGATACTCGGGTTGCGATGGTGCCTTTATCAACATTGACGGCTTCAACAGCGGCGAGAAGACGGAAATGTACTGGGCTATGCGCGCGTACGAGCTTGCCCTAGAGTGTGGTATCAAGTTCTTTGTCTACGGAAACCTGGACTTTGTCTACAAGAAGTCAGGTTACGATCCCAAATTCCGCACTGGTCACTACGACGGCAAGGGACGTATTGGCGAGTGGATTCTGCAACAGACGCGCGACAACAAGGGTAAGATGGGAGCTGCGCTGTTCACTACAGGCCCTTATATCGAGATGTCTATTGCCAAGGCGACACCTATGACTCCGAGTGTCGAGGATGGGATCGTGACGTGGCGTGTGCCTCTCGGAGATGGAGCCGTCGTGCATGTCGCGCTAGACGACTGCGCGGACTATGTGCGTTGGTTGTTCGATAACCCAGACCGCGCAAACGGCATGGATCTCGAGGTGGCAGTCGATCATATCGGATACAAAGAGCTCGCTGCTGCATTCGAAAAGGTGACGGGCCATCCTGCACGCTACATTGACACAACCCCAGAGGAGTATTGGAAATCGGGACCGCTCTCCGGTATTGGCCAGCTTGCAAGTGGCTACAATGTCGATCTCACGGACAAGGCGTCGATGACTGTCCAGCAGAACTTTTCCGGATTCTGGAACATGTGGAAGCATTCTGGGGGAAACAAAGGTGTGATTCGTCGCGACTATGCATTGCTTGACGAGATTCTACCGACCAGAATCAAAAGTGCGGAAGAATGGTTCAGGAGGGAGGATCAAAAGGGAAGGGAGAAGGGTCTAGGAGGATTGTGGGACCGTGTTCAGCCTAAGAACATCCGGCCGGTAATCAAGTTAGCAGAGGATAAAAGGCAAGGTAAGCTATAGTTTGGTGAAATAGTCTGTATAGCCCATAAACAGGACTAGGACTAAAGGCGCGCATTTACCTGGAATTACTTTGTATTATGGTAGAAGTGTTACGCTTTCTGATAGCTAATACAGTGCTGTCTACTTAGAAACTCTATCTTCCTTCTAGAATTCCATCCGCAATCTTCTCTGCAAGCATGTACACCGAAGCTTGCGGATGTCCAGGCAAACTGATAGGAATAACAGATACATCTACAACCCTCAGCCCTTGGACTCCAAAAACATTGGCCCGCGAATCTACAACTGCTCCATTCTCTGGCGTCCTGCCCATCGCGCATGTAGAGCTTGCATGCCATATCGGTTGGGCGTTTTGTTTGATGTAGTCCAAAATGTCCGCCGTCGTGTTGATACTCGGACCAGGCACAATTTCTGGACCAGCAATCACCCCAGCAAGCGCAGAACTGTCCCAGGCTTCCCTCACCCGCTTGAATGCAGCGACCATGACTTCTTCGTCTGTCGGATCAGTCAGCCAGCCTAGGTTGATGACAGGTTGGTCCGAAACCGATGCGCTACGAATTGTTACATTGCCTCGAGAGGACGGTGTAAGAAGTGTGGCGCTGATCGCACCGATGGTGGGGACCTCGACATCTCCGCTCGGGAAGCCGGACGCAATGTATTCGATCTCCGGCCAGTCGGATGGGAAATTGGACAGAGCTTCCACTGTTCGAGACGAGAAGTTTGCGCGATAGTGCAACGGTAACTTTTCAAAAGAGAGGTACCCACCAGCCGAGCTGTATGGGCCCGAGGCATTGGCATAATACTGCTCCAGAGCTTCCACTTGTTGAGTAGCCGAACTGAGATATGCTCCGGTGCTTGGGACGGTGATACCACGAAGCACGTTGAAGAAAATCTGGTCCCAGAGATTCTGGCCCACGCCAGGGATATCGGCTACGACTGGTATCGAGTGTTCTGAAAGTGTTGCTGCCGGCCCGACACCTGTTCTGATTAGCATACAAGAGATCGACAGGACAGATCACTGCTTACCGGATAGCATAAGGAGCTGTGGAGAATGGAACACACCAGCCGAGAGAATGACTTCTCTCTTTGCAGATACAACGTACTGATTGCTGTCTGATAACACTGCTACACCAATTGCCTTCTTATTCTTGTTGAAGATCACTCTGCTAGCTTGAGAATGCAGATAGACGGTTAGTCGTCCCATGCCCTTCCTTTCTGCTTCGTCAAGATAGCTGCTTTTAGAAGTACTCCTCGTCGCATCTTTAGGATCAATGGTCGTAGGCACCCAAGCTCCACCATTCAAGCTACCGCTGCTGAGACCATCAACACTCAGCTTCTGTCCAATAGCTTGCAACGCTGTTACCAGCCAGCTCTGGGCTGGATCAACCCAATTGGCCCACGATACCTGGAGCGGGCCGTGGAGAGCATTGTCGAAGACTGAGTCGTCATATTGCACCGTGGCGTTCGGCGCGTTACGTTTCGCGAGATTAGGAGCTGTGAGCGTGGCAGATTTCTTGAAGTACGGCAGTACCTTGTCGTATGTGTAACTTTGGTCACCGACCAGATCTGCCCAGCGCTGGTATGAACCAACAGTACCCCGGTGATAAGCCATTGTGTTGATCGCTGAGCTTCCCCCAAGTGTTTTGCCTTGTGCATAGTGTATGCGACGATTGCCAGCAGCGGATTGTGCAGTAGACAGCAAGTCCCAATCCACAAGAGGTTGGGGAGGGTACGCTTCGCTCGTGCCCAGGACAGGCATGACGAGGCCATAATATGGAACCACAGATTGATTGCCATTGTCTTGTTCGTATCGTCCGCCAGCTTCCAGAACGGCTACTGTTGCAAATGCGGAGAGGCGAGAAGCAATTGCAAGCCCAGCTGTACCACCACCGATGACTACAAAGTTGTGCTTTGTTAGGTAGCGACCTTTGGACACAGTAAGGACGGGTTGTAGACTGGGGCTAACATACCCACATAATCATAAGTTGCATTGCCAGAAATGCCTTCCAAGATATGCCCTTTCTGCGCAAGCGTCCCGATGGCGAGGCTGCACAAAGCTACACCCACGGATCGCAGACAGATCGCCATAGCTTTCTCAAAGAAGGCGAAGAGTAAATAAGTCAACGAGGCGAGCGAGCCAAAGGTTGAAGCGGAGAGTACGGTCAGTGCCTACAGACACGGACCGATTGCGAGAGGCCCGGCGGAGGTTGCATGCTGGGGCGAAGATACTCCACCGACGGCACGTCCGATGCATACCAATTGAATACGAGCTATGCAGAACTACTATTCGACATCTTAACATTTGGGCAGTACAAGCGGATCCAGCACTCGGTTTGTATAACACAGGCTTCGATGAACGAGCGGCGAAAATTTCCGACAGACTGCAGGTTTGTAGTAACGCGTTGGACGCAACAACTACCTGCCTGCATTCACGGACTATACGAACGGAGCTGGATAGAAGAGGTTAGGACAAGGTAGGGGTCGAATGCCTGTCACTGCAGATAGGATCAACGTGTTGACCAATAGAAGGGTGGCCGGTTGGGATCTAGAATTAGCTTGTCGCGCACCATGAACCGACCTTCTCAGCCCGTTTTCCCACCTCTTACACACGTTTGGTCGCGCTTCGTTTGCGACGGTCTAGTTTGTCATCACTGATGTGGTTCTGTTTTTTCTCCTAGGCTTGATGGTCGCCAAGAAGACTGTATGTTCCAAGGTCGCTCTGCACTTGACATATTCCAGGCCTGTTTCAGCCTTCAGCCTGTCAATGTGGTTCTGACTCGCACTTCGCTGAAGAGCCAAATCGCTTGCTCGCGAGGCATGTAGCCAGTCGTCATGGATGTGTAGGTAGGGATGCACACGCTCTTGCTGACAGGGTGAGTACGAAGGGTGAAGTGGAAGTACAATGGCTTGGCTTTGAGAGCCGTTGGCGCCTTGCAGGCCATGATGTTTAGCAGAGCGCGAACTTGTTGTGTTCGTGATGAGGAGGGGGTTTTTCTAATTTAGGGTGCTTGGCAATGGAAGTGGGGCACATCCGCACATCGTCCCCGCAAGCTAAGGCCACCCAGCATTTGGTTCTCACAACCATCATCCTCAGCCACCCTCCACCGTTTACATAGTCGTACCAGGTTTTGCATCGGATACAAAGACTCTCAGCATGCTAATTCGAAATCTTGATTTCGTCCTTGGTGCCCTTATTCGGGTTGCACCGCTCGAGAATAGGCGGACGTCGCCTCGGGGTCTTTGGGCGGCCTGACGGGCTGCATTTCGCGGCGATAAGGCGCACTCATGAGCTGACGTGCAGCTACGCGATACTACTTAGCTTCAACGCGCTTCACTCGTCCGTAGGGACTCACGCGCATGTATGTGACATATGTACGGCGTCGCTGAGGAAGGTGTGCTAAATCCTCCTGCAAGATTCGTCCGCTTGCAGCTGCGCCTTGTTCGCATACGCTGCCTCAACATCTACATCACATGGCACATATGCCTACAGGCAACTCTAGACAAGAGATTTAAAAGAAGTACATGCCGTGCGTCTATCTGTGACATTCAAAGCTCAAATACCCTGTCAACACGTACCTTAATCATATCTTTGTTCGAGCATGACGTTCCACCCAGACTCCCTCCCAGACCTCCAAGGCAAGGTTTTTGTAGTGACAGGAGGAAACTCAGGCATGTAGGTTTCCCGCTCAAATGTCGCGACGATCTTCCTGGTCTGATTTGCGCAAACGCAGTGGCTACTACACCGTCGCACATCTGGCCGAACATGGCGCGCATGTGTACATGTGCGCTCGGAACTTGACTAAAGGGACAGAAGCGATAGCGAAAATCAAGAAGATGCATCCTTCAGCCCGGGTCGACCTTCTACAGATGGATCTCAAGGATCTCAAGAGCGTCGTTGCAGCAGCGCAACGCTTCCTCACACTTGAGACGGCGCTGCACGGTCTTGTCAACAACGCAGGCATCATGGCAACACCGTTGGAGCTCACGAAAGACGGCTACGAAGCACAGTGGCAGACAAACTACCTGGCGCACTGGGTGTTCACGCACCACCTCAAGCAAGTAATGTTGGACACATCCAAGACCTTGCCGCCCGGCAGTGTGCGCATCGTCAACATCACTTCATCAGGGCACTTGAGCGCTCCAAACGGTGGCATCAATTTCGAAGACACGACACTAAAGGACGCCACCGCGATGGCCCGCTATGGGCAAAGCAAGCTCGCAAATATCCTACACACAAAGTACCTCCACAAGGCGTACGGCCCTGGTTCGCCCAGCGCTCGCAACAACGACGGTGAAATCTGGACCTCGTGTGTACATCCGGGCCTAGTGGAAACCAATCTCGCGGACGGAGTCGATACGTCAGGTTTTATCATGACGAGTCTCATCTCCGTCTTAAGGATGACTGGCATGTTTTGGTCGGCAGATAAGGGCTCGTACAATAGCTTGTTTTGTGCTGCAAGTGAGGAGATGAAGGCGGAGCAATGTGGTGCGTATCTGGACATCTTCGGTCGCTTTGGAGAGCCATGGTGGGAGAGTGGGCCTGCAAAAGACGCTGAGCTTGCGGAAAGACTGGAACAGCATACTCTGCAAATGATGGGAGCGAACGATGAACTGGGAATCAACACATGTTGACCGCTTGTACCTAATAGATGTCTTTGATTGTTTAGTAACTGCTGAAAGATATACGATCTAGCTAACATTGGACATAACGGTTCGATGTGACGGCCGCAATTGAAGGAAATGAATCAAGTAGCGTGGGCGAGAACCCCAGATACAAGCCTGCAATGGTACAGTCTCAGACACCCACCCTCTTATCAGCGCACTAAGAAATGGTAGAATAGTGTGCTGCTGATGAATCCAGCTAATAGGAAATGTAGGTTGACCAAAGTACAAGCTCACGGTGTATGGCTCTTACGCCTTACCTTCACCGGTCTGGCTCCTGCCTTGTCCTCGTAGTTCTGCCCCTCAGTATACTCGTCACTCTCATACGCCCTTTTTCGTTTCATGCTCTCTTTCTGATGCACTGATTTGTAGTGCTCGTTTCGTTTATCTTTCCTGCCTTTGAAACCTCGCCCCTTCCTGCCCCCCTCTGGGTTCCTTGAGCGAGGGCACCCGGCCTCTTGACAAAAGTACTCGATGCTTCGACCTACATGCGTGTTATCGTAGTGACGTTTGAAGTCAGCATGGCGGTTGAACGTCAGGTCTTCAACACTGTCATGACAGGCATCCGTGAGGCACTTGAATTTACCTGCCAGAGTGACTTGGCCAATGACTGGATCCGTTCGATTGCATGGCGAGTCAGACTTATGACGCCGTCGTCGGTTCGGATGCGGCGGACTGGCAGATGAGAATCGTGTCGGAGAACGTGGGCTTTGGGGCGAAAGATTGCCCCTTGCAATCTGTTGAGGTGAGGCCATACGACTATACACAATCAGTATACAGGTACATATTTCGAGTATTCAGGGCAAACTTACGGTTCACTCTCATATGGAACGTGTGCACCAAATTGTCCTTGTATAGCACGAGAACTGGACCCAAATGTGGACAAAAGGTTCGAGCTTCTGAGAGATAGGCGTTAGAATGAACTCTGGTAGAACTTTGACCGAACAACCAAGACAGCGGGAGATCCTTTCCAGTAGGCAGGAGGAATCAAAGACACTTCGATTGGTCATAGTATGGGTCCACTGTGTGCGATAACCATGGAGGTGATTGAGAGATTCTTCAGGTACGCTCGGATAGTGTCAACGTCTCATGAGAACGTGGTGGATGATGAGACACTAGATGATTGTGACTAGCTGAAGGATCCTCATCCCACGGTTGGTTACATCCCATGTGAAGGCCAAGGTATCGGTGAAAGGCTGCTCGTCATTAGACCTTCAGCTGCGTTTCTTGCGCTTGCTTGCGCTTTTTTGTAGACTTGTTTAGCTATCAGGCGTACACTGGAGCGTTTGGGCGAGGAGAACATGATGGAAAGAACAAAACAAAAACTAGACGGACTGTACCTTTGGTATGATTCAGTCAGCCAGGCGCCATTTTCGTCGTGGTGGCAGGTTCCTGTCCAATTCAAAAGGCCTGGGGATATAGAAACAGGTATTCGTGATAAAGGCGATGTACAAGCCGTCCAGAACTGGATTGTCCTGTCGCATCACGACTACATCTCGGAGAGCCGGCGTGAGTGTGATGTGTTGGTGATAGTGAAGGTGAGCAAGATAGCCAGAAAGCCTGGTAACTGCCATAGCCCCTTATGTAACCGGTCCGAAGGCCAAGAACCAGGAATCATCCATGGTTTGGAGACGAGCGGTCGAGAGACCTTTCGAACCAGAGATTTGTGTCTGTATATTATAGAGCCGCTCCTGAATCGATAGAAGACTTCCTCGATAATCTATCCAGCTGTACGTGGGCTTTTCCGGCTTACGTAGAGTCCATGTAGTCGTCAGACTAGTAGAAAAGGCTCTGGTATGACCGAATCCGGATGCGATTTTGAAGGAATGGAAGTTCATCGTGGCTTCATTTCCAGGCCCCTGAGACTCTATAGAAACCTCATTGTACGGAGACTTATCCGTACAGCGATGGTGGCATCTGGACTCCAAGGATTGAACGACACCAGTTTCCAGGTGGATTGCGGGAGAATCCTGTGGTTCATTGATCACATGTTGAACAGTCTGAAGAGAACTTACTCGTTGCTGTAACCAATCTGACCAAAAGCTGTATTTCCATCATCATCTCCAAGCACACCGTCGCCAGTGGTGTCGTTGATGGTGTAGTCGAATGGATTCATCGCCGTCGTAGAAGCTTGATCGTAATTCATGTTTGGCGAGAGCTCGGATGAGCGCCTAGTGTGGAAGTGACCAAACTGTGAGTGAGATTGTAACGGGTAGGGCTGAAGAGCATTAGGATGGCCCGTTGACTTGCTCGAGATGGAGCGAGACATTTCCAATCCATTGGAGACCAAATTGCTGCCAAACGACCCGCGTGACGACCGCTGCAGGCTGTGGGGGTGTGGATGCTGACCGGAAGACGTGGAAGAGTATTGAGATGCCGATCGGGACATGCCGTTGTTCACCGGAGGCTGTGAGTAGCCACTGGGGCTGTGCAGATTCTGATGTAGGGTTGCGTAAGGCTGGCCGTTAGCCTGATGCTGCGAGATCGAATGCCGCGGTGTGCTTAGCGATGAGCATGAGAAGAATGAATCATGCCGTTGATGTATCGCAGGAGAAAGCATTTTCTGGCTATCCTGCCGCTGCAAAGGCATTCCAGTAGCGTTCTGATCGCTGAGGTCAATGTAGACTCCCTGACCGTTCATCAGGTCACGCAGATTGCCGACCCCGTCAAAGTATGTGTTGTTGGCCATGTGAATTCGACCTGTAATGATGATAAGTCGATCGGATTGCACTAAAAGCTAGTGTAAGGTTTGGTGAGGAGTAATCGCAGGTATGGTGCTGGGTTTGAATGGAAGAGCGCAACCAAGATGGAGATTTGGGAGACCAGGCAGCCATATACAAAGGAGTGAAGCTTGCTAGGGCGAGCGCCCTCTCCATATTTGTTTTTGAAGGACCTCTGCCGCCGCGTTGCATGACTTTAGCCTTGAGGCGGCTGTTCGCGCTGAGGCATACCGGAACTTTTAGGCAAACAAGGCAACGCGGCTTACGCATCCATGGATGTGTTGTCGTTAAGAGGGCTGCATTTATAGCGCAACTTTGACCAATAATCACCTCAAAATAGCATAGCATGCTCTTGTAGTATAAAGGACATATCTGCGAAGTGCGGTCCTCGAGTTTTAGGAAACTGTGGCCAATACCGTGAAGGCAGTTCGTGAGTTTTCAGCCCGTCGTAGGTAGAACGAACGGCACAGAGTATCCGGTCAGGAGAAGAAAACATCGCGTTGAATGATTTAGCAGAGATGCCACATTACAGGTGCTGCGCATGTTTTGTGACGCAGGTCCGACATGGGTTGAAGTTCGGTGAGGCATACCACGAAAGGTGGGAGAGCCTCATCATCACATGCAAGGAAAACGGCAGGGGTACTCGACATACACCCCTGTACGCCTCCATGCACCCTGTTCGCCTCACCTTTGATAGACGAGTATAGTGTGAAGTTCCGTTCACCTATGTGCTCGATCTGTACTAGTAGCCCATGCTCCGTCTACATAACTGTATGTACTCGAGACGTAAGAAACAGCCGCCATATCGTAACTCTCTACTGGAGACACAACTTCATCGGCCTTGGACTCTGCTCTATACCACCACTTAACGACATCAGAAGGCTCGAATATTGCGGACATATTCACGCCTACTTTCACGTGACTAATGAAAATCTGTGCTCGAACGTTAGCCCGCAGTGCCACCTTTTCGTAGTTTTGGTCAAACTTTGTTTCACATACTGGATCAAACTTGCCCTCTTCCTTGCCCTTCAGCCCTATTACGATGAATATCCCTTTGCCCATCTCGCCTTTGAATTTATTCACACCTACCATTAGCTTCCCTGGAACTGGTGTTTCAGCTGACCGTGACCATAATCCTGTCGTGCCAAGGTCATACGCCTCGCCTTTTTTACAAGGCTGCCAAAATCCGTCGGGACTAACGGGGTCTGAACCACTACTTGGTAGCTCATCCGTCCAGTTCAAAGCGTACGATGCCTGCCAGGTGATTGGAGTCGTGGGAGCAAGGCTTAGCGATTTCCATGTGAGATTCGACACGGGGTCGCGTTTCGCAAGGAAGGTGTGGGCAAGACAAAGCTTGAATCCGCCTTGGCCGAGGCTTTCAAGGTCGGCCGGCGACTGGTAGATTTCGATAGTCTTCACGATATCCGAAGCAGGTTGTGCTTCCCACATTACAGATTGGCCCCCACGAACAACGGAAATGCGAGGGTTTTGCAAATTGGAGGCCGTTTCGCCTGCAGGTGTCCGTTTGATTCCAGAATTTGCTGTTTCGCTCATGCTTGCTGCTGAGAGACTAGAATTTGCATGAGGGTTTATGGGTACAGGCGTGCGCGCTGAAGTACAGCTAGAGACGTCCACGGGACTAGGTGCACTTTTGAGCGTTTTCGGATAAAGTGTCGTGTTTTAGGGTAGAGTACGATAGGGTAAATCACGAATCAACAGCATCGGATAAGAGTCGAAATCGTGTTTACCCCACAGCCGCACACTAACCCCATATTAGGCTTAGTAGTTCCGTCTGGGCGGGGTAACTTAAGCTAGGTGACGAAGCCATTCCTTTGCCAAGCTTTGTTGTCAACAACATTCAACTGGAACACAATATCGATATCTATCATACCTGGTCTACTAAGAGCTGGATCTTGAGTTGCGTTCTCTTACTGCTGCTTAATTTGTCTTTATTCAACATGCGAGACACTGTTAATTAAGTGTAAGTGCGTCTACAGTGCACGACATGGAACTTTCACTTCATTTCTAAATTTCACATACGCCTTCAATTCTAGACACATTCTCACAAATTACTTTAATGAATGACTAATCAATACCTAAGCTGGTTGCTACCTCCTCCTCCGGAAAACTTCAACATTTGTAGGTGCTGTACCAAGCACAAAAGGTTACCCGTTCTTGTGCTGATTCTCCTGTGATTGCAATCATCTGCTCGCCAGTCAGTACTATTTAACATCTCTGCAGTACTCTCAATGTGGGGCAATACTCACCAGACAGCTTGGGTGTCCCAAGTTCCGTCTTCGAAGGAATACTGCGTTTTCTTCTTGTAGGTGTTGGTGACTGGATCCGGCGAAGAAAAGTCCCCAGTTTCAAATTTGCCCTTAACTGTGGAGAACATAGTTGCGGACTTGGCGCCAGCCTCATACCACCACTGTATCTTCTCTTGTGGCTGGAAAGTTGCATTCATGCCCTTACCCATAGCCACAGGATTCATGAAGATGGGATCGAAGCTGCCAGACTTGTTCTTGATACCAATGGTAATGTGGATGCCGTTCGGAGCATCCTCGGTGTAGAAATCATTGTTCCCGATAGCCATGAAGCCTGGTACTGGAGAAGATGCGGACTTTTGCCACACTCCCTCAGAATTGAGATCGAAGATCTGGCCAGTCTTGCAAGGTTGCCAAATTCCACGGAGAGTGATCGAGATACCGTCTTGAGGAGAGTCGGCCGTCCAGTTCATACCATACTCGGGTTCCCACTTGATGTCAACAAATGGCGCAAGAGCCTTGGACTGCCAGACAACATTGAAGTGCACTTTTCTTGTCAGAAAGGCTCCAAAATCTTTTCGGCAAGGTGGGCTACTTACGCTGACCATCACTCCCAATCACGCTCTTGGCCACGTGAAGCTGGAACTGGCTCGGAGCCAACTTCGCCAGTGTTGGGCCGTCGGCTGCGATGGTAAGTTGACGGAGAGTAGACGACATATTGTTTGAGCTGTAGGAGCCTGACGATACAAGTCAAAGTGGAGAAGGCTGTATTGCTGGTGTTTCGATTCGATACTTGTGAGTGAGCCAGATTTGAGGGGGGAGGGGACTGGTTTAATACTGTAGTCCTTCCAAAATCTGTCTCCCATCCCAAACTAGGAACGCTGTTTCGTAAGGATTTTGGAGATCCAATGAGAGTATCATCACGCGTGGTGAGCCAGCAGAAGCATCCAAACTGTCACTGCCACAAGATCAATCCGTTTCCAGTTTCAGCTCAGGTCTTCATTCTCTCGCAGCGCTCAGCTTGCCTGTTGAACGCCCATGAGGATCTGTATGCCTCTTACAGCGCTCAGCTTGCCTATCGAACGCCTGTGACGGTCCGGACCTCTCTCGTGGCGCTTAGTTCACCTAAACCTACAGCTCTCAGCTTGTATGTTGAACGCCTGGGATAGTCTACACCTCTCTTGCGGCGTTCAGCTTGTCTACCTATTGGGCAAGAGGAATCATCATGCACTGCGACCTGCAGCGAAAGCGTACGTGACAAAGATACCTACCTACCTATGCAACCACTAGAGCACAACGGAGAAAACCTACCTAGGTATTGGCTAGCAAGATCTTACAGTAAAGACTAAAGCGGCTGCACTCTACTTAGTGAGAAGATGTTATTGGTGTGTGACAGTTCAGCTGCCTGGTTTGGTGCGAAACCTCGTATTGGTGGCGGTGCTTCGCGTTCCGGTGACGTTCGCGTCTTTGCAACACCCTTATCTACCATTTCGAACACTGCGACATGAAATTTGGCTTGCTGATAGTGAATTAAGTCTGCCACATTTGGTTGCATAAAGTTTGGATCTGCATTTCTAGTGCGGGCGGTGCGCGGGGTTCGTGCCAATAAGCGACATGACTGGAGTTGTTCAGCTCTACCAAACTTCTTTTGCTTCAGCTAGGCGTTTTGGGGCACGAACATTGGCTAATCCAGCAGCAAGACGCGCAATACTCGCGAAACCCACGAGAGATGGCGGTGCACTTTCTTGGGAAGCAGCGCCGTCGGTTGCTATTCGAGAGCATAGGATGTGCCTTGGTCAATTCATAGACATCTCAAGGTACTCTTAGATTACAGGTTGGAGATTGTGGAGGAAAGCGACTCTGTATCAGCCATTATAAACAGTTAGCCACCTTCACATTCAGACCACACCCATTGCAGCATCATATACTCCAACACATACCATCTTTCAAGTCCCGGGCCTTTCCAACGGTCCATGACACAATGGACTCTTTCATCCAATCCATTGCGGTGTCAAAGGCCACTTACCCACTCTATGACCATATCGCCAATCCAACCAAATGTTACTTTAGTTTGACTACCCAGAAGATCTGGGATAACGTCACAAACACACCGTTCCCAGTTGCGATATCCAAGACCACTCCTTTTGCGATTACATTCCTTCCAACAGCGGTAGCCACGAAGTTTCCCTCTCTCGCACCACCCTACAGCATTGCCGCGAAATTGGGGACAATGCCTGTTTTCAGCCAGACCTTTACTCTCCCAACAGGTCCTGAACTGAGTCAGCTTGTACTCAAGCCACCTGCCCCGGCTGGGCTTCCAAGTGGAACTTCCAAAAACTTGCCCTGGTCTTTTTCGGGAGAACTAGATTGGGAGTTGAAAGACTCAGACCCTAAACATCCCGTGTACCATTGCAAGACAAAAATCGAGTTCTATGTCTTGCCCAATGCATTACCCGAGTACTTCAAAACCTCCGGGATTCCTCTCGCGCTTCTCCGCGAGGCTCCGTATCTTCCAGCCTGGATGAAGGACCCAGAACCTGATTGGGCCAAATTTGCAACCAACGCTTTGCACTCCGACAGCCGCCTAGAATATGAGATCTACAATGGTTCTTCAAAGTATGTCAGCGCCAAAGGCTTGTACAGAGACCTCTTCACGAACAACGGTGGTCTTGACTTCTGGCTTGACCTCTGGCTTTCAGATTTGAAGGGTATTGAGTCACGAAAGGCAAAGCACACTGTCAATTGCTATGACGTGGCTGCCATTTGTCAAGCTCTGGTGTCACTAGGAGTAGACTCATCCACGCAGATTGTCCGGATGAAGTATATGGACCCCTATGGATTCATCAACCGTACGCACTTGATCGGAAGGAAGCAGACTCCTCCAGATCCAGTCAATAATCCGGACAGTTTTTGCAACAATCCATTCTATGGGGTCAACAGTCTAGACATGCTGTGTCCGGACGACGCTGTACTGCGCTCAGCGTTCTCGAACCACATGTTTGTGACAATCAGCAAAGACAACGGGCACAACGTCCTAGACGCTTGCTGTGGGCCCCATTTGGGCAGTCTCACTCTCGGCGGCTACGTCCAACAGGCCATTGACAGCCGTGCAACCCGCTACGAGAGGAACAACAATCCAAAAAACTATCAGCTCGGAGATACCTCCGCCATCACAGATGGCCCAGGCATCACCCAGCTTGTGTCTTCCCGCTGCTTCGAGAAAGTCGGTGACGCTAGCCAGCCTGGACGATCACTTCTCGACAAACTCGCCAAAGAGTTCAAGTCGGATGGATTATGGTATCAGCCCTACCTCTCAACTCCGCAGGGTAACTGGCAAATCACAGCCACCTGGACATTCTTGCCCTACAGCAACCCGAATGAGAACATCACCGTCAATGTATTCGGATATGGTTTGCCCTCTGGTCCCCAGTTAGAGTATGCGCGACGTAAGAATGCTATTCCGAACTGGGTTACAAACGGTGACGTGGGGGATAACGATGCATCTAACGATACATACGTTGACGGTAGTAGCAGAATGTTTTACAATAACTCGATGGATATTAACCCACGCTACCTCTGCACAATCGATACACGCATTGGGAAAGCATCTACAACCGACGCACTGCGCACGAGAATCAAGCAGGTGCTCGACACTTCTCTTATTTTTACTGGACAGTATCACCATTTACTCGGGGAAGTGACGGCAAACCCGAGAGGTCCAATCAGAGTCGGCAATACTGTAATAATCTCAGCACAAGTAAGTGGCGATGGGAATGTTTGGTGGGATCTAGAGCTAAGAGACAACGCAGGGTACTGAAGAAGCTGTCAAGTACTGGCAAGGGTTCAATGTTCGCGTCCCACGTTCGGTAAGCTGCTCTCTTGGCTTACAATGCTCCTTCACTTACCATCGTCTAGAATGTACTCTTTACGGACTGCGTGGTGAGGACTGATGGTGTTGATTTCCATATCCTTGCGCGCGAGGCAGGCTTTGTCACTCTTATTATTTACATGTATGGCGGTAACTTGGAAGTGAGCTACAAGTACGTCAACTTACAGGTTATCAACGCCTAGATGTCTCAATCTTAAGCAAGGCGATCGTTGTGGTAGGGTTCGAGCAACAAGGCAACCACATCTCGCTCGTTCATCGCGCGACTACCTGATTGACCCAGCATAACGACCAAAACACAAGAGTGAAGAGTTCGCTTCTCGGTCTCGGTGAAGGCCTACTGTATCGCAATAATCATTGGGGTTGAGCTTTGATCCGCTGGGTTCGTCTGAGTCACTGCTGTACCGTAGCCGACCAAGACACACGAGATAGTAGACACTCAGATTACGGAATGCAAGGATGATTCGTTCACTCAGACATGCATTCTTCCCCTCTCCTTCAATACTACCCCACCCCATTTCTTGCCTTCGCTTTGATCCACCAACCAACCCCTCTCCACTTACTTATGCTGTACAAACGGACCAATTAGAGATGCGCACCGAATTATCATGGCCCACAAGTCGGCAATAGAGAATAGTCCGCTTCAGTCGTATGCTTCCGCGCTCTTATTGAGCCCCACTCAAAGAATAACAAGAGGTCTTTTTAAAAGAGAAGAGCCGAACTGGATTACAATAGCGCCAGCTATAGAAGAGAAACGGAGCGCATGCCTCCAGACGCTCAAGGGCCACGGCCACTTTATCCGCTCGGTCGCCTTCTCGCCCGACTCTACACGGCTAGCGTTAAAGTCATTCGACAGCACAGTCAAAGTTCTTCTTTCTTGAGCCATATATTATCATATATGGTTCTTGGGCTATGGTGGCGATGATGATACGGTAATATTGTGACAGCACAGTCAAGATCTGGGGATGGTGGCATCTCACGCCTTGACGCTCCACACCTTGATACTGGCATCCCCACCCGCCGAAATGACCCTATTCGCCTTCTCCCACGCCACCCCATTGACCCCGTCCTTGTGCGCATTGAGAGCCTTGATACGCTTACCAGGGTCCTCTGTGCTCCAGACCATGACATTCGTATCCAAGCTACCACTTGCGGCATAGTTCTCACTCTCGTCCCAGGCCACACAGGTGATGCGAGCGGTATGTGCACTCCATCTGTCTGTGATGATTTTCCAGTCTCCACCTGCCTCGTATGCGTATATCTTGCCATTTGCAGCCCCGACTGCCAGCTTCTTCCCGGAAGCGGAAAAGGCGAGTGCGGAGATGGGTGCGGTTGCGCGGCGGAGGACGGTCTCTGTGTCTTTGAGCTCCGTGCCCGAGAGTGTGTATATGTGTACGAGCTTATCGTCTCCGCCGACGGCGACCGTAGAGCCATGCGCTGCGATGGAGGTTGGCGAGAACTTGACCGACAACGAGCCAACCTTCTCGCCCTTGGAGTATATTGCGATCGCATCCGATGAGGGGATCAGTACGGTGCTCGATGTTGCAGCAACGCCCTTGGGCTGGAACTTGAGATCGTGAGCCTCTCCAGTGAAGATCTTGTCTGGGACGGAGATGGAGCGCAACGTGTCATCCCAGCCAACACTGTGCAGCTCCGCCTCACTCCTGCTGTCGGACGTCGTGATACCGGCGACATAGCTGGAGTGTGATGAGCCTTCGACCTTGTCGGCCAGTCCAGTGGTAGTGTCCCATGCCAAGACGCGGCCCTCGTAGCTTCCTGTGGTGAAAGTAGATCCAGCAATGGCCGCTGCTGTAATGTTCTTCGCATGGCCGCGAATGACGCGCGTTGGGTTTGGGTTGCCGTCGACGAGGTAGTTCAAGTTTCCGTCGAGGTCTACACTGATGATCAAGCCGTCGCTGCGGCCTGTGGGCCAGACCACACCGACTTGCTGGTCGGGTATACTCGCGACGCCTTCTTCGCCCATCCTCCACGTCTGGATGTTCTTGCCCGCTTCGGGATCCCATATCCGGACAGTTTGATCCGCGCTGGCGGTAACAAACTTGCTCGAGTCCTTGGACCATGAGATGCCGAAGATGCTGCCGGTGTGTACTCCCTCGCCAATCTGACCCTTGGCCTCGCCAGTCTTGCCGTCGTAGAGCCAGATACGCTTGTCAGCGCCAACGCTAGCAAAGACAGAACCGTCAGGCGAGAAGGCGGTGCCGAAGACGAAGCGGTTGTGCTGCCCTCTGAGACTGGTGTTGAACTTGAAAGGAGCACCGTGGTAGAAGACGAGGCTGGTGTCGTCGGAGCCTGTAGCGGCACGAAGCGGTCGTTGCTGGCGGATGGAGACGCAGTTGATCTGCGAAGAGTGTCCGGAGATCTCGCCCACGCTGTTGCCGCTGTCTGCTGTGATGCAGTGTCCGAAGCGCTCTTTGCCGTCGCCGACTGCTATAATGCGCTGCGAGTCGCCGTCCCATGCCAAGTCGTTGATGCGGCCGGCGATGATGTGGTAGTCGCCTGCATGGTCATCAGCTTGGTGCCTCCATCAACCGCTTCGTCCACCCACCTTTTGTAGCGCCTTCGCCTGCGCAGTCCCACACCTTGACGGTACCCGAGACATCTCCACTAGCGACGTAGAAGCCCGAGGGTGAGAAACGGGCGACGGTTGTCTGTGTTGTGTGTTGCGTGTATTGTTTACTAACAGCCGGGTCGTCGATGGAGCGCAGGAAGACGGATTTGCCCGACTGTCATGGTTCAATTAGCTCTAGAACAGCTGTGAGTGATCCACAGACTCACGGCATAGGCGATACGTTCGCCCTTGGGGTCCGAGGAAAGAGGTGTTGCCTGTCCACGCGTCGTGGAAGGGGACGCCGCCCAGATGGCCTCTGTTTACGCTTAGTTGCTGCTGTGGAAACTACTCTGGAGCTCATACCAGAGACTAGAGACATTGTGCGCGCAAAAGAAAAGAGTCAGTAGGTAGAATGGGGTATGGGTGGTGCACAATCGAAGTGATGCCTCTCCGGTAGCTCTGGCGGTGACCACTGCTTCGTCACCGCCTACGTTTCATCGACAAGCCACGAGTCGCGGGGCATGTGGGGGTGGCTCTGCCATGACGGCTCAACCCGAGAGTAACTGCATCGCATTCTTCGCCGTTGTAAAACGTTGACCCGCGCACTACCACAATGCGCTTCTTGAGCTGTAATCTTCTTCTTCACATGCTTCCAATCAAAGTGGCCTGTCGTCACCAGAGCTAGGTCCAAAGGAGGATGCTCCCAGGGCTGCATCACTAGCCACATTTCTGCAACAAGCGTACCCTGGGATCATTTGCATATATCTAGACTTTACCGCTGCCTGCTTACCCACAGCTGGTGGTGAAATAACGAGGTTGGTAAATTAAAATACAACCTTGGAACAGCCCGGTAGACCTTGGCGCACGTCATTTCCGACGCGTCCCATCTACATCGATTCAGTTGAGAATTCAATAAATCTACGATTCTCTGTTACTCTAGATTTCTGTACAGCGTCTAGCACCCTCACACGTGTCCTTTTCTTCCGCTTGATACATTCGTGTCGTTCGCTATCCAACGTCATCATACCGGGAACCCGGCCGCCGGAAACAAGAGCCTCAACAACTCCAGCATCATCAAAGAAGAGCAGAAACACCAAAAACCATCACCATGTGTATCATGAAGACCTACGAAACACGTGGCCGCGGCGTTGTCGGCCCCCCACCACGACGCGGAAACTTCACCTCCCACCCACCAGCCGGCGTCATGCGTCTCCCGCGCGACTGGCAGCGAACATCAGTCGAGACCATCAGCGACAACGGCCGCTACGTCGAGTACAGGTTTGTAACTGGCCAACGTCAAAAATTGCTAGCTCCTCATGCTCATGTTGTCTAGACGATCCCGATCCCGACCCCGTGCAATTGAGTACATTGAAGAGCCCCGTACGCGAGCGAGGAGCCGTGCGAGGAGCGTGTCCCGGCGACGCGTGAGCGATGTTGAGATTGTGAGGCCAGGGCGGACGAGCTATGTTGATCCGCGGGGGAGTTATGTGGACGAGAGGGTTACGAGGCGGAGTGTTAGCCGGGTCAGGCATTGATCGTTTTCGAGCAACGAAGACGCGATTCGGAGTTTAGGTATGTGTGCTGCATGGATACAGCGCATTTTTGGGTACTGACTCTCATAGTGCAGGGATTATTTTGTACATATGGGATATATTGGAGATTTGGTAATGACGAACGAAATGATGTTACGATTCTGAACATGATCTGCCCGTCTTGCTTGTATTCCAGCTACCATGTGCAGCGAGGGAGTATCAGAAGCTCGCATCCGGGAATAAAGGCTAGTCTGCACCACAATCCCTCCAACGACATATTTGCCGAAATGACAAGCTAAGAAGTGTCGATAGAGGTGGAGGGCTCTCCCGAAATGAGGCTTGTTTTGACAGAGCCTGCAGGCTGGAGCTGCGTTCTTTCTTCGCGGTAGCTAGGGGTACTCGTTGTGCCTGGTGGCTGATCGAGTCCCCTTTTTCGTCGCAAAACACGAACAAAACCAAACCTACATATGCAAAGGTTCGCGTCCCGACCCTTGAGTTTCAGGCATGCACGGCGTTCTCTGAGCTGGGTCGGCAGTTTAAATGGAGGCGATATGGATGCCAGTGCTGAATTGTACAGTCTTGCGATTTTCTTGCAAGACATATCCTAAAATTTCAATAATTAAATCAGCTTTGCTGTGGTAGTGCTGGTAACCTGCGGAAGTCGTGAGCCACGGCGCGTCGTCGATGCACCTCGAAAAACGCGTCAGTCAGTCGACGCGACTGCCGCGCACATGAATCCGGCACAACACGACGTTGGCGAACTGACTCAGAAGAGTGCACAACGCTGCAAATTGCAAAGCTCTTGGGAATCTGTACGAAGCTCGCCACGTTGCTCGCTATGCCGCGCCCGGAGATGCCGTAAAGCGGGGTACGGCACGTGATCCTGTTGTGTGTCGCGTCATCTTCGACATGCGTCTAGTACCAACGCGGAAAGTCCTCGCGACTAACTGAAGATACGGCAGATCCACCTTCTTATCACATCAAATGCTGTGTGCGGTAACATTACGGCATTGGAGGCTCCGGGCGCTATAAGTCATCTGTATTGGAGTCCGCCTAGGAACTTCCTCTCCTATCGTCTATCCCTGTGCTCTGAATAAATTCACCATTCTCTGCTTGTGCATATACCTGTGAAGAAAATGTCTACAGAAGCCGCCACCAGCCCCAGCCCGCGGAGCGAGAAGTCAGATACTGCGCACCATCCTCTATCGGCCTTATCGGCGTCAGAACTTCAGAATGCTGCGGCAATCATCAAAGCCTCATGGCCCGCACACACAGACTTGCACTTCAAGGTCGTTACGCTGCAGGAACCACCAAAGGTCGAAGTTCTGAAGTACCTGGAGGCTGAGCATAGCGGCAAGCCAGTGCCTTCGATCTCAAGGAAAGCCTTTGTTAATTACTACATTCGGAATACTGTATGCACTCAAGGTTTTAATGAGAGAAAATACGTCTAATCATTTTGTAGAGCAAATTTCACGAGGCCGTTGTAGACCTGACTTCGGGGCGTGTCGATTCCAACGTCCTGCTAGGGCCCTTCATCCACGCAAGCGCAGATGGCGACGAGATTGTCGAGATCGAGAAACTCATACTGGCAGATGAGAAGGTGAAAGCCGAGATAGCCAAGCTCGAGCTGCCCGAAGGCACAGTAGTGGTGAGCGATCCCTGGATCTACGGTTCTGATGGTATTGGAGATGAAGATAGGCTGTACCAGTACGTAATATCTCTGTACGAAGTGCATGTAAGACAAACACTGACTTCTTACACTAATGTTTAGGTGCTTCCTGTACCTCAGGGATCCTATGAACTCATCAGAGGCCGACTCCAACCACTACGCAATGCCGCTTCCAATTTCACCCGTCGTGAGCACAGAAAAGATGCAGGTCATCCGCGTCGACCTGCTGCCAACCGGGGCAGACAACACGATTAAACCAGTTGAGAAGTACAAGATCCAACCGCCTAATGAGTACATACCTGAAGCCCAGACGCTGCGAACAGACCTCAAGCCGCTTAATGTTGTTCAACCCGAAGGCGCAAGCTTCCAGGTTGAGCAGCAAGGTACATCAAGCGTCATTTCGTGGCAGAAGTGGACCTTTCGAGTTGGTTTCAACCAGCGCGAAGGTATGGTATTGTACGACGTCCGCTACGATAACCGTAGTTTGTTTTACCGATTGAGCTTGAGCGATATGAACATCCCGGTAAGTTGTGCCTATACGAAATGTACGTGAGACATGAACTGACTTCGTATCTTCACACCTGCAGTACGCGGACCCCAGGCATCCATTCCACAAAAAGAGTGCGTTTGACTTGGGCGATGTTGGTGCCGGAATCATGGCGAACAATCTGAAGCTGGGCTGCGACTGTCTGGGCTCCATCTACTATCTGAGCGCCGTGTTGGCTGACAACAAGGGTGGTATTGTTGAAATGCCCAACGTTGTCTGCGTCCACGAACAAGACGCCGGAATCGGTTTCAAGCACACCAATTATCGCTCCGGTCGTGCCGTCGTGGCCCGAAATCGCGAATTGGTGCTACAGAGTATAATCACAGTGAGCAATTACGAGGTAAGTTGCAACCGTACGAAATATGAGTGAGACACAGACTGACTTTGTGTTTTCATTTCTGCAGTATATTCTGGCCTTCATTTTCAACCAGGCTGGAGAAATCGACTATGAGATCAGAGCTACTGGAATTCTGAGCACGCAGCCTATTGACGAGGGGGTAGAAGTGCCCTTTGGTACAGTTGTGCATCCAGGCGTGTTGGCTGTCCACCACCAGCACATCTTCTCGTTGCGCGTTGATCCCATGCTCGACGGTTACGATAATCGTCTAGTATATGACGAAGCGTTTGCGATGCCGCGTTCGGACTCCAACCCCCATGGCACCGGCTACTATGTCCAGGAGACCGTCATAGAGAAGTCTGGTGGTTATGACATTACGTACGACACCAACCGTACCTTTAAGATTCAGAATCCCAACGTACGAAATTCTGTCAATGGAAAGCCGGTCGCATACAAGATTCAAGCGCCTCCTTTCCAGAAAATCCTCTCAGACAAGGACTCATTCAACTATAAGCGTGCCGAGTTCTCGGACCACAACATCTACGTCGTCAAGCACAGAGACGGCGAGCTGTATGCGGGTGGTCTGTACACCAACCAGTCAAGAGGAGGGACTGGTGTACGTGCATGGGCGGAGAGGAACGACAACGTCAAGGATACCGACTTTGTGGTCTACATCCAAGCAGGAATCAATCATGTTCCGAGGCTGGAAGATTTTCCTGTAATGCCGTGTGAGATCATCAAGATCCACATGAAGCCGGTCAACTTCTTCGACAAGAACCCTGCACTGGACGTGCCGCCGAGCGAGCAGGCGTTTAACAAAAGTAGCTTGCTGAGCGAGCAGCACCAGCAGCCCAGTGTGACTGCGACGATTGGCGAAGATGGACAATGTTGTGCGCCGACGACGGCGAAGCTGTAGGACTATGTCTCGTGCTATCATTTGAAACACAGTGTGTAGTTACATGAAAACGAGTTTTGTCACGCCGAGGCGTATTGTTGTCGTGAATGTCTAGTCGCGTGCCGGCTGGGTGGACGCGCCAAGCCGTGCGCGCTGGCCATGGACCAAAGCTCACACCTCATGGAAGCCTCAAAGACTCAACTCAACCACACTCCTTGCACAACATTCCTACACTGTTCTGCTGTCCACCAACAAACGCGCAGCCTCTGTCGTGAAATCACGTCCCGTTAAAGAGAGTCATGGCGCCCAACGATAAAGCGGGCAGGGTCGTGTTCATTGGCAATATTCCGTATGGTATGCGACTATTCGTCTCTCGCCCGCACGCGCAAAGCTAACAAATGACGCCAGGCGGAACCGAAGAGCTCATCATCGAAACCCTCGGTCGCGTCGGCCAGGTCCTCAACTTTCGCTTGGTGTACGACAAGGAAACTGGGCGCCCCAAAGGCTTTGGCTTCGCAGAGTTCGCCGACGCCGATGCCGCAGCCTCCGCCGTGCGCAACCTCAACGACTACGATTTGATGGGAAGGAAGCTGAGGGTCGACTGGTCCAACGAGAGCGGCTCGGGCGACAATGCGCCATCGAGTCGCGACCAGAACGCGCAACCGACCATGGGCATGAACGGCCAGCAGCCAGCAGCGCCAGCAGCAGCGCAGCCCTCGAGCAACCTGGGCCCTCTGCCGCCGGGCGTCGAGCTGCCGCCCAACCTCACCTGTCCCGATGCCATTTCGCGCACGCTCTCTACACTCCCTCCCGACCAGCTGCTCGACATTCTCTCGCAGATGAAGGGCCTCGTGATGACGGATCCGGCCAAGGCGACGGAGCTGCTGCGACAAGCGCCCCAGCTGGCTTATGCCATTTTCCAGTCCCTGCTGCTCCTCCAGCTGGTCGACCCACAAATCCTGACCTCGCTTGTGGAGACTTCGGCGGCGCCTGTCCCAGTTGCGCAGGCTCCACCTGTTCAGCAAGTCCAGCAACCACCACCGCAAGTTGCGCGGCCACCTGTAAACTACCCCGGATACCCACCACAAGTCGCGCCCACGCCCCCCGTTCCACAGCCGTATGCGCAGCCTCCGCAGCCTCCGCAAGTACCTCCCACAGACCAGCAAGCATTGTACGCCCAAGTTATGGCTCTGTCGCAGCAGCAGATTGACCAGCTGCAACCCGAATATCGCGCGCAGATCCTGCAAATACGGCAGATGTTGATGGCTGGCGGACGGCCCTAGTTACGCCGGCGAAAACGGGGACTTTGCAAGAATCACAAGGCTCGCTTCGATCTTGTTTTGAAGGACCGATTGTTCGACAAGCGGGGCACCGAGATTCTTCAAGGCATACTACGCCATGTAGGGGCGAGTACGACACAGCTTACACCTATCGCACGAGACTTGTTGGAAATCATGAATCATGCCGACCGCCATGACAGAGCGCAGAACTTGAAGGAAGAGATGTTCGTACACGGGTTGTACAGCCCACATCATCTTCCAGAGGAGGCGGAAACTTGGGAACAGTTGATCCAATATTTGATCGAGGTAACAGAGGCTGAATTTTCTTCAGACAGCTCAGGCGACGGAAGCGATTTTGATTTGGGCGGGCAGGAACGTTGAGGGAACTTGCTGAAGTGTAGCCATTGGCTCTCCAAAAAAGCCTGCATAGCACAGTCGCGATCAGACGTGGACTTGTCGCACAAGACGAGAATAATGCAAAAATGCACACCATGTCACACGCGCGCCTTGCTTTTGAATAATCCTTGTCGATGAGACTGGGTGATGTTTTGACTATCACAATCGGGTTTAAATGTTTTCGGCGGCCTAACCAACATTGCACATGCAAGATAACTACAAGGACGGCCTCGGAAAGTTCCGCACGGCTGGGGCTTGCCATGCGATGTTTGTGGGCTGTGCGACAGATGCTGAGGATGATGTATCAGTGCAAGATGACTGGACGTACAATTGGGGTCTGTTCTGGCGAGATGACCTCGCTTCCATCAGGATCAACATGTTCACTGTGAGCGTCAGAGAACCGCCCCGGAAGAAGCCCCGGTAAAGATCCGCAGAAGAAGCGTTTGCCATCGGGCAGCCATTGGCCCAGCCTCGCGTCCATCCCGCGTGGATCGAGCTAACCCTTGCCGCCAGCTCAGTCGGCTGCTGGGCATAGGAGCCAGGCCGAGCACTTCAGCTGCTGTTGCACCACACCAATCTTTGCGATTCGCACCGTGAGAGGCTGCTTCGGGTGTCCTTAGGCATTGCGCGCATGCTTTCCTAGCCATTCTGCATCGGCAACCTGTACTATATCATCACGACATGACGATTTGAACGACTGCCCATCACTTGCGACTACTGTCTACAGCGATATACCCAGCATATCCCACCAAGAGATTCCTCTCATTTGCGCCCGACCCATTGCCAGCACTACACTGTAATAACAACGCACCCGCGCGCCCCGCGCAACACGCAGCATCCCTCCCGCAGCATGTGGAGCAGATTGACCGGCAGCTCTGCTGCCTCGAGCAGCAACAAGGACGACGACAGCCGCCGCCGCCGTACTAGCGACTCTACGCGTTCCAAGCGCGACCGAGACCCAGACGCCCGCTCCGTTGTGTCGTCGTCAACCGCCCGCAAGCCCCCAAGCTCGCGACGCGACACTGCGCCCTCGTCCTCATCCATTGCCTCCTTCACCACTGCCTTTGACGAGATGCCGCGCTCACGGGCCCAAGCAAACAACCCCAACAGCGACCCTTACTACGATGACGATACCAGGCGTCGCGATGATCGCCGCAGCAGCTATGCCGAGTCGACCAGCTCCACCCTGCGCGACGACAAGGACCGCACAAAGGGCAAGGCCAAGGACAAGAAGCTTGAGAAGCGCCGCTCGACGCGCTCCGTGCGATCGGGAAGTCTGTCGCAAACCGGTGCCGGCTACAGGGGCGACATTGTTGAGAGCCCCAAGCCAGTGCAGCGCAGCTCCAGCGGCCAGAGCGCCAACGACAGCTTCTCGCAGTTCCCAGGACAGGCAGGAGCGCCCATGATGTCGGGCGCTCTGCCAGTAGGGAGCCACTACCCACCACCGCACCCCGATGACATGGACAGTCACGTGCAGAGCCAGTTCCCTGGCCAGAACCCGGCGCAGTATGCCTCGAGCGCGCTGCCTGGCGGCCATCCCTTTGGCGCTGCCGCCGACTTCTACAACGACCAGGGCCAGAGTGTGCATCAGCAGCCCGGCGTGAGGCCCCAGCCGCCGTCTGTCATCATAGGACAGGATACCCCCCATCTCATGTCTGCCTCTGCCCTGCCCAACCCTGTTGCCGACACTGGATCGGGCGCCGCTGCAGACTTCTACGGGTCCAGCACAAGTGTCCCTCCACCCAAACCCTCACGGCCATCGAGCTCATCTATGCCTGGTGCCTTTGTCGACGACGCCGCCCCAATGCCTGCGAAGCCACCACGGCCTGCGTCGTCGTCGAGACCCGACAAGTCGAGCACGTTCGGTCCAGCTGCTACTATGGCTAGCGGAGCTGCCCTTGGATACGCCATGGGCCATAGCTCATCTAATCACCAACACTCTACGAGCTACAGCTCCGCCAACGTTCGTCCTTCTACATCCTACTCTTCTTACAATAATAATACCACGCCGGCCGCCCCGGCTTCCACGTCCACGTACAACATGTACGGCTCGGGCCCTAATGCTTCTAATACCGCTGCCAACGACAGCAGCCACCTCCCGCCCTACGCTGCAGCCGCCGCCGCCGCTGCCTACGGCAATGAAGGCGCGCCACCCCCAAAGCCACCTCGGCCGGCCAAGCCAGAGAAGCACGCGTCTGGCAGTATCGCTGGATTGTACGCTGCTGGGGCTGCAGGACTGGCGGCTTATGGCCTGAACCAGCACAATTCTCATTCCCACAACCACACCCATACCAACACCCACTCGCACAGCACCTCTCACCACCATACCTCGACACACGCACCCAACGGGCATCACCACAATGGTGTTGCACATAGTACCTACAGCTCTGGCGGCATGGCTCAGCAGCATCAGCACACAGGGCCAGTTTCCAAGTTTGTCGACTGGTGGAAGGACTATGAAGATGTGCAGAAGATGGAGGAGTATACCGAGTACATTGGAGTCTGCAAGGGATGCTTCGATCCTCGCTCTTCCGTCTTGGATGCTCCACGCAAGCACCATTATTATAAGAGACGCTCCAGTGAGTTCATGCGACCATCTGGTGGCATCGAGAAACAATCCCGATATTCTCTCAAGGAGAAGAAGTCTTATGGCTCCATCTCTTCAGGCGAGGATCGACGGAGGACCAAGAGCAGTGCCGCAGGCTGGGTAGCTGCAGGCCTAGGCGGGATCGGCCTGGCCAAGGCTGGAAAGGCTGTTCTGACTGCCGGCCGTGACGACTTTGATGATACCTACAGCATCAAGTCCGGACGCTCGAGAATCTCGCGCCGCAGTCGCAGCCGATCGAGGGACCGCAAGAGCTATAGCTATGGCAGCTCTGGCATCCGTCACCGGAGCAATTCTGCTGATCGCGTGTCCCTCATGTCAGTGGGCGTTACGAATGACAAGAAGGACCGTAAAGACTACAAGGTTCGCCGCCATTCCCGATCAAGCTCCAGTTCAAGCAACAACTCCGGACGTGGCAAGACTGGCTTAATCGGCACTGCAATTGGCGCAGGTCTCGCAGGTGCTGCCCTTGGAGCGGCTACGAGGAAGAAGACACACAGCCGTTCTAGGTCGCCTAAGAGAGTACAGGTTATACATCCCCGGAGAGATAGCAGTGACGATGAGCGTCGTATGAGGAGATCGCACCAACTCCGACGGAAAGCATCTCGAAGCTCAACATCTGGCGCCTCCGTCATCGAGATTGGCGAGACTCACGAATCTCAGGGTGGTTTCCTTGGTGGTTTCTTCGCTGCACCCCCTCCTAAAGAGAAGCGTGTCAAAACCACGAGCCTAAAGAAGAAGAAGAAGGGCTTCTTCAACTTCAGCAACAACTCCTCGTCCTCGTCCGACTCCGAGATGGCATTCGGCACCGGCTATGTGAAGAGGACGCGCCGACGGTCATCAGGACGAGTATCAGGACGGTCATCACCGAAGCGACGGAACTCGGATGAGCGACTGAAAGCCTCTCTGATTGGTCTTGGCGCCACTGCTGCTGCCATCACCGCTGCGAAGGCTGGCAAAGGTAAACGCCACAATGAGGTTGTCGCTGTAAAGGAGAACCGACTTGGTCGCAAGACTAGCCAATCCTCACGACCCGGCTCGCGGTACGGAGATGACGAATGGGAGGATTTGCCCGATGATGGGACTTCAGACTCCTCGAGTGATGGCGGTCTGCTCTACGGTGATTACGCCCTAAAGAAGAGGAAGAGCAACGACTCCATCGGGTCCAATGATTCAGGGACCAACAAATGGGGCTGGCGATGGGGTTTTGGCAAGAAGAAGAGAAGGTCATCCAACAACCTCTACGACAACATCGCCAGCACATCACTTATTGGACCGACCGCAGCTGGCGCCGCAGGTGCTCTGACTGGCGCAGCTGTTGCAGCTACTCATGGACATCACGACAGCGAGTCTAGTAGCGCGCAAACGCTGCAATCGGTCTACCCTGTTGCACCTCTTGACCCGAATGCATCGTTTGATGCACGCCGTACAAGCTCTATCGTCACCAATCAACCTCCGGTCGCTCCAGGACCAGTTCCTGTTCCCATCCAGCACCCTCAGCCAGTGCAACAAGTCCCTGGATCTATCTATTCAACACAAGCGCCCCCGCCATCTGGCTATACTGCCCCAGCAGGTCCACCAGTTTTCTCGCAAGCACCACACCCCATGCAATCTCAAGTCCAAAACATCATTGTTCAAAGCCCCCAGCATCCTCAATTCCGTCGAGCGAACTCTTCGCCCATTCAGAGTTCAACGTGGAAGCGAGATGCGGCCATTGCTGGACTCGCAGCAACTGCTGGGGCTGCCGTAGTCTCTGCAATGAAACATCCCGATCGCCCTCCTAGCCGCCCACCGTCCGCAAATAGCAACGTCCGCTTCAACCTGACGCAAGAGCAAGTAGACAAAGAGCAGCGTGAGCGACGTAAGGAGCAAGAACGCTTGGACGAAGAAGCCAACCGTCGTCGAGAACAGCAAAGAATAGAAGACGAGGCGCGACGGGAAGCAGAAGACCGCCTTCGTCGGGAGCAACTGCTGCGGGACGAGGAAGCACATCGAGAGGCAATGGCACGACGTGAAGAAGAAGACCGTCTTCGTCGAGAGCAGCTGCTGCGAGATGAAGAGGCACACCGGGCAGCAATGGCGCGACGCGAAGAAGAGGATCGCGTACGGAGAGAACAGCAACTGCGAGAGGATGAGGCTCGTAGAATCGAGGAGGATCGTCGGCAGACTTTACTCCGCCTAGAGGAAACAGCACGTCAAGAAGAGGAGCGCCGCCGAGACGAAGACGAACGACGTCGCCAAGAGCTGCAACGTCAGCAAGACGAGGCCCGCAAGTTCATGGAAATCGAACGCTTGGCTAGGCTTGAGAACGAACGTCGTCGTGAACAGCAGGAGGCCCAGGCACGCGAGGCTCGAGAAGCAGAGGCTCGAGAAGCAGAGGATCGGGAGCGTCTGCAACGGATAGCCCAACTGGAGCACCAGCGCCAGCTGGCAAGCGAGGCCGCCGAAGCTGAGCGAAGACGGAGAGAGCAACTTGAAGCCGAGCAAGAAGAAGCTGCGCGAGCCGAGGCCGCGAGACGCGAAGCTGAGCAAGAGGAAATAGAGCGACGTCTTCGAGAACGCGAAGGGGACTACATCGATCGATATCCGAGCAATCGAGTGAGGAAGCTCGAACAAAAACCCCTAGGAGGCTCTATTGCTTCAACTGCCACTATTGCACAGCGAAAGGAGCAGGAGCGGCAGGATCGTGAACGGGAAGCTTCCAAGTCTGACAAGAAGTCCTCTGTTGCTAGTGCTGTAGCTGCCGGTGCCGCCGCAGCCATCGCGTCCGCGGCGATTTCGTCCTATAGGGACAGAGAGAAGGAGAAAGAGCAAGAGAAGGAACGAGAGCGCGAGAAGGAGCGGGAGAAGAAGCGTGACCGCAAGCGTGAGTCTTCGTCATCGAAGTCCTCCTCATCAAAGTCCTCGTCTTCGAAGAGCAGCAAGAAGAGAGAGTCAACCAGCGTCAAGACCGTTGAACCCAGCAAAATCGAGCAGGACATGTTCGACGATGAGATCTTCAATCCAAACATTTTCAAGCAAGACAACTCTCGCCAGGAAGCTCGCGAGGTCTTACGGGATTGGGAGGAAAGGTACAATGCCAAGCCAGTCTCTCAAGCTGACTTCTTTGCGCCGAAGGAGCTTCTGACCAACGACAACCTACCCAAGGTTCACCCTGTAGACCCGAACGAGGGTGCTCCTGATCTTCCTGTGTATCAGTCGTACGAAGACTACCCGATCAGCCAACCCAAGGTCCCACCGTATCCTCCATCATACTCGTTCACGGCCACCCGAGATGGTCGACCTTCTCAACCACCACCACCGCCTGTACCATCGCTGAATCTCATTCTGCCTACACCCCCTGGTAGTCGTGCACCCTCTGTGCGTAGTCCATCGCCAGCAATCGAGCCCATCAGGGAGACCAGACGCGAGCCAAGGGACGACGAGTCGAACCGAGCAAGATCTAGAGTGAGCTGGGGCGAGAATCAGTTCCACCATTTCGATGTCCCGACTCCAGAGTCCTACCGCGAACAATTCGTTTCTGATAACGATCTCAAGTCGCGTGAATCGAAGCAGCCGGCCGACGAGACCAAGGTTGAGCGGGAGACGTCTAAGCCCCACCAGACGACGTCTACTTACTCGCCCTATCGCCCAGACATGCCCACAGTTCCAGAGAGCAAGGAAACCGCACCTAGTACACAGTACGTTCGTGACCAGGATGACTCCACGTGGGACAGTGTAGTGGATGCTGCTTCCAAGAAAAGCAAGACTAAGGAAAAGAAGTCCGCGGCAGCTGCTGCGGCAGCAGCTCTCACCACGGCAGCAGTCCTTTCTAGGGAGGAAAACGACGAACGCGACTTGCGTGAATCCAGGCCAACCGCGTCTAGCCTAAGCAACCCGTTTTCTGATGCGAATATGGCGCCTTCCACCGTTGCTGCATCAAATCCTTCGGCATCGACTATTTCGGCAGCACCATCGTGGCCGTCCACTGCCACTCCGTCAAATCTCTCAGGAGCACAATCGTGGAACTCCACTGACACTCCATCAACCATCTCGGCAGTACCGTCTTCCATCATCTCTCCGTCAATCATCTCGGCCGTACCATCTACGAGCAGTGTGCAGACAGCATACTGGCAGCCTGAACCAGAGCGTAACGTGTGGAGGACACCCCAGCACGATCCAGTGGGACCTGGTTTTGTTGAAGGAGAGGTTGTTACACCGCCAGCGACCATGCACATGCCTGGCGGTTGGGATGACTTGCCGGAGCCTGAAGTACCCGCAGAGGAGCCTTCAGCGTACTCGGCGAAGACGGAAGCAAAGGGTAAGGACAAGTCCAAGGATACTAACGAAAGTGTAGCTATGCAGAATGTCTCTCGGCGTGGGGACGCAGCACCCGCCGCAGTTTCTGCACCAGTCAAGGAGAAGGAAGACGAACCAGAAGGCAAGACAAGCAAGAAGGACAAGAAGAAGAAGTCCAAGAAGTCATCAAAGCGAGCTAGTGTAGATACCTGGGAGATAAGCGAACCCAGCCCACCATCCAGCCCGATCATGGAGCGCGATCCTAGGGACATTGAACCTTCCCGAGACCCTAGAGACATCGAGCCCTCCCGAGACCCTAGGGACATTGAGCCTTCGCGGAACCCTAGAGATATCGAGCCTGCTCGACGTGCTGAAGCCTCACGCACCCCTGAATCGTCTCGCTACAACGAACCATCTCGATCCGTGGAACAACCACGACTAGGGGAAGCATTCCAGGAGTCACCCAGCACTTCTCCAAAGAAGAGCTCTCGCCAAGAAGAGAGCAGCGGCACTAAGTCTGCTACCGCCGCGATGGCCGGTGGTTTCGCTGCTCTCATGGGTATGACCATGAACCAGGATCAGAACAGGATGGCGTCCGACCTTGAACGTGCCAGAAAAAACCTGGAGTCTACAGAGAAGAACGGCTCTCGTAACCCCGCTGTGTCTCCAACAAACGGTGCACGCTCACTCGAAGAACACGACAAGAATGTGACAATCCCAAGCTACGCATTCGAAGGTATCGATGAGCTGGCCGACAAGACGCCTAGACCAAAGGTTCAGAAAAGACATAGCAGCGGCAAATGGTCACCTAGCATCAGTTCTCCTCTGAGGACTGAGACGAAGTACGACGACTACATGGGCGCTCGTACTATTTCTGATCCCTCGAAGTACCAGACAATGGTCGAGGCTCCAATGGCTCCCACTGCGTCACCTTTCACGACGGCACCTGAGCCACCCATCGCTCGTAACGTAAACGACTCTGGCTACTATGCTCCCGACGACACTCCACGCAGAGAAAGCAACGACAAAGAATCTGAGGGACTCTACCCCACAAGCTCCAACGACAAGGATAGGGACAGCTATGCACGAGACGAACGCGACCGGGACAACGATGACAGGTACGACGATGATTTCGACGACAGGTCACGCAGATACGATGACGATGACATCGGTTCAATCGCTTCCTTGAGCTACAAGTACGAGGACCCAGACCGTGAAGAGAGACGTCGTAGACGCCGGGAAGCCAAGTCTGAGACCCGTGAGAAGAGCCGTGAGAAGAGTCGTGATCGCGATTACGATATTGAGGAGGGCGGTGAACGGAGGCGACGTCACCGGCGCCATGAGCCTGACGAAGGTGATGATGACTGGGACACGAAGTCTGCCGTCTCCGACACTCGTTCAGAAGTTCCTGGCGAACGACGACGCAAGCACAAGAGGAGGGAAAGCGAGAAGGACATATCGCCCGAGAGCAAGAGAAGGTCGCGCTCGTCCGCAGCTTCGGAATACGGCGACTACGACGATGACCACAAATCTTCACGAAGACGTTCTAGACGAGACGATGACATGGTGTCTGTCGTATCGTCTATTCCCGACCTAGACGAGGATCGTAGCTCACGAAGAGAAAAGGAGAAGCGCCCAAGTGGCTTGCTGGGCCTGTTCAGCAGCAAGTCGAGAGAGAACCTGGCCGAAGCTTCGAGCAAGTCCTCAAAGTCAAAGGACAATGACGACGATGAAGAACGCAAACATCGTAGACGGAAGCATCGGTCGGATCGCGGTTCCATTTACGGCGGCTCAGACGATGATGACATGCGCTCCACAATCTCAAGCAGTAGCCGACGCGAAAAGAGGAGCAGTCGCAGCCGCAGTGAGAGAGGAGATGGAGACAGGAGGGATGCTTATGACGATAAGGTACATCGATCTTCTCATGTGCGATAGCACGGTGGTTCGCAATGTATTTAGAATGAATGTTGATGTTGTGTATATAGGATACTTTACACCCTCGAACCCCGCCCTCGCATGCCGATGAACAACAGCAAGCAGAACAGCAGTCTTTTTTAGGCGATCGGGCAGTGGCCACGGCCACTCCAAGTCCACTGCCCGTAGGTGAGCCTGTCGATCAGGCCCACGAGGGTAGTGGCATAATCCCTGGAGATCGGCCCGAATTTCCTCTTTCGACATCAGACGATGCCCAACGCCTCACCGCCTCTGAGGACACCGACCGACCCAGAACACCACCACCCGAGCTGTCGTTCGAGGACAGCCGCGCGTTACTGACCCGTCTCACCGGTCTCCAGCCTTGGCAATTGGAAGCTTTCCCAGACGAGCTTCCTCCCCTGCCGTTGTCTAGGCCAGGTTCACCAACCAGATCACCGGATGTCTCGCGTCCTACAACTGCGACATCTCAACGCCGGCTATCCTCTACCGCCGTCCCCATACGGTTCCGCAAGCCCACTATTACCTCTGCCGCTGATCCAAGCTTAGCAACTAGTCCCGTTTCTGTTGCCTCACCAACTCGTTCTCGCCATGCCAAGACTCACTCTACAGAGTTTAGGAACTCTCGTGAGTTTCGACCACTGTATCTGGTGGAGCGCAACCGCAAGACAGATGAGATCGACGAGGTACTTCCAGCGCTTCCACCCAGTAGTGCTTCCTCAGTTGTCTCTGGCGCAGACTCGGAAGAAGAGTTCGAGTCCGCTCTAGAATCACCCTACGAGAGCGCTGGGCAGTCGTCCAATGACCCGTCTTATGATCCTCTAAGTGCCGTGGCCGACCTCATCTCGCCTCGCTATGGATCGGGACTCCAACTGCCTGAGGCTGCCCACCGCGAAGTTGAAGAGATTGAGGAATCTGGTCAAGCTACGCCGAAAGCTTCAGACTATTTCGCTCTTGCACAGGATACATCGTCACAGTCTAGCGGTCCAAACTATGAATCGCTTACTGCAGCGCTGGAGCATGCGAGAACGCAAGAACAGGATGAGTCGACCGATGAGGCTTTCATGTCAACCTTGACATCTCCTCAAGCAGAGACGCCTCTCGATACAAGTGCTCCGCTTGACGACAGGATGATGCGTGACGTGCCTACAACTCGTGATGCTGCCTTTGTGCCGTCGAGCAGCTCGACAAGACTTCAAGATGCTGCTCTTGGCGCTGTAGTGGGAGGATTGACAGCAGCTGCGTTGCGAAAGCGCTCTCCTTCACCGACTAGGTCGGAGCGCGATGATGTCGAAGACACCGTTTCGTCGATTGCAAAATCAAAGCAGCCTGCATTGGACACCACCGAAAACGTTGTCGAGTCATCGCCCAAGGACAAGGGTAAGGGTAAGAGTAAGAAGAGTAAGAAGGGCAAGAAGGCTGTCAAAGCCGAGTCCCCAATCCCTGCACCTCCCGAAGAAATCGTAGAGCCTTCGCCCTCGTTCAGCTTCGCGCCGACGTTCGTTGAGGACGAGGATGAGTGGATCAAGAACCGCTCCGGGTCCATCGTCACTGATGATGCGACGCTGGTTGGTGAACCTGTGGCTACGCCTGCAGATGCTAAGGCCTTTCGACAGAAGGTCTTGGATAGTACTGCACCGCAAGACGACGAGTCTCCTGAAGTTAGGCGCGCTACGTTTGATGATGTTGCCCACGAAGCTGCGAGGGGAATGGATTCACTTGATAAGGCGGAGAAGGGGCTTGGGATATCGACGGACTTTGCTGCGGCGATACCGACGTCTTCTTCAGAGGATAAGCGGGAGGAGCCGAGTTCTTCCAAGTCCATCGATGTGGCGACTGCTGAGCCTGTTGCTGCACCTGTTACGGGGCCCGCTACAGAGCCTGTTGCTGAGCCTATTGCTGAGCTTGTTACAGAGCCTGTCACTGAGCCGGTCGTTGAGTCAGCTACCGAAGCAGTTACTGAAGCAGCTACTGAGCCAACTATTATTGAGGAGGTTACACCCACACCTAAGGCCAAGAAAGGGAAGAAGAGCAAGAAGGCAAAACGCGCTAGTAAACAAGTCGAGCCCGAGCCATCGTCTTTACCCGAAACTGCACCTCAAGATGACCAGATCTTGCCCTCTTCAGCGTCGCAGCGAGAGACTATCATGCGGGATATTCTTGAGCCATCTTTCGAACGCACTGAAACGACAGAGAAGCCCAATGTCATGGACTTTTTGGTTCAACAAGAAGTGCCAGCCGCTCCGGCTGATGAGGCAGTGCCAAAGGAAATCGACTCTGCACTTGTTGCTCCTGCGAGCCCCAAAGAACCCAAGAGGGAGGTCCCAGCTGGGCCTGCCACACCCGAGCTTCATGCTCGGCCTAGCACATCTGACGGTCCTGAACAAGCCAAGAACAAGGTCAATGTCGAGGAGCAACGCCGCGCCTCCACCATCGAAGGGCAATCAGGAGGATCAGGCTGGGGTTCTGGCCTATGGGGTGCTCTTGGATGGGGCAAGAAGAAGGCGCCATCACCAACATCTTCGCCTCCATCCTCACCTAAACCTCAGTCCGCTGTCCTCGCTGCGCTGGCTGCTGCTAGGGAAGAGGCTAAACGCAAGGGATTGCCATCACCGCCGATTGTGCCTGACAAGAAGATTGCCACGGTCGGAATCAGGCCTACTCTGTCTCGAAAGAGTACACTGGACGAACCGTTCAAGCCACAGTTACAGGTCGAGACTGAAGTCAAGAAAGTTACTGTACCTGATGAGCAACCAGCCGAGGCAACCCGCGATCATGTCCAAGACGAAGCAGGCTCGAGCAAAACACCTCACACTGCGTTTTTCACTGATGATGGTAAACCTTCTTTCGCATTCCCTCAGACGTCAGCGACATCTCAAGAACAGACTTCCGACACTACCAAGGAAGTCCCTGCTGTCGAAGAGAAGGCTACCATGCAGCCTGAAGAAGTCACACCGTCCACCGCCTTTTTCACAGACGATGGAAAACCGTCTTTCACGTTCCCACCAGTGTCTTTTACACCTGCAGCTGCATCGACGACGGCCGAGTCTGAAGACCTGCCTGTTGCGAAGGCGTCGAAGAGTCCTGCTCTTGTCTCTCCGCGCAGTACATTCTTCACTGATGGCGGGAAACCATCATTCACCTTCCCGACGACATCGTCTTCTCCTGTCATCGAATCGAGCTCCACAGCCAAAGAAGTTCCCGTCACAGAGGAGCCTAAGGCCTCTGTGGATGTCTCACCGCGCACCACGTTCTTCACCGACGACGGAAAGCCATCGTTCTCGTACCCTTCCATGCCATCTGCTACTGCAGAGCAAGCTACACCGACCGCGAAGGAGACGGAAGTTTCGACAGAACAAAAGTCATCCAACTTCGTTCCGCCTCAGAGCACGTTCTTTACTGATGATGGAAGGCCATCATTTGCATTCCCATCAATATCCGTACCTGCTGCGCAAGCCGCTTCGATTGCCACGGATACGAAGATCGCAACAGGACAAGAATCTTCTGCGTCCGCTGTACCCCGAAGTTCTTTCTTCACCGACGACGGAAAGCCATCGTTCGCTTTCCCAACAGTCTCAATTCCCACCGAGCCCTCGGTGTCAATCAACAAAGGCCCACGCGTCGAAGAGAAGGCTGCAGAGCCTTTGTCTCTTGCTCGGAATGCTCTATTCGCCGATGATAGGCAACCTACCAGCACGATTTCTGACTCAGTTCCGGCAGAGTCAAGTGGTTCCGCCTATGATCGAATCTCGCTTGAGTCCAGCTCGTCGAAGAAGAAGATCATCAAGCCGAAGAAAAAGACGAAGAAGAGCAGCGTACAAGTTCCTGACTTGGATGAGCCTGTAACCATTAGTAACAAGACTGGTGATGCTTCCGTTGGCACTGCGGCGGAAACCTCAGGCGAGCAACCAGCTACTGGGCCTGTCGAGCGCCAGCCTAAAGCCGATACAGCTGTTGAAACTTCTATGGGAATTGCGCCAGAAGCTCGGGATGAACAAGTTGCACTTGAGCCTACGTCTTTGAGTGAAGAGCCGTCCGTTGTCGTTCCCGCTGAACCCGTAGTCGAGGTCAAGCAGCTACTGCCTGCTGAACTGTCTATTCCACCCGTCGATGAGGCCACTACATCTGCCAGCAGGAAGAGCAAGACCGCTGAGCCAGAAATCACAGAAGCGGAGGCATCGGCTGTCATTGTGCCTGTTGCACCTTCTGCTACGCGTTCGCTTGATGCATCATGGAATCCCGCACTGCGCAGCGAGAAGGAACCGAGTCGACCAGTCAATGTGAAACCTACAAGCGAGTCGGTGACTAAGACCGGGGATGTTGCTATTGACGAGCCCTTGACAAGGGACGTTGCGCAAGAGAAGACCGAGGGTCTTGAGCTCGCATCCGAAGTCACATCGGCCGTTGACGACGTTGCACTTGAAGAACCCTCTCTTCCTCTGGATTTGGCTACTGCGACAGAACAAGAAGCATCAGCCGAGCTCGAATCCTCTGTCCAAGACGATCTGCCTACGGCGAAGAAGGATGAGGAGAAGAGCGATGGTACTACGCCTCAGCAGGAACCTGTGACTGCTATCGAATCACCGTCCGCTACTGTCCCTGAGTCTGTCAAGGAAGACGAAAAGCTGTTTGATCAACCAACTGCCACGCGAGACATAGATCAGTCTGCTGCGGTTGAGGCTGCCAACGTACCTCTGCCCGATGAACAACCTGACGACGCTGCCAACGTACCTCTGCCCGATGAACAACCTGATGACGCTGCCAACGTACCGCTGCCCGATGAACAACCTGACGACGCTGCCAACGTACCGCTGCCTGATGAACAACTTGACGAGGATCTTATGCAGCCTCTCGAGAAGAGCACCACCACCGGCGTTGTTGACGAGACCAGGCCAGAACTCGATCTTTCATCAGCGCCTGTACAAGCTGAGCTCCCTACTACGCCTAAGACCAAGAAGAGTAAGAAGAGCAAGCGGAAAAGTGGTACTGCGACGCCCCTACCGGAGGTCGAAGTCGCGCCTGAGCAAACGGCTCGGCTTCAAACGTCTACCCCAACCAGTGAGCCAGTAGCAGCTATCAAGGAACTTCTTGATCAGACTCGCGATATTGAGCAACCTTCATCGACCGAACAGGTTGACGCTGTTGGGGTTTCACTTCCTCAGGAGAACCTTGACAATGTAGCTGATCCTGCCTCTATCCCTCTTCCAACTGCCGCTTTCGACGAGGATCTATCTACGTCACTAGAGCAGCCAACACCTACCACTGAGGCCTTGACTCCCATCCAATTGAAAGCGGAGGATGCTTCATCAACACCTACTTCAAAGAAAGATAAGAAGAAGAAGGGCAAGAAGAGCAAAGATGTCAAACCCCCTGTGGAGGAGGTCTTGACGCAAGAGGAAAATGCCAATATTGAGCCAAGTGTGGTGGAAGAGGTCACGAGTAGAGAGATCGCTCCAGAGGAGGCTCCTGTCACTGTACAAACGCCAGTGGAGCACACGGACGAGACCCAGGACGTCAACGTGAAGGATTCGGTTGCCGAGAAGGTCGAACCGGTTCTTCTCACAGAGCAGCCACAGCCCGATGTTGTCGACGATCAAGCACCCAAGGAACTCGCGGAGACCACAAACCAGATTGCTCCGACAACCCAGCCAACATACCCTGAGCCATCAGCAGCTGAACCAACTCAGGCAGCAGATCTTGTGGTTGGTGTTGCGGACGTATCTTCTACTAAGAAAGACAAGAAAAAGAAGAAGGGCAAGAAGGCAAAGATGTTGGTTGAGGAGTCTAGTACGCCAATTCTTGAGGAACAACGCGAGCTGGAAGATGTTCAAGCCGGCCCTACTGCCGCCGCTTCCGAACCCGCGGCAGAGCAGCCTGCACAACAGGCGGGAAAGTCGGAGCCTATTGTTGACGATGTGGTGCCTGTGCGAGAGGAGTTTCACTCGGAGACCGTGCAGCCTTCCACTGAGAGTGCAGTCCCCGACATTACGGAGCAGCCGGAATCGCTACAGCCTGCAGCAGTCGTCAAGGAAGAAGTCGAAACCCCCTCGAAGGATAGTGAGAAGAGTCAGGCCAGTGAGGATGTATCAAGCGTTCTGCCTACTGCTCCTCAGCGCGAATTGGAGCCTTATGCAGAAGTTGCTGGAGGTCAAGACCTTCCCGAGGCGATGTCTGAACTGCAACAGGAAACTGCGTCTGTTCGCGAAGCATTTGACGATGTCATCCCTGAACCGACGGTTGGTTTTGAGTCAACTTCAGAAATTGTTGGAAAGCAATCCACCTTTGACGATCCCCTCATTTCGGAAGTGGCTCCAGTCGAAGAACAGTCACAGCCTGCTACGCCGTTGGCAGAGGAGCCTACAACACCATCGAAGAAGTCCAAAAAGAAGAAGGTAAAAAAGGGTAAATCTGTCGAGATTGGGCCCGTCTTGGCGGACGCAGCCGATGTAAAGACGGAAACTGGACCTTCTATCGAAGCTGATGCATCCAAGCGAATCGTGGACGACATTCCGACTACATCTTCTAAGCCACTCGAACAGTCCCAGGTTGAGCCTCAAGCGGCAGAGAGTGACCGAGCACTCGCTATTTCTCCTGAACTCCCTGTCGAGCCAGTTACGGAAGTTTTCCAGCCTTCATTTCCCGCCGAGGATCTTCCACAAGAGCCATCACAGGAGACGCTGGCTATTGAACCAGAGACCGTACCTCTTCCAGAAACACCTGCCAGAGAGATTGACAATCCCATCGCAGGTGATCAGCTAGCTACACCGTCAAAGAAGAGCAAGAAGAAGAAGGCCAAGAAGGGAAAATCGACCGACACCGAGCCAAGTACGCCTGTTGCTGAAGTAGCTACTTCTCAGCCTGACCCGTTCACAAAATTTGCCCAACCTGAGCAACCTCCAGTTGAATATGCTCCTTCAGTGCGAGTTGAGCCCGCTAAACTAGAGCAAGCCGCAACCTTGGCTGAGCTCGTAGCTCTTCCCGAAACCGATGACAACGATCTGGAAGAGCCGGTACTTCCCCAAGTTGAGGCTCTCGAGGATGTCCCTGTTGCCCATGAGACTGCTGCCGAAGTCTCTGATAACGTCCCTGTCACACAGCGAGAGATTGCTCAGGATGTTGTCATCCCTACATCGCCCATCCAGTCCGCTGTAGAGACTGAGCCAGTCGCCAAGAAGAGCAAAAAGAAGAAGGGTAAGAACGTCAAATCCATCGACACTACCGAGCCTAGTACACCGGTTACTGAGGAGCCAGCACCACAGTCCGACATCCCTTCTGAGCTTCCCCAAGACGAGAAATGCGCCAAGGATCATGTGCCGTCGCCGCAGGAGAGCTCCAGTGGGATTCTACCAATTTCGCCGGAAGTGCAAGCAAATGAGGAGAAGGCCACCCAAGATGTTGAGCTCCCACAGCTTCCAGCGACACCTAGATCTGATCCTACCGCCGACGATACTGCTACAGCTGTCAAGCCCGATGCTACACCTGGCCCTGCTCTACAAGATACTACCGAGCAGCACCAGACCGAGGATAGCTCAGCGCTCAAACCTGAGCTTGCCGATATCTCCTCCGTTCAGCCAACCGACTTCGTTGCTGATGTTGCTACACCAGTGACACCGGTTCAGTCTGCCTTTACGAGCGAGCAGCCTGTACTTGACAATCCCGTTGGTCCCGCCGCTGAGACGGATCGTGCTCTGACAGCCGACCAGTCTACACAGCCCGTTCTGTCTGTAGCACCACCCGATGACGTTGCTCAACCTAATGAAGCACTGCCCGAGGTTCCGCGTGTCGAAGAAACGATGGAAGGCGAAGACGCTCCTAGCACGCCTAAGAAGAACAAGAAAAAGAAGAAGGCTAAGAAGGGAGCATCCGCTTCCGAGCCTGGGACTCCCGTTGTCGAGTCTGCGCCAATCGCTTCCGAGACCACTGTTCAAGATGCCCTTCCTCCCACAGTTACAGTAACTGGAGAATCGACCACTCGGAATGTTGTTCCCGAGCCTAATGCCACTGAGGATCTGCCAGAATTTGTTGAGGCTCCTGCTGCCGAGCAGGACAAGGAAAAGGCGGAGTCTACTCAGTTCCAGGAAGTTGCCCAGCCGGCCACCGTCGAGCAAACGCGCGATGAGCCCATCCCGGAGCAAGTTGCTGAGGCTGCACCGCTTTCGAACAAGAAGGCCGGAGCTGAGGCTGATGCGTCGGAGGAATCTTCTACGCCTGTCGAGGCTAGAATGCGAACTTCCGATGAACTAGTTGTCGAAGAGTCGGTCCCGCTTAATACTCAAGACAAGTCAAGAGAAGAATCCGTCGTTCAGGCACAGACCGTTCCTGAGGCTCCATCTCCGATCTTGACGCCAGTGGCTACTAACGTCCAAGACAACGTATCCCCAACCACGCCACCGGCTGAACATGTCACTGCCAGTACCCCGATCGATACTGCACCCGTGCTCAGAGACCAAGATGACACCTTAGTTACACAATCTGATGTTGTCACATCTGCAACTGAGCAGAAGCAAGGAGAGGAGACTACTTCCAAAAAGAGCAAGAAAAAGGCGAAAAAGGACAAACGTGCTTCCGTCGCTGATCAGCCTGCTTTGAGTTTGGTTCCTGAAGCGACTACCGAAGAAAAGCAGGTCTTGCAACCTGAGCCATCGGCGTCAGCACCCGAAGCTGCTGTAGAGTCGCCATCTACGTTTGCCGACCTTGCAGAATATTCGACAGCAACTACCTCAAGCAGAGAGCCCAACCTTGACACTACACCCGCTCTGGAGGTGTCTATCGAACGTGATGCCGTTTCCGATGCCACATCTCCATCTGTTCCTGAGGCATCAATCGCAGAGAAAGACGAAGCGTCAACCTCCCACGAGCCAACTGAGCAGGCGTCAATCATTGATGCACTCGTGCCTAAGGAAGTCAACACAATAGATGTCACAGAAGAAGTCGCGCCTCTCTCGAAGAAGGACAAGAAGAAAGCCAAGAAGGCGAAGCGCGCGTCGATCGCCCAAGAGTCTACTTCTATTCCACCCACTCCCATTGAGGAGAAGGCTGAGTCGATGCTGGAAGAGCAGGTCAAGTCTACAGCTCCAGTTGCTGAGGAGTCTACCTCTGAGGCTCCTATCGTTGAAGAAACGCCAATCACACTTCCCGATGTTGCTGTAGAGCGAACAACTATCCCTGAGCCTGCCCAAGATCCTGTTGCGACACTTTCGCCTACTTCCGAGGTACCCATTCGAGTTGAGGCTTTGCCAGAAGGCGCAGGCCTTTTTTCGACGGGAGACGAGGAAAAGGCAAAGCAGCCAAAGGGCGAATCGAGCACTGATGCCACTCTAGTCGAGACGCTACTAGACGAACCACGCGAGCGTTCTCTCGACATTGATGCTCCGAACGTTGAGCAACAGCCTTCCGAAGCCGCATCGGCGGAGACTGCCGCAACACCTGTCATTGTCGAGGAATCCAGCAAGGGCGAGGTGTCTCCCGACGTTCTGGCTGAATACAAGCAGGTTCCATCGACATCGGTTGTGGAAGAGAAGCCATCTGACGCCGTAGTGTCTGAGCCACCTTCTACATCTGCCCCGACCGAGGTGCACGTGGAGGAACCGGCAACGCCGTCTGTTACTGATGAGCCAGTCAAGCTTTCCAAGAAGGAAAAGAAGAAGGCGAAGAAGAACAAGCGCGGTTCAATCGCCCAAGCTGAGCCATCTGTACCTTCCACTCCAGTCGACGAGCCTTTCAGAGAGCTCGCGGAAGAAGTTAACGATGGTGCCGTTATCGATCAAGAGCCTGCGACACGAGTTGTCGAGCAGAAAGAACCCTTGGTTGCTGTCCCCACGCCTTCCGAAGAAGTAGCGGCATCTGCACCGCTTGTAGAACAGATCGTCACGAAACCCACAGAGGAAGAGGCCGTCGCGTCGACGTCAAGGGAAGAGTTGAAAACAGTGGAAAACGCAGCTGAGCATCCCTCAACCACCGAGGCCAAATCTTCTGAACCTTCTGCTTCTGCCGAACCATTGGCCCAAGCAGCCAACACATCTTTGGAAGAGCAGGCTCCTGCGGAGTTGACTAAGGAGAAAATTGCTACAACCACTACCGAAGCACCGCAATTAGATTCCGAAGACTCAGTCGCGTCAGCTGCAGTTGCTGCACAGGGGACTGCGAGCGAGGAGCCAATCACCAGCCGCGATGAGAACATTCTTGTGGAGGAAAAGCAGACCATCGTACCACCTGCGGCTGACACTGCCACATCAGACGAACCAACTTTGCCTGGAGCTGTCCAGCAAGATGATGAGCAAGAGCCAGAGGAATGGGCTACGCTATCGAAGTCGCAGAGGAAGAAGATGAAGAAGGCCAAACGCGCGTCGGCTGTCGAGAGTGAGCTATCTGAGCCTGCAACACCAGCTGAAGATTTGCTCAAGAATCCTATTCCTGGGTCTCAGCCAGCCGATACTCGAGCAGCTCAAGAGCCTGTTGACGAGCACATACCAACAGATGCAGCCCGCCAATCGACCGTTTCAGGTGAGGCATCTACCAGCGAGGTAAAGCAGGTCGAAGCGCCGCTTGAGCCGCCTACTGCGACCAGTGAGCCAACAAGCGACCCAACGCCAACTGAAGACCAAGCTACCACCGACGCTACTCCAGAGCATCCTCCCGACGATCCCAAGCCACCGGACAAGGAGTCAGATCCGCCTTCACCTTTGTCGAAGAAGGACAAGAAAAAGGTGAAGAAGCAAGCTAAGAAGGCGGTGCCTTTTTTAGCGGATGAGACGCCTGAGGCAGCCAACTCTGATACTCAGCCGTCTCTATCGATCCCTACACTTTCGGAGACCCAACTACCTTTCTCGGGGGTACCGACATCCTATCCCCAGCCTTTTATGAATAATGAGCTTGTTGATGATAATGACGTGAAGATTGAAGATGCAAGGGAGGAGCGTGGACGTGGGGAGATGGAGAAAGAGGAGGATCCCAAGGATGAGGTAACGAAGAGGGTAGTGGAGGATGCAGAACAGGAAAAGGTAGAGGAAAGCAAAGAGGGACAGATGGAGGATGCTGGAGCTGAGGCTGCAAAGCAAAAGTCTACGGTTACGGAGGATGTGCCAGAGACTATGATCACAGAGTCGAGTGTGGCTGAATCGGAGCCGATGAAGGCCGAGGAACGTGCTGCGCCGACCGCCTCGCAAGAGCCTGCAACTGCCGAAACAGATGCTGCAGCGTTGGAGATCGAGAAGTCAACACCCGTTGTGGAAGAGCTCGCATCTGAGCCAAACATCCTGACCACACCTGTTGTGGAATCATCTCCAGCCGTAGATGTCGAGCCGACGATCACGCAGGAAGTCCCTACTCCAATGGAGATGCCCCAGCAACATGCGCCCGCTCTATCGGATGCTGCAAGAGATCAACCGACTGCTCTGCATCCACAAGAGGAGACTGAAACGATTGTGGAAGAGGCCACTTCTACATCGACTGCACAACCGTCGCGCCTAGTTGACGAAGCTGACGAGGTGGATTCTCCTTCTAAGAGGAAAAGGAAGAACAAGAAGGCAAAGCGCGTATCCACTGCCGAAGAGTCGGAACAACATGTCGGCGACCTGAAGCTTGAGGACGACACTACGGACAAGTTGAGCGAGAACATTGCAGCTCCAGAACCCAAGGAGCTAGCCGAAGCTCCGACTGAGGAAGTTAAACCTCTAGAGAATTTAGTGTCCGTCGAAGATAAGACGGTAGTTAATGCTCCCGAGCCGGAAGCTCATGCGAAGCCTACTGACAGGGAAACTGCCTCCAACGATAATCAGGCAGCCACCGATGTCCAAGAGTTTGGCCATTCTCTAATTGCGACGGAAGAACACCAGCCTGTGCTTACACAGCTCGACAATTCTACACCTGTGCTTGATGTCGACAACGAGCCAACTACCGTGGTACCTACACTCGAAGATACGGAGCGTGCTGTGGGTAGTACCGAAGAACCTGCAATTGCTCCTCCAGAGGTTGAGCAAGCACGAGAGCCACAATTCGACGAGCCTGTTTCTTCCAAGAAGAGCAAGAAGAAGAACAAGAAGATCAAGCAAGCGTCTAGCACGATTGCCCCTGCCGAGGCTGCCCCTGAGGTTCAGCCTTCACAGCCGGAGGGACCGCCTTCGGTACAGCCCGAATCAACAAAGGCAGCGTCTGGATCGCTCGATGAGGTAGAAGGATCTCGTGAGATGCCTGTCTCTGATCAACACGAGGACACACAGCCATCTGTGACTTCAACCATCGACGCGCCAGCTGATGTGATAGTAACTGTACCAGAGGAACCGACTTTGACGCCTTTGGAAGAGGTACTGCAGCTTCCGCTAGCCAGCACCGATCGCGAAGTGTCCAACGAGGCTCATGGAGTTGTACCTGACCAGTCAGCGGTATCACAGCCTGCTCCGCAAACTTCTGATGACCTACAACTGCCCACCCAAGAGCTTCCGGTACCAGCGCCGTCAAAGAAAGACAAGAAGAAGAGCAAAAAGGCGAAGAAAGAACTTGACACTGCAGCACCCGTCGAAGACATCATTTCGGAACAACCACACGACTTGATCACCGAAGCTGCGCCTGCTCAACCAAGCCAGGACATTGCTGGGCCAGTCGCTGAACCAACACCAGTTGAGGATGTATTTGCACCAAAGCCAGATGATGTTGACTCGGCTCCAGAGAGCAAGGCCGGTGAGCTGACAACATCTGTCGATGCTCAGGTGCCTGTCATTCAAGAGGTTCAAGAGATACCAGCTCTTGTAGAACCACAGCCCGAGCTAGAAGTGGCTACCGAGCCTGTTGAAGTCGCCTCCCAGATACCGTTGCCCGAAGACCGTACTACCACCCCACCAGCTGAGACAATCGACAATATGCAGGTTGCAGTACCTGACCTCGAGATGCCGCCGCATGCCCAGATCGAGCAACCTTCGACACCCACTGCAGAACAAGAGACTTCACTCGATTTAGCTACCGCCGCACCTCTGTCCAAGAAAGACAAGAAGAAAGCCAAGAAAGCGAAAGCAAAAGCTTTGGGTATGACCACGCCCGTCAGTGGAGATGTAGTGGAATCTAAGGTTGAAGTTGCACAAGACGCTGCCGATCACAGCAACGAGCCAGCTACCCGAGATGCACCAGTTGGCGCGCCTTACGACGAAGCTGTGGTCGAGACACCTGCGTTCGCGGTCAATCAAGAGCTTCCACTCAATGATGACGCTCTTCCACTGCTTCCGACGCAGGAGATCAAGGAGGAACCCATCAAGTCCGATTCTACGACACCTTTCGTTGACAACGTCCCATCCGTTTCACAGGATATCACCCTGGAGCCTATTGTCGAGCCATCGAACAAAGACGAGAAAGTCCATACAACGCAGGATGCCTCCATTGCACAAGACATCTTGGCCGACGAGCCGATCAAGGAAGCTGTCAGCTACGATTTGTCGGCTCCTACTGCCGTCCTAGCACTCGTCGAAGAGCAGTCCACAGAGGCACCAGCAGTGGCCATCGAATCTCAAGCAGGGGAGCCAGCTTCGCCAACGATCTCGAAGAAGAAAAACAAGAAGAAGGGCAAGAAGACAGATGCTGTAGTGCCAGCGACCGAGGCTCTACCCATAGCTGAGTCTGACAGCGTTACTACGACTACCGATGATGTTAGGCCCCCTGCAACCGAGGCACATGGGTCTTTCGCACCAGCACTGGATGAGCAACCCAAGGTACAAGAAGCTGTGGTTCAGTCGGAGGATCCTGTACTGCAGGAGATGAATATCGATGCGCCTACAGCTAGCGAACAAGATTCGGCGCCACAGACAGCGGTTACGGAGGAAGTCAAGAATGAGACAGATGTGCAGGAGTCGGTTCCTGAACGCAAGCTGAGCAAGAAGGAGCGAAAGAAGGCACAGAAGCAGGCTCAAAAGCAAGCTACTGCTCTGGCTGATGAGATCAATATTGACAGTCAGCCTGTCGTCAAGCCTTCTATCGAGTTGTCCACCGAACATGCGGCCGAAGAACCATCGCCTGCCGCTGATGTTCTTGACACCACTCCGGTCGAACCTACTCAAGACCTCACCCCAGTGGTGCAGGAGCCTGTTGTCGAGCACGAGGCTTCTCGCGAGGTAACCGAACCCGTAACAGTGGATCCAACCGCAAAGACCATTGAATCGCTGCCTCCAGTCGCTGCAGTAAAGGAAGTGAACTCTGTGGCTTCAAAGAAGGGCAAGAAGGCTAAGAAAGACAAGAAAAGCACAACCGAGCCAGTTCATATTGATAACACAAACGAGCCTGTCACCGAAACGTCTGAACTTCTTGGACAAACAGAACCATCGGACGCGTTCGAGGTCGCGCCCATCACTACCGATCTATCACAGTCGGTCGATCCAGAGGGTCAAGAGGAAATTGTTCAGGATACAGAGCGATCAGTTACGATTCCGATCGAAGAGCCATCGAAAGAGGCGGCAACAAAAGCTCAGAATGAGTCTTTTGCTCCTGTCAGTGATGTTCCAGAATTCGTCGAGCAGCCTAGGGAACCAACCCCACCACAAGAGACGGATATCGCTGTGCTACCGGATAGCGCTCCGTCAAACGTTTCCAACGTACAAGACAGTTCTGTTTCTGAAGTTCACGCATCGATTCCAACAACTACGATGGAGTTTGAGCAAAAGCCCTTCCAGGAGCCGTCCTCGGATATCCCAGCCGTCGCACCAACTGTTGTGGACGTCGATTCCCGGACCGTAGAAGCCGAACCACTTCCAATACCTTACCCATCTGATCCCGTCAATGAGGTCGCTCCTGAATTGCAAGCGACCCGAGAGGTGGAGGACGATAGGATCGATGTCGCCAAGGACCCAGCCGAAGCGTCGGTTAAGCCAGTTGCCATATTGGATGACATCAGGGACATTCCAGAGGCATCGTCCAAGACTACCGACATCCAGCCGAGTATCACCGAGTCATCTGATCTAGAAGCTCCTGTTCCATCTTCATCAATCCTTACGGAGGAAGTATCCTTTGAGCCTTCTGGCTCAACTACGCACGTTGAGGAGACTTCGCCTGTAATCCCTGCTGATGCCTCGATGAACCAGGATGGCGACTCACCCAATATTACCGAGGCCACGATGGAGACCAACCGACCTGCGACACCAATCGAAAGCAGTGTGCCGATCGTCACTGAGACTGAGGAAAATCAAGTGCCTTATGTCTTTGATGCTACCCCGGAAGATACCCAGCGAAGCCTTAATGAAAAGCAGTCCATCGAGCCTACTGAACCTGTTGACTCTTTTATTGTACACAAAGACGCGGCTCCTGTTGCTCAAGACGACAGCCTTCCGGCAAGCGAGCTATCACCATCCCATAAGGCGGTTCAAGAAGAAGCTGCTGAATTGCGACTTCGTGCCGAAGCCCTCGACGCAAACCTCGCCGCACAAGAAGACAATGACAAGTCCTCTGCCACTGAGCCGACTTCTATATTGGAAATGGTCAAGAGGCTTACAAAGAAGAATAAGGCCAAGGCAAAGAAAGGCAAGAGTGATTCTGATACTTTACCGACGACTCCTGCGACTCAAACTGAGGCTGTGGTCGAGACGAAGGAGAGTTTCGGAATGCCTGCATCTGTAGCGGTGCCAGCTCCAGTAGATGAGCAGGTAATCGAGGAGACAAGAGTTGTTGACGCACAGATCCCAATAAAGGAGAGCCTCATCTCGACTGATACGCCTTCCCGTAAGCTGAGCAAGAAAGAAGAGAAGGAGGCGAAGGACAAAGAACCTACGATGAGCGTCGATGAGTCTCATAATACAACAACGCAAGCGAGCGCGCCGATGGACCACATTCCAGAGCCAGCTATCGAGCAGCCAAAGGAAGTTCTACAGGTTGATACTACGCCTTCATCTAGCGCCACCGTATTGGACTACACTCCCCAAACCATCCCGCCCATGGATACAGAGCACACGAGCCTTGTCCAGCCAGCGTCAGTCGAGATCCTAACCCCACCGACCGTCACCGAGGATGATCAAAAAGTCATTGCAGAAGAGGAGCCAGTGCCGTCGAGGCAGCTTGACAAGAAAGACAAGAAGAAGCTTGAGCAAACTATCGTGTCCGAAGATACTCCAATGGCTTCATCCGAGGATGTCACTTCCGCTACTGTGGCTGAGTCTCAAGAGGTAGCCTTACCTGATTATGGGTTTGCTGCTCCAATTCCAGCACATGTTGCCAACAAATCCTCTGAGATGAGCATTGAGACACCGAGTGAACTCGCTGTGGTGGATCCTGTTACCGCGCCGGAAACAGCAAACCAAGAGGAGGAAACACAAGTTTCTACCTCAATCGTGGCGCCGACAGAGACTACCAAAGACACTTCGCCGCCAGTGGCAATCGAGCAACAAGAGACTGCCCTCGATGAATCGTCTGTTCCATCCCGGGAGCTTAGCAAGAAGGATCAGAACAGAACCAAACAGGACGTACCAGTTGCGCAAGACCTTGCAGTACCCGCCACAAGGGAAGCATTGTTTCCTGAGTCCAGCGAGCTGGCTGCTGCGTCGCGACTGCCTGCGGAGCCAGATGTCATGATGACTGGAGTTCAGCCAGAACCTATTCCAATCGATTCCTCCGCTTCTACGCACGTCTCGGAAAGCACACAGGAGCATCGCGGTAGTGTTCATACCCAGGAGCGAGGACAAGAGCTCTCCACTGTCCCTGCTCTAGTACACACCGGGATCAAGAATGACAAGAGCACAAGTAAGGAGGAGGATGTGGTCAGAGCTGAAGAAGTTCGAGCCGAAGAGCCGTTGGCGGATTCATCAGAGCCCATGGATTATCGACCCCAAGTCTCCGTAGACGCGCCGGTTGACCCTGTTGCAGACGCGCCTCTCGTACCGGTAATGGAAGGTCAGCGTGACCTATCTTCAAAAGTCGAGCCTCAAGAGATCATCGTTCCAGAAGACAATGCGGAAGGACGTTTGACTGTCCAATCTCCAACGATCGAAGCTACGCCTAAGGCTGAAACAACCACAAAGAACAACGAAAAGCAGAGGCGCAACTCAACGATCGCTCCCACGTTCTCAGAGGAGCCGGCCAATGTCACATCTGTCGATCCGGGAGAAGAGAGAGGCGCTGTGCCTGAGGTGGACATTCTGCCAAAGGTTACACAGAACTCCCGCGAAAAGGAGACTCAAGATAACACGCTTCCCCTGAAAAACACCCCCGCAACGCCACCAGTATCCGAGCCAACTGCCGGGAAAGCTCCTAACAAGCTCAAGGGGTTACATTCCAGATCCATATCCAACATTTCAGTCCCTGATGTCCAGGTCAAAGCCACCGAACCCGACACCGCTCCTCAGCAACCACTGTTGCACAAGAAGTCGTCCAAGAAGCACAAGTTAGCAGCGTTGTTCGAGCGTGGCGCATCACAGGACGGCCCCAGCGCAGATCGCAACTTGCGCAGGGAAGGTTCTGGCAGTGTCAAAAACCTCGCCGAACGATACGAGAGCCAGTCTCGATCTGTTACACCCGTTCTACCCCCGTCTCCAGAGAAGCGTTATCTATCTCGATCTGTCACGCCGGTCCTACCTCCATCGCCTGAGAAGCGTCACGTAGCTAGAGTTGCGTCTCGTAGTCAACTTGGCTTAGCTTCGCCAGTTCGATCAGATTCGAAGTCACCAGCAAGAGAGATAGACTTCGCAGCCACCGTCGCCGCCAGTTTGCAAGAGTCTGGTTTCGATCCTGGATTTGTCATCAACGACGAGTCATTCCATCGCTCGAACTCTATCCCAGGAGTTCGCGATATCACGCCAGATGACGATATCACCGCCGCTAAGGAGAGAGCTAGTAGGTCTCGGCTTGGTAGCTTGAGCCGTTCTTCATCAGTCTCTGGCTCTCCAAAACTGCGACCGACGCAGCCTACCGGGCCTGATGTCTTACCACCCATCGAAGTGGCAATGGCACCCGTCGACAACGTGTCATTCGATCCACTTGACGTGCTCAACGACCCTGCTTTTGCAGCGCGAAAGTCACCTCCCGGTGTTCTTGAGGAAGCTGACCCTGATGAGTTGGCTGGGTCGTCAAGTCTCAGAAGGGCCAAGGGTAAGAAGAGACGTCATCCTCTACCAGAGACACCAGTAGATGCCGATACGTTGAGCACACAGGAGGACGCTTTGGTCGCACAGACTAAACAAGGCAAGAAGTCAAAGAAGGACAAAGAGCAACTCCCTCGTCAACGGGACGGTGTTGAGTATGCAACTGCAGAGACTCCGGTGATTGAGGCTCTCCAAGATGTGCCTCTTGCTGTTGAGACTCCAGTTGACTCCATGGTCCGCGAGGTTGAGCCTGCTCAGTCCGTGCCTCACGCGCCGACCAACACCGCTGTCCTTCCAGACATACCAACACAAGCAACAGACGTGTTAGCCACATCTACTGAGCCCGACCAGGTACAACCAAAGAGGCGAGAAAAGAAGACGAGGTCAACAAGAGCGGTCACAGAGGAGCAGCTTGCAGGCAAGGAAGACAGTCCAATCTTACCAGTGACGTTCGATCAGGAGCACCGCTCACGGACCGCTGAAGAGCCGAGGGAATACCCATTTCCCCAAGTGGTGTCACAAGAGATCTCGAGGCAGCCGGAGGAGGAAATACACAGGCGAGAGACAGAGAAAGAGAAGGCCCCACTGCTAAGAAAGAAGGGCAAAATGAGCAGGGGTCTTGACGAAAAGGTTGATGAGGGGTCTACAAGCACGATAAGAGACATACTACCCGCTGAGGCACGAACTGCCATCCGTGAAGTTCACAAACGCAGAACACATCCTGTATCCTTTGACGACGAGCGACCCGACGAGAAGCGCATACATACATCGGAGTCCAGTCACGAGCCTCAATTTGCCAGCGAGAGGTCGGCATCACCGACGCGTTTTGTAGTGCCAGAGCTTGCACATCTTGACAAGCGTTCTAACGAACAGATGTCCAGTTCAGGCGAAGCCCAATCGTCAACACGTGGTGTAGGGCCAGCCGACGAACCATCGTGGTCCTTCGCTAGGGCTCAAGACAATGCCGACCAGGCCACCACCAAAGCTCCGCCGGAACAGCCCGTCGAGGCAACATCACGTACACTGAGGCGTTCGAAAGATCCGAAGACTCCTCTCAGCTCATCGAAACGCTCGATCGCGACTGATCGTGATGCAGACAGCCCTGCTTTGCCGACATACCCAGCAATACCAGACACGTCCACTCCAAGCGACGAGTACGCGACGAAGGAGCGATCCTCACATCTCTTCGATTCCTCGCCGTCTACGCGCGCATACGGCACTTCACCAGCAGTAGCACCGCAAACGCCTGCTCACGATACCTACATGGTCGTTGAAACCCCGTCAAAAGATGCCAGTGGATCGTCGCGTGCAGGCAAGAAACCGCGCGTGGAGTCGCACCACGGCCGAGCATCGCCTACTAAGGAAATCGCACAGAAGGAGCCGTACCAGTCACTGTTTGGAGACCCGAACGAGAAGAAGAGTGAGACGCCTTCAACACCCATTACGAAGCCCGAACGTACCAGTACTCCAGGAACCAAGCAACTTGAATCTATCACAGAAGTCAGCCCAGATGACACTACCAAACACAAGAAGTCACGATCAGCAGCTGATGTGGGTGTGTCTGATCGAGGACTGAAGTCGGCTCGTCGCACCGAGAGTCTCAGGCAACTTTCTGATCGTCTAAGATCACCTCCGCCTAGCACGCCAACACCTACAGGTCGCCGGAGTGTGCAATCCACAGTCGAGAACACAGGCGGAAGAGAGTCGCCATGGCAGCAAGTTAACGAGGGCATCGATCGAACCATGGCCCTCAGTCCTGCGCGCCGTATGCCACGATCGTCCCCAAGCGCAGACCCGATGAAGCAGTACATTGCTGAGCAGCGATCGCCCAGTGTTCAAAGTCAACGCTCTTTGAGCAACATCGCAAGACTGAGGTCTCCAGACCAAGAGCGGTCTATGAGCTCTCTGAGCAACCACTCCGAGCGTTCGTTGCGAAGAGTGGACCGGCAAACGTCAGGTGATCTGAGATCAGCCTCGAGGCTTGGCGCGGCCAGTGCGCAAGACGCCAAGAGCGCGCAACCCAATCTCTCAAGCACGGCGCTCGCGGCAGGAGCAGCAGCCATCGCAGGTATCGCCGCCCCACCGGTTTACGACCCAGTCCGGGGCACAGGTAGAGGTCGCCGAGCCAGCATGGCTGAAACCTTTGTAAGTAGTTTGATGTTGTTATGAAGCTTGTTTCCTGTTACTGACTATGTTTTACAGGAAGCATGGGGGGAAGCCCAAAGGTCCCCTAGCTCGCCCTCACGTCCACCAAGCGTGCGCAAACGTCAAAGCATGCAAATCATGGACCTGCAGACCCAACTCGACCAATTGGCCGCACAAAACCAAGCTGTAGAAACTGCCAAGGCCAAAGCTGAGGAGGCCTTGCAGGCTGCACAACACCAGCGACAGGTTGACGAGCAGCTCGTAGCCGAGGAAGTCGACGCACGTGACCGTCAGATTCACCAAAGGGACATTGACATTGCGCAACTCAAGGACACACTTCAGCGGCTACAAGAAGAGATTGCACGCCTGAATCAACTCAACAACGCCCTGACAGAGGCCAATCGCAACCTGACCAATGAGGCAAACGAACGGTATGGGCAACTTCAGTCCGAGGGACAAATGGTGCATGAGCAATGGCAATCATCACAACGGGAGCTGGAGAGCCTTCGCAGTCAGTACGCTCAGCTTCAGTCAGAAGGCCAGGTCATGCAACAACAATGGCAAATATCGCAACGAGATTTGGAGGAACTTCGCCGCCAGCATACCCAGATGCAGCGAGGTTTGGCAGACGCCGTCCGCGACGAAGTTGGGGAAGCACTTGATCAACGCAATGCCGAGATCGACCGCTTGACTGCAGAACTCGCGACCGCGCGCGAACAGATCAAGAACCTCCAGAAGCAGATTCTAGCTTCCAAGAAGCCAAGCGAAAGCTTCCTTACTGTCCGCGATGAGGACTACTTTGACAGCGCTTGCCAACAACTGTGTCAACATGTCCAGCAGTGGGTACTCCGGTTCTCCAAGTTCTCGGATACGCGTGCGTGTCGCCTTTCGTCCGAGATTGCAGCTGACACTCGACTGGATGCGGCAACGCGGAAAAAGATCGACACTAGGCTGGACAATGCCGTTCTCGATGGGTCAGATGTCGACGCGCTTCTGGCGGACCGCGTCAGGCGTCGGGATGTCTTCATGTCAGTGGTCATGACTATGATCTGGGAGTACGTCTTCACCAGGTACCTTTTCGGTATGGACAGAGAACAGCGCCAGAAACTCAAGGCGCTGGAGAAGACGTTGTCGGAAGTTGGCCCACCTCGCGCCGTGGCACAATGGCGAGCCATCACACTTACCCTTCTTGCAAAGAGAGAGGCGTTTATGCAGCAGCGCGCCCAGGACACAGAAGCTGTGGTGCACGAGATTTACAGCACGCTGTCGACGCTTCTTCCACCACCGTCGCATCTGCAGAAGCAAATCCAGGAATCACTGCGCAACGTCATGCGCTTGGCGGTCGAACTATCAATTGAAATGCGGACTCAACGCGCAGAGTACATTATGCTGCCGCCACTGCAGCCTGAGTACGACACCAATGGCGACCTTGTGGCCAAGGTTACGTTCAACGCCTCCCTGATGAACGAGCGGTCCGGCGAAACGACGTCCAACGACGAGCTCGAAGCCCGTGGTGCAGTAGTCAAGGTAGTACTGTTCCCACTAGTAGTCAAGAAGGGCGACGATTTCGGCGAAGGCGAGGATGAGATTGTGGTCTGTCCAGCGCAAGTGCTGGTGACAGGAACAAGGAGTAAGAAGGTAGTCAGGGTCATGAGTGGAGCCATGTCGATCAATCGTCCCGACTCACGATCAAGTCGCATCAGCCGGGTAACGAGCGTTGCGCCTCCTGAGAGTACCATTATGGACTACGAGCAAGGTGGGAAGAACATGTTCTAGATGAGGGTGTGACTGGGTTGCACACGTTTTTTTCTTGTATTGTTTTTGTAGCGTGGGAGGATTCTGTATTGGGCGTTCAGGACGGGAGGCCTTATTGTTTGGCTACTTTGTAAAGTTTCGTTTGTTTGGGTAGCGACGGGATTTTGATATACTACTACGTGGAACGTATGGATTGGGATTATATATTTAGTTACGACAGTTCAAAGGCTGTGGATAATGGTTATTTCATACATGTGTACTTTTCCCTTTGCAATGATGACTTGGACAGTGCGGCACTGGTATCACGATGGGCAGAGGCAGTTCCTCGGCTGTTCGCGCTATCAGGGACGCGTTAGCCTAGTTTTGGCTGACCCCGCTCCACCAGGCAGGCGTGGCACAGCACCAAGACGGAGCAAGAGAATCACTGACGGACCGTTTAAAGGGAGATGACGCGCGACATGTGAAGCTCCTCTGTCTGCTGCTAGTTGCAGCTTATACGCGCTACCGTCCCTACTGTTCCACGCACCCAACAGCAACAACAACTTTCTCTATCGTCGCCATGCCAATTCGAAGTGACTGGAGCCTCGCGCGTGAAGGTACGCGCTTATAGCCGGTGCCTCCCATTCTTAAAGGCCACTACTAACAGGAGCACGCAGGCGTGACTGGCGATACCATCAGTCGCCTCATCCGATACACTGCCTTCAATCCCGCTCTCACCCTTCCCCTCGTCCTCCTCGCGCGCTACACCCAGCAAGGCAACCTCCTCGCCCAAGACCATGCCACAGTCTTCAAGGGCCTGAAGACACTGCTTGGTCTGGGTGCGGTCAGTACTGTCAATGCATGGCTAAACAGTCGAGTGACCAACAACTGGACCAGCGACGAATATGATTGGACTCGCGAGGTTGTCGTGGTGACGGGAGGCAGTGATGGCATTGGCAAGATTGTAGTACAGCTACTGGCCGAAAAGGGAATCAAGGTCGCAGTCCTCGACGTTCAGGACTTGACATATGAAGGTACGTCTCTTCCCCTCGAGTCTGTCAGACCAGACACATGAAAAGAGATGCTCACACCACCCACCAGCACCACCGTCCGTCCGCTTCTTCAAATGCGACCTCAGCTCCCCCGAAGCCATCGCCTCGGCCGCCTCCTCTATCCGCTCCACACTAGGAAACCCCACGGTTCTCATCAACAACGCAGGTGTCGCACGCGGCAAGACGATCCTCGAGTCGACCGAGAAGGACATCAACCTGACCTTCAAGGTCAACGCGTTCAGCCACTACTACCTCGCCCATCAATTCCTTCCCACCATGATTGCCAACAACCACGGCATGATTGTCACCGTCGCCTCTGTCGCCGGCTACCTGTCCGCTCCCTCAATGGTCGACTACGCCTCGTCCAAGGCCGCCGCACTCTCCTTCCACGAGGGTCTCGCCGCCGAGCTCACCGCTCGCTACAACGCACCCAAGGTCAGGACGGTGCTCATGGCACAAAACTATACACGCACCGCCCTGTTTGAAGGCTTCCACTCACGCGGCTTCTTGTATCCTGAGACGGTTGCTGAGAGCATTGTCAAGGCCGTGCTCAGTTGCAAGAGTCAGCATATCTTGCTGCCAGAGACTGCGTGGTTCTTGCTGCCGAGGATAAGGAGCTGGCCGTTGTGGATGCAGTATGGTCTTAGGAAGAGGCTGGGTAAGCTTATGCAGGGTTGGAGAGGCAGGCAGGTTGTGCAGCCTAGTTTGGCTGGAGAGGAGAGTGAGAAGAGGGTTGAGGACAGCACTGTGCTTGTTGATGCTGAGTAGTTTGGGTATGATGGGTGCAGTGATTTGTGGCCTCGATAGTAATTTACATTTCTTCTAAAGTAGTCTTGTAGATACCGGATGCTAATACTTTGACTTGTCACATAATTTTGGCGTTCATTTTGTATGCTCATGAACAGTCTCACTAATCTACAACAATGTATATAGGTCGATTTTCGTAACATGGTTGGTGTAATGAACGAACGTCTCATACCGTGCTGTGAGCTGGATTGAGTTGTTTTGAATGACGTAAGCTTATAGGTTGTGCATCCGTCAACATCCTCATAACGCAAGCACGATACCTTCGGAACTATTCTCACTTCCTACCTCGCTGTGTTCAAGCTTCATAGGGTATCTCGTCAAGTATGGCGCATCTCACACGCGAAGAAGTCCTCAAGTCCGGCGAAGTATCCGAGGTGTACAGAAAGGTAGTACAGTTCCACATTTTGTCCCGAGACGCTTCGCCGCCATCTCCAATGACTCTGTTCCAAAACAGAAACGACAATCACAAGTCGTCATCTCACCAGACTCACAGGCTTTCGAGTCCCGCCCTGTAGACATCACCGGCGACGACTTTTTCGCCAGCCGCGCATCCCGCGCAGAGCACCTCTCGCGCCTACGCCATTTGTACCCGATTCCCGGCCCCATCCCAGATCTTGTCAAAGAAAGTTTACATGATGTACCGACTCGAGATGGTGCGTCTATCCGCGTCAAAGTGTATCAGCCTGTTGCCGGTCCGCCGGAAGATGGAAGTCCGCTCATCATGATGTACCATGAAGGAGGCTGGAGTATGGGCGACTTGACAGATGAAGATTTGAACTGTAGGATGTTTGCTAGAGACTTGGGGGCTGTTTGTGTGAATGTTGAGTACCGGTAAGAACACACACATACCCACACACATATATATACATCTCTTTTCATTCTACCCACTTCTTCACACCATTCATTCCTTGCCCAACAAAAAACTCACACGCTCACCCATTCCCTCCAGCCTAGCACCCGAGCATAAATTCCCCATCGGCGTACACGACTGCTACGACGCCCTTCTCTGGAGCCTAAAGCACAGCACCACCACCCTCGCCGCAACACCCTCACGCGGTCTCCTCGTCGGCGGCGCATCAGCAGGCGGCAACATCGCCGCCGTCCTCGCTCTCCTCGCGCGAGACAAAAAACTCGATCCGCCAATCACAGGCCAGTATCTCTGCGTTCCTGCACTGCTCCCTGATACAAATGTGCCTGCACATCTACGTCCGCTGTACCAATCTCGCACGCAGAGTGTGAATGATCCGGTCTTGAAAGGTGTTGCGCCGGGTGCGATTGAGCAGATTTATGCGCCGGAGCGTGATTCTCCGTTGTGGGATCCGTTTAATCACCCCGACGGGCATAAGGGTGTGGCGAAAGCGTTTTTCCAGGTTGGCGGTCTGGATCCGTTGAGGGATGAAGCGGTGCTCTATGATAGAGTTTTGAGGGAGAGTGGAGTGCTGACGAGATTTGAATTGTATGCTGGCTATGGACACATGTTCTGGACAAATTATCCGGAGCTGGCAGAGAGCGACAAGTTTGTTCAAGACACGCTGAATGGTGTAAAGTGGTTGTTGGAGAAATGAAATGGAATCCTAGGTTTCGTCATACAAAGATTACAGCAAACTGGGAACGCACATAATCAAGGTAACCTGGCTCGTTTTTTTTTCATGATTGGTGAACCTCTGTTTAGCGATACCGCCCGTTCCCCCTGGCATCGCCCCACTGGTACCCATTTCTCCAGCTCCATTGTCCTCTCCTCTCGTTCCAGTATCCCTGCATCCCTGGTGGATTGGCCATGTGCCTCCACTGTCCCCAGTTGAAGTGTCCGTCGGGTACTTGAGCCAGGTTGTCGGCTGTAATACGATCTGGACGGCGGTAGTCAGCCCAGCGGACGCGTCTGCCTGTCATTATAGGGTTTTGGTGAGCACACAGATAGGGGTTGGTTTAGCGGGACAATCGATTCGTTAGTCGATTTGTATTCGCTGTATGGTAAGAGTAATGCGAGGAGAAATGCTGAATAGAGAAGCAGAGGAGGAAGACATGAGCAGGAGGATTGAGTGGACGTTGGCGTGAAATGCAGATTTGAAGTATTTGTTGCGTGTCTCCAGTCACGAAGATGGCAAGCTGCTGATGTGTAAAGTGCTGTTCAGAATTCACTATCATGACAATGCGAGACTGCCGGCGACAGACTCAGTAACACCACTCATATAGTGCATCGTCTCAAAGCGCCCATTGAATGAAAAGGTTGTATCGGGTGCGGAAATACACTGTGGGTATAGAACCATGCTAATGCCGACCGTGAACCAGTAAGAAAGCCACTGTTGTCGAAAACGTCGAATAAACATGTAGGTAGTACATGTGGCAGAATGGTTGAAAAGCGCTCATTTAGAAGTAGACCTATTCTATGATCCCCTTGGACTATTTGAAGGCGCCTTGTTGACCAAGCTTGAGAAGAAGGACCTCAACTTCTCGTTGTCGTTGATGTTGGTATCCTGTGTTTTGGGGGGTGGTGTCTCGGGTTCGTCTAATCGGTTGGCTTGCCGGTCCTACTGAAGTCAGTATATCTATAGATAGCATGCAGAGTCCACACGCACCTGTAGCCTCTTCACCATCTCATCGGCATTGACCTGAATACCACCCATGTTGAACTGTACAGGTCCGATATGCTCTTCGACAACTCCTGATGCATCGTCGGTCCAGGTTCTGGAAGCCGAGGGGTCTTGTTCTTTACGCGCAGCTTTGATGGCAGCTTCGTTCTCATCTTCCCGCCGCAGATGTTCAAGAATGTTGACTTGGTCAGCAAGGAAGGCTTGCGGATCTTTGCTAGACACCTCGAGCCCATCGGTTTGTTTCGATAAGCTGGAAAGTGCGTAATCTGACTCTGGGTTGCGGATCGTCTCCTCGTAGATGGATGTCGCTGACGGGCCACTCTCCTCCTCCTCTTCTGGAACCTGTGTGTCTTCGCCATTGGGCTGTGCTTCTCCGTCGACGGGTGTAGACACCTGGCCGTTGGTTGGGCGCATATGCTTGGGTATGTCAATGTCCACACTCCATTTCTCGCTAATGCCTTCAACATCGAAGCCTTCTCGTAGAATACGAATCTTGGCCCACGAATCCCAGTTGGGCGGAACCAATACTCGGTCACGATCTGTCACGTTGTGCCTGAGCTGCTCTTGCTTGAGCAGAGACTTGATGCCGAGGGTGGAGTGGATAAGTGTTTGCAAGGACCCCGGTGCTGTAGGCATGGTGTAGACCAAGCTTGAGCCGTGCTTGAGAAGGATGGTGCGCATGTACTGTAGTATAAAGTCGAATTCCTCCTCTTTCCAGCCCCGCTCCTTCTCAAGCGTCTCAATCTTGTCGGCGTTCTGACACACTACGCACAACGGTATGCCGAGCGGCTCATCCCACTCTCCCGGCCCAAGTGGTATCTTTACATTCTCCAAGCTGCTGCCTTCGGACGGCAGGTTGCGTCCCTTGTCTTGCAGTGTCTGGATATTCTCCTCCAGGACGACCTTTGAGTTGTCGTCGAGGGAGACGATGAGCGACCGCAGCACTCTGATCCAGTCGCGGAGTTGCCGTATCCACAGCCACGGGTGATTCCAGTCTAGGAGGATGACGATAAGCATGTGAGGCAGGGTTCGCGGGTTGAGGTAGGGCTTGATAAGGGGCGTGAAGGAGGGCGAGGGGTTAGCAAGGAGGTAGAGCGAAAGCCGGGCAAGTGTGTCTGGCTTTGTTAGCGACTGGGGGTTCTACCGTCGGCGACAGTACACACCCTCGTGATCGGTATCCAGCACATCTTGGTACGTGTAGCCCAGGGCGAATTGGTTGGCAATTGGCGGCTTCCGGCCCCGGTCTGGCGGTCTCCGGTTGTTTGCCGAGTCTGTCGACACCGACTCGAGGAACTCGCGCTGTGTTTCTGGGGTTCCGCCTGGGGTTGAGCGTTAGCTGGGTCCCCTATTCTGCCTGTTGTGGCCCTCACCCAGTACCAGCAGACTCTTTTCCGGCAGCCGCTTCCCGCTCGAGATGTTGTCGAGCATGGGCTTCCATATCTCCTCCTTGTCCGTGTCTCTGCTGCCCGGGCGGTCGTGGCTGCCGGGGACGCGTGTGGGGAAGTTGGAGGTCCGACGCGCGCTCGCCATTGCGGAGGTGGTGCGGAGCTTCGTCGCCGGTGACACGAGGCGTCGTCGACTAGGCGATGGTGTGCGGGTGATGTTGACAGGATATGCGACCGAGGGGGAGAGGCGAGTGCGGCACAGAGTGAATGTCTAGTGGGGTTGCGGTGTGCTTGTTTGGCCGCATTGCTCGCTGGTACCTTTTCTGCAGGGATGCTGCTGCTGCTGTTGGCGGCCAAGCCCGAGCTTCAAAAGTTCCAGCGGACCTCTGCTACCTCCGCGCACACCAGAACAAGTCTGGGGATACATGGCCAGCACCATATTCGACATGATGACCGCATAAAAGACGTTATCCAAGACCCGCGATGCACATGTGATTCGCCTACTCAACACTAGTCGACTAGAGACCTACACTCAACCCGCCCTCCAAACGCGCCTTCCTTACCTCTCCCACGCTACCACGCCGCCTACACTGCGTCCACCATGAATTCCGTGCGCGCCATCCAGCAGCTCAACAAGCGCGAACTCGAGGCAGGCATCAATCCGGAAGGCTCGTGGCATACCGACTACCGCGACACGGCCTTTATCTACATTGGCGGCCTGCCCTTTGAACTTTCAGAAGGTGACATCATCACCATATTTTCGCAGTACGGCGAGCCGGTATGGATCAAGCTGGCGCGCGACAAGGAGACGGGAAAGTCACGGGGTTTTGCATGGATCAAGTACGAAGACCAGAGGAGTTGCGACTTGGCCGTGGACAATCTAGGTGGAGCGAGTATTATGGACCGCATCATCAGGGTAGATCATGCGCGATACAAACCCAAGGACGATGAAGACATGAGGGACAACACTATGGGAGAGCTTGACCTCGACCCGGGTCACGAGTCGGATGGTGGCAGAAGGAAGCGCAGGAAGACAGAGAGCGAGAGCGACTCGGACGACGACGACCGGCCACTGCTACCGGAAGAGATCGAACTAGGGCGCCTGTTGGAGAAGTTAGACGAAGAGGACCCCATGCGAGATTCTATGATCAAGCGCCAGCAAGAGAAAGTAGACGATGCGCTCAAAAAGCTGAAGAAGCAGAAGCGTAAAGAAAAGGAGAGGGCAAAGCGCAAGGACAAGCATAGCCGGAGAGATAGATCCAGGGACCGGGACCATGATAAGGACAGGAGACGCATCAAGGATGCCGAGAAAGACGATGAGCGTGATAGGCGCTCACGGCGCAGGAGTAAGAGTCGAGACAAAAGTCCGCACGACGACCGCCGACATCGCAAGTTGAAGCTACGCGACGACTCGGAGGACAAAGAGCGTCGCCATCGATCAGAACGAACTCGGGATCGAAGCGAGGATTCTAGAGACAGACGCGATCGACATCGGAGGCGCGAGCGAAAAGGCTCAGATTCGGATGGCGAAGACACAGGGCGCTCTCGAAGGAAACCATCGCGCTCACCACTGCCGTATCGGGCTCGTTCTCCTTGATTTGTATAGGCCTGTTGTGTACAGCTACGAAGAGAAGAATCCGACCCTTACCTACAGTACAATTCATCAAGATACTCAGGCCATAATTCCAAAGTTCACTTTCACAACTCCATCCTTTCCTACCACCCCAACGCCCTTGTGAAAACTCCCTATAAATATTCGAGTCGTCCGAGCCGGGAAACGCTATTTACAAAGTAGCCTGGTATAGATACTCGATTTCCAGCTTCCACGGTCCAACCGGCCGGCCATGCAGTTCCCATGTTTCTCTCTACGCCTACCGTTCCTCTGCCGGCAGCTCCCAAGCCGACTGGTTCTGGTTCGACAGCTCTACATGGGGCTCGTCGGCTGGCAGTTCGAGCCTCACCTTGGTTTAGTCCTCAGATACGGGGACTGGAGACTCGATCGGGTGGGGGTTACGTCGTTTGAGGTGCCTGATAAACAACAGTACTACTACACTCACTAAACATCCTCCCAACGCCCCACCAATTCCTGCACCAATCGTGGTTGATTTGTTGTTTCTATTCTCTTGAGAGACGGCCGGGGCACCAGCTGTTGGGTCAAGTGAACTCTGGGTTGCGGACTCGATGCGCGATGGAGTTGACGTAAGCGTTGTCGACGCCACGCCCGAACCAGTGAGCGAGGGCGACGATATAGACAAGGACGATGTCACGCTAACAACGCCTGTATAAGGTCCCAGAGTAGCGCTGGCCAGCGTGAACACCACCGTCTCCGTGCTGCAGCACCGTTGTGCCTCCCTCGTCGACTCACAGCAGTACTCGGCCTCGGTGCCATATCCAAACTGATTGCATTGCCAAATCTGCACGTTACCAGCCCGAAAGTCGTACGCACTGGAATTGGTTGGCGTGTCGTGATTGAGCTGGCAGTATGGAGGACAGAGTGGACTGGCCCATGATCTATCTGTACAGGCGCTCCGTAAATAACGTATGCCAGTGTCGTGGGTCGCGTCCCTAGCGCAAAGTCCACTTGTGAGGCAGGCAGAACGCGATGCGCAACAGGGAGTGACGGGCGCGTCGGGGTCGCATGGGACGTCTGTGCTGGTGTCGCCGTTGGGGTAGTAACAGATGCTGGCTGTCTGGGACAGACGGATCAACAAAGCAACGAGAAACAGAATGTGAAGACGCATGGTAATTATGTTGGCTAGGAGTGAAAGAAGGAGACGATTGTAACGTGCAGCGGATACCGGTTGTGCTGTCATGGCCCCCAAAATGGCAATGTTGCACTGCGTGTTCGGGACGTTACGACTACGGCGCGGTTACACTGCCACAACTAGAGAAGTGAGAAGAACTGACGAGGCATACAAAGGGGGCCATATCCGATCCAATGTCGGCTTGTTGACCTGCTGTATTCATCAGGGTATATATATACACAAACGCCACCCTTCCTTCACTTCCCGTCATCTCATGCAAGTTGTTTCTGGCCAGTAACCGGGCATACAGCGCCCTCGGCCGCCGCCTCTACGCTTGGATGTGTAGCCACCTTATTCTTATGGTGTCCAACCGTAGCCTTTGTGACGGGACATACATCGCCCTCGTTCGCCTTGAGCATGTCCGGGTGGTCGGGGGGCAGAACAGTGGTAGCGGTGCCCACAACGGGGCACAGAGCATCATCCATCTCCTGGGCCTTGGGCTCCTTGACGGCGTTCTTGAGCGCGGGGCATGACGTAGCCTCGTTGCCTTGGGTGGGGACCGGAGGGTGCGAGTGCAGGTTGTGGTGGTGGTCGGTTGTTGCTCCTACTACCGGGCACTGTCGTCGTGTTAGTATGGCTCGAACGCAGGGGATGTACTTTCCGGTACGTACAACCTGGCCGTCCTTTGCGAGATCGATGGAAGGATGCTTTGGTGGGAGGACATCGTTGGTGGTTCCGATCACGGGGCAAGACATGTTGATGGACTGCTGTTGGTGGTGATTACAAGGTTGGGTGTAAAAGTTGGGGCTCGACAAGTGAAGAGGGGTATCAACGGCATATATGGGCTTGCTGGCAAGCATCAGATTCTTGCTGCGGCTCGCATGGCCGTCTCGAAGCTACCCCAGATTCACAGGGATTATGCCACTAGCACCTTTGTCAGCCTCTTCACCTTGCTGCTGATTGGACGACGCGTCTATTGCATGCCCCACAACGCGTGCGTTTCGAAGCTTCTACGAACAGCTAACCTTTCGGCGTGATCCTGCAACTCAGGCACTATCGAATCAGACATTCCGGGATCGCAGGAACGTGTCCAGATCATGGATGGCAGACGAGCGTGCGACGACGAACCACGGGCACCAACCTCGTATGTGAAATAGAAGCCGGGATCACCACGCGACCGCGGTATTCACGCTAGAGAACAATACTCAATCACTTTGCCTGAGCTTCATCTATCGAGAGGAGTTTACAGAGTTAGTATGCTCGGATTAACCACTATCCTGCCAGAAGACTTATGACATTCATCTATATAATCAGAGCATGTCCAGCCATAGTCAAAGCCTTCGCATACGCGTTCCTGAATTCAATGCGCGCCATGACTTGCGCCATGTCGGCGTTATCCAAGGGTAATCAAGACCCCGGGCACACGTCCTCTCCAAGCACCCCATCGGCGCACCAATTCGACTTGGACGCCGCGCTTCAGATTCCGCTGAACGAGGAAGCCCTTCATCATCCACTTGCCAAGGTCCTCTAGCACGTCCAAATCTGTTGCATCACCTCCTTGCGATGGTCGGACGTATATGCCGTCGATATACACGTCTTCCAGATTACTACAGCTGAATATCGTCTCCAACTTGAAGCGCTTGATGACCTCAGAAAGGGGACGCGACATGCGGATGTAGTTTGTGGAATCGTTGCATATGCTTACTTTGCTGACATGGAACGTCATGTCGAGCTTGCGCAAATTCTTGCAAACGACAGCTAGGTCCAGACTCGGGTTAGTCAGAGCCGGTGAATCGCGCTCGTGATTGAACCAGTGCATGTGCGCGAAGTTGAGATGCCTCACCGCGTTTGCACCGCTGTCGCCCGGAATCGCCCTGAGGAAGTTGCTGAACCAAGTCGCGATCTTGAAGTTTGTGTTGCGGAACATGTACTTTAGATCGAACCGCTCTGTTCGTTGCAGCATCATGACGAGGAGTTCCTCGTGCATTTGATGGTTTACGAACGCCAGGTTCGGCAACCAGCCCTTGGGACATCGTCCTGTACTAGCCTTCGGGAACACCCTGATATCTTGGTTGTCGCAAGCAACAAGCATCTCCGGATACTCCCATTTGCAGCAAGGGTTGCTGAACTCGTCGTAGTGCTGGTGCTCACTCAGGCGACCAGCCTCACGCTCGAGCAAGAGGTACGCGTGCATGATACCCTCCCGGAGCTCCGCGGGCAGGTCAAGATATCGCTGGAACCACTGGTAGTCTGGGCAGACATACGACGCGTAGTTTGCCACTGCGGAGAACTCGCGGAAGGCGGCAACTTTTGTGTCGTTCCAGTTGTCAAAGCTGTTGGTATACTCCATGCACTGTTCAACAGTCTCGACCAGATCCCAAAAGACAATATCTTCGATGCGGCCAAGGCCATTGGTGGTCTAGTACATGTATATAACAGCTGTTGAGACATCGAGGTAGTCCAGTATGTCGGGTGTCCACCAGTACGGGTCCTGGCAACAGTCGCACAAAATTTCGTCATCCCAGGATTCGGTCCAATGATGGGACTCACTCCAAGCACGGAAGAAATAGGTATTCTCGAATGAGGCCACCATGTCTAGGAAGACGATGTCCTCGATTGGTGGGTATCCCATGTGCCGGTATACTCTCTGCAGTGCGTCTGGCGGGGGTGGGTACGAAAGCAAATCTACTGGTGGAGGATCGTAGGCGTACTTCATAGTCCTCATGCCGGCCTTGACCATCTCGAAGAACTCTCCTTTGGCAGAGGGAGGGTTGTAGGTATGTGCTGTTGACTTCAACCCAGCTCTCATGAGCTTGAAGAACTCGCCATCTGCCGACGTCTTCTGGTGTTCATACTTGGCATACCTCTCGCAAGCATGATTTAGACGTTGGAAGAAATCGTCATCATCGAAGCGAGTTTCTAGCCAGTCCTCCACGGAACCGTATTCGTTGGTGTATTCGATGTAACCTTCCGCCGTTTTCCCAAGGTCCTGAAAGGCGGAAAGCGGGAATATGTCCTCGATCTGGTCCTCGAATGCAGGCTGTTCCTCGATTGTTTGTGTAATGTCTACGAAGGTTTTCCGGACATCCTCCTAGGATTTATCAGTAACTATACTGGAGGAGAAAACTGGAACAGACGCTCCGAAAAAGGGTAGTGAATGCTTTTGACCATTGTTGGGTTTAATATATCAAGAGATAGGGTGTTGAGAGAGTTGTAAAATGTCGAGTAGAGTTGATTTGACCGGTAGGAGGGTCGGAATATTATGGAGCTGGAATTTATATACAACCAGGAAGGGTGCCTGGGAAAGAAGGGTCCACTAGCAGCAGGTGCAGGCCGTCAGTATTCACTGAACGACGACCACGTCTGTGCACTACTGCCTCTTGTGCTTCAGGCACGAGAAGAACGTGTTTCCGGGGAGTTAAAGGCGTATTCAAGTAAAGTGAAAGTTTTCCCCTCCAAGTTTGTCTGAATCAAGCTCTCTAGACAGCTTGTATGCCACTGGCCTGTGTATCACCAACGAAAATGAATTGGTATATTATTTGTCCTTTCACAGGTTTTATAAGAATATCGAGAAAACAAGTGTGGGCGCAATCGCAACACCTTGGTTGCCATGCACTTGAGCCATGGTACTGTGACGATTCAAATTAACAATGAGCCACTCACAACTTCTGAGCCCCATATCAACACGCAAAGAAGCTCTCCGATGAAAAGTAACGCAGACACCAAGACCTGGAGAATGACACGTAACGATATCAGATATTGCTAATTCGTTCTGCTGACTTATTCTACTACTATCTCGCCCTCTTGCCTTATGTCACGGCTGCTTGCCCCCACCCAAACCGCATACCTGCCCCTCTGGAGTTCCCAGGCCTGAGCAGTAACGTTCCAGACGCTCAGATCACGCCTGTCCAATGCAAATTCAACCTCTCTGCTTTCGCCAGGCTGCAATAGATCCACGCGCTCGAAACCTCTCAACTGCTTCTGCGGCGCATTGGGTACTCCCAGGTACAGCTGTGCCACCTCATGGCCAGCGACCTTACCAGTGTTGGTAATGGTGACTTTGGCGCGGTATAAAACTTGCCATAGCCATGGGTGACCTCCTTGTACAATCGGCACGGATGACGACGGGAAAGCAGAGAGACTCGCGTTCGCTACACGTTCAACCGTCATGTTTGCATAACCAAACGTCGTGTAGGAAAGGCCGTAACCAAACTCATACTGTGGTGTGATGTTCTGCGCATCGAAAGCGCGGTAATCGATGTACAGACCCTCTGTAAAGTCTGATTGCAAGAAAGCTGGGATGGAATGATCAACAGTTCCGTTGAGCAAATGGCCATAATCAGACTCTTGCTGCGCGACGGTATATGGTAGACGACCAGAAGGGTTCACATCGCCGTATAAGACGTCAGCGATGGCGTTGCCACTTTCCTGGCCAGGGACGCCGGCGAAGAGAACAGCGGTGACGTTTGGATGGTCGATCCACGCATCGACAGTGCGGATACCGGCATTGTGAATCACAACGATCGTGTTTGAACAGTTGGTAGCAACGTTGTTGACGAGCTGGTCACTAAACTCGTCTGTGAGGGAAGTGCGGTCGAAGCTCTCTGAAGCGTAAGCGTTGATGAAGACGAGACATGCATCAGCGTTGGCGTATACAGTTGGGTTTACACCAAAGAAGTCCCATCGCAGTGTTCCGCGGTCTGCAATGATACGATCTTGGATGGCCTTGAAGGGGCTGATCACGTACGGCGGAGTGCTCGAGCCTGATCCACCTGCTGTGATGAGAGTGCCGTTGAGTGTATTCCAGCCAAAGTTCTCCTCGTAGCCGCCACCGAAGCGGGAAGGGTTGTTCCAAGGCTGAGCCTTTACTTCAGCATCATAGCCGTAGATGTTCAGGAAGCGAGGATTACGAAGTGGCAGGGTGTTGTTGACGTTCTTAACCAGCACGGTTCCGGCAGCTCCAATCTCTCTGATGAGTGACGCATGATCTTCGCGTACATCCACAATTTCGTGTTGCACGTTGTATGGATATACAGCGTTTTCCGGGAATCCTTCGTCCTGGTTAAGATAGAACCAGGCTGCGAGAAGTCGGGTGTTCATGTCGTCCAGCCTCTCCGTTGTTACAGATCCGTTGTTGACAGCGTCGGTGAGATTATCGCCCCAGAATTTGGGGACTGGCATCACTACGTCAAGACCTGCATTTGCTGAAGCAACACCAGCATGTTGTGCGTCCCAGTCAGAAACCTAGAGACTGTTAGCGATGTTTCAGTAACATTCGGTACAGTACATACGACAAAGCCCTCGAAACCCAACTCTTCTTTCAAGATGCCATTGAGAAGCTTGCTGTTCTGGCATCCGTAGGAGTTGTTCACACGCTGATATGAACACATAAGTGAGCCTGCTCCTTCGCGCAGGGCGTCCATAAATGGCCAAGCATAGAGCTCGTGCAGCGTACGGTCGTCTATGTTCGAGGAGACTGCCTCACCCTCATCACCGGGGCGTCGTCTATACTCTTGTTCTTGTGCAAGCCAGTGCTATTGATGCTGTCAGCTTCTAATTCATATCATCCCAGCAATGTTGCATACCTTTGGTGTAGCAATCACGCCCTCCTTTTGAGTGCCTCTAGTGATAAGCCCACCGCCAATGCCGGCAAGATACGGGTCTAATGTAGACGTAGGAACTTAGTATACGTCTCACCTGCAGTTCGTACAGGATCACTTACCAGAACCAAGACCTTCCCAGTTCCTGCCGCCGCGTACAACTCTTCCAATAGGGCCTATGAATGGGCCGAGGGCAACATGGATCCCTTTGCCTCTGTACTCTCTACCAAGAGCATGGCCGTACCTGAGCATCAGATCCTTGTCGAAGGTGGCTCCAAGATGAATGCCAGCTGGAAACGATGATACAAACTCCTGTCCTCGCACACCTGCAGGAGCGTCCGCAAAGCATAACTCTGGAATCTGGAGACGGGGGACAGAGCCCGTTTGGCCTACACAAGGCCCAGTGACTCCGTGTGTGAGATTCGACTTCTCTTCTAGTGTCAATTGAGCCACGAGGTCTTTTGCGCGAGCATACGCAGACGCCCAACCCGATGAAGTTGTTCCATTACCGACAGCTGAATACCGTCAGTTTGTTGACTTTTCGATATGGTCAAAGTACTTACGGCTGGGATATACTGGCGGACTAAGTCCATACAACGGGACTTCTGACTCGTTGGTGTACCCTTGCGAAACTGCTAGATTTGGCAGCAGAGCAAAGCTCACCGCAACTGCACTGGAGTACCTCATCTTGCAAACCCTCCGTCTTGGACAAGATGATTGCAACTCTTGGAATCACGCAAGGCTAAATACTCCCGAAAATTTTACATGCGCTCACGATTAATCAACGTCATTCGGGAGAACATCGGGCTTCCATCACGACCTCGTGACGGGCCCTCCGCAATGCTACCGTCCTCTCCAACCGTTCTCCGCATTTCGTCTTGGCGAGAGAGGGGAGAGCGGGTACAAGTGATGATGGCTTCTGTATGAAGGATGGCCGACCCAACTACGTCGTTGCCGAGAGGCTAGCTTCGGCGGCGATTGCTTTTCTTCGCGTCGCCCCACTCTGCATTTCTTGAATGCACGTCTCCATTTCTGCTGAGTATGGCGCATCGATCTCAAAACGATTCCAAAGGCGCAGAGTGAATTCGGATACAGAGATCGGAGAAATCTGTGTAAAACTGTCTTTCCTGTGGGCTTGCTGACTGGGGGCAGGACTAATACAAATTCCTGTTGCTGTCGCAGCATCGTGATGCATGGGCCGAATACCATGCGTTCATGTGAGTGCGTATGTACATGACTCTGTCATCTTCCCTTTGTTCTGCGCTCTCACGCCATCGAAGAGAAATCGGACGTCTTTCGGCTAGCTGTCTAGGTCGGGTGCTCGATTTTACCCCATGAAGGCGTGCTCTTAAGCTGGCGCTCGGGATCGCTCCGGATGTCAATTGCCCGAACCCCGAAGCGATTTAGCGTATCCGACACGATGTCGCGCTTGGAGCTTCGCCGGATGTCAGAGCCGATTTCACCTCTTGCAGTGCGTGCGGCCGAGTGACATGGCGACGGAACGACCCGGGAAGCCTTGGTTCAGTTCCCGGGTATGATGTTTGTTTCAGCCTGGCAACGGTGACGCCTTGGTGCCTCAGGTTCTGTCTCAACACCATCAACACGTGGAGAAACAAGCATGACCCCAGCCGTTCCCAATTATCGGGACGCCAGCACCGTCAATGCGCGTGGATGCATCTTTTGTATGGCGGATCGCGACGTTCCGTGGAGCATCCTCGGTTTTGCTGGCCAGTCACCATGCCCCAACGGCTCGAACGCTTGAACAACGAGCTGCGAGGCTAGAGGCAAGGGCACATACAGAGACCAGTGCTTCAGCCAGGTTTCTTACCTTGTGCCCGGTACGCGTCGGCGAGTAGAGCTTCGCGTGGGATATGTTGTGGGGTGTCAACGTCGAAGGTTCTGAATCAGGTGTGCCTGCATGCTAAGGCACAACCAACCACCTAGGTTGTTTCCGATCCCCCTCCAGCTGCACGAGGCATCACAACAAGGCTTTCGGCCCCTGAGGCCCCGATTACTTCTGTGATATGACATTTGCATGATAACCATGCCTCATCCGCTCTTGAGCAAGGGGTTTCGGTCTGTGTCTACCACTCACTCGTTCAGACACCACCTATTTTCATCCAGCGCTCTGTGAGCAGCAGCCAGCTAGACTGTGCTTATACTTTACACTCATTTCACGCTCCTTACTTCGTTGGCTTCGTGTACGAGAATGGGATATGGCAAATCGATCCTACTGTCATTGAGGGTCCTCGCCCTCATCATAGCGTTGGGGTCGCTGGGGTCAGGTGCTTGGTGTAAGCATTCCACACCCCCAATTAAAAATACCAATAAAGGTCCTAACCATTTGATCTAGCTCAGTTTATCATTCGCGATATCAATAGCCGTGGTACTGAGACCCTCGAGAAGGTCCAGCCAGAACCGCAGGTGGCGCAGCTTTGGAAGGATTACTTCGTCACTGTTAGAAATGAAGCCATCAAAGTCTGGATATCGATCGCTTGTGTGCGTAATCTGCCATCCGTCTATCAAATCGTACTAACAATACAGGCTGCCTTTGCTTCACTCGCCGGCATAATCATCGTCCTGACGAATGTATTCCCACGTATGCGCATAGCCTCATCGGTCATTATCCCTACCGAATGCATCTGTATGTGTGCGATGGCTGTAACCCTAGGGATATCTCTTAGCTTCAGCACGAACCTCGAAACCTTCCGGGAAACACGCGTCGACACGGCTACCTCTCCAGACCTCACAACCTTCGCGATGCTGGTTGATCTCAGCCGAGGTTACACCATCGCAGCCGGCGCGGGCTGGTTTCTCTTCTTGATCGCGTTCATTACGGCAACAATTGATGCATGCCGTCGTGCCCGAGAGAAGGAGAGCTGCTCATTTGAACCCACGGCATCGGCACTCGGCATGGGTCATGGATATATCGCTATCGTTCCACCTTCTTCACGCAGTCGCGTACCAACTATGTATGACCCGTGCATACCATCGATCTTGATCGAGCAATACGCGGACGGGCGAGCGTCAGTGGGCACAGATATCGAGATGGGACGTGCAGACTCGGTTCTCAGTCAAGAGGGCAGGATTTCGTGCGAGTTTGAAAACGAGATATCTGGGCCGTTGAGTTTGGAGAAGCCGTCCAGAGTGCAGCAGATACGCCCTTCACGGCCGTGGAGTGAAGCACGTGCGGCACAGAACGAGGATGAAGTGATACATGCCATGTAGGGATTACCAATTCTTTAGCAATAGATTAGATAGCTCGACACTCGCTCGGGTAGTACAAGAACAATGAAGACAGGAATTGTTGTGATGGAGCGACTCTAGAACTCAAGCAACGCATAGTCACATGACCGTGTGTCTAGCGCGTCACGTTAGCGCGACACGTCCGGCCTGCGTCATTGCCAGGACCAGCGCGGCCCGTCAAACTGCAATCATCCACGCTCCACATCCCAATCTACACGACCCAACACACAATGGCCGGATTCAAACGCGGTGGCGCCCGAGGAGGCAGCACATTCAAGAAATCATTCCCAAAGAAACGTTCTTCACCCGACGCAGACGACAACAACGCGCCGCGCGCGAGCAAGAAGAACAAGGCCGGAGACGACAACGACGATGACTCTGTACCTGTGGTGCCCGAGCTCAAGACGGACGAAAACGGTGATGCATATGTTGGCGTAAGTCATACAAGAAATAGGGGATAGAGCGAAGAAACGAAGAGGACAGTACTAATGAGACTGTAGCTAAATGCCAGCGGGAAACGACGCGTGACCGTAAGCGACTTCAACAAGAGTACACTAGTTAGCATACGAGAGTACTATGTTACCGATTCTGGAGAGACGAGGCCGGGAAAGAAGGTATGTGGCAATGACCTAGACTGCTTGCATTCTATCTTCCTTCCTGCGTGTTTAGATGTTAAGAGATTACTGACGGCCATTACACACAGGGTATCTCACTTACGATTGATCAATACAACGCTTTGCTGGCTTCAGCACCACTGATCGAATCCGCACTCGCGAAGAAGGACATAAAGGTCGTAAGGCCGGATTATGACGCTGATCTGAGCGCAAAGAGTGAACATGAGAAGGAAGGGGCCAAGGACGAGGAAGAAGAAGAAAAAGATGAGGAAGCAGAACAAAAGACTGCGAAGAAGGGAGGAGTAACGACCAGACACCTTACGGGCGCAGTGCTACATTCTCGTCGGCACACACAATAATGGTCATGCAACAGTAGCTCGGGCAAGGAGATGGACACTTTGTCATGGCAATTGGTACAAAGAACGAAGGCGATCGTTTCATTACGCTCATTGATGAGCCTACGCATCGACTAAAGTCATAAACAAGAACATGTATGTAATCAGCAATGTTACTCCAGCAAGGTAACCAAACAAACTCCAGGCCAAGAAATCCAAATGCATATCCGCCAGTAGCTTCCCCAAGCGCCTGTGTGACCTCACGTAACAAACTCCGAGTGGAAATCTCAACACTCCTGAACGCGCGTCGAACCAATCGTTCCCCATGAACCCTCATCGAACCAACAACACCCAAAGCCTACCAAACTCCATCGTGCCAGGGCATGTACACATAAGCCATCAATCGTGCATTGCGATTCTGGGGAACACGTCACTGTCAAGCTCAACATATCAGTCGGCGACACCAACTCTAAAACCCTGGGAGGGCGAGTCGAAGCTTCAAACCAAAAGACACGGAGCGAGACACCAGAGCGTGTGCACCTCAGTAGTCGTTAACAGATTTGGTGAATGTTAGTCTACCCTACAGTGCTCGCCTCCTCCTCAGCCTGGCGTCGGAAATAGTCCGCGTCGACCAAGGAGTTACCAAGGTCGGCGGTAGGCAGATCAGTGCCAACCCCGGAGTCGCTCGGTGGAGAGTAGTGTTCTTTCATCTCTTCCCGGACGGCATCGACAGCGCGAACGATTTCTGATTGGGTTGGCAGGTCGACGTCGTGTTCGGTGGTGGCAGTCGAGATCTCGGAGCCAGTGATGTCCGACGGGTCGATGGTAGCCGTGGGCTCATTGTCTTCGTCGTCGTCGGAATACACCGACCCTTCCTCGTCGATGGGCTCTTCGCCACGAGCAGCAGAGCGCGCCGATTGCGCGCCATACGAGGTGCGGCGGTCATGATCAATGTCGCTACCGGTCATGTAGGATGAACCAGAAGCGTATGTGCACTCGCTACCTGTGCCGCCGAAGCTGGAGCGTCCATCATAGCCTGGTGTCTCGCCTTCAGCATAGTCGCGGCTGTCGAGACTGTAGCGACGCTCAGTGCCGGTCTCACTTTGCGCATCCTCCTCGATGGTGGCGTGAGAGATCGGCGCTGACTCGTGCTCATCCTCCTCAGGCAGAACGCCGTTCTCCTTGTTGGCAACAACGGCGCTCGGACGACCGCCCCAAGAACCTTTCCGAGAATAGTTGCTCGTCTTGACAGAGTGACTGCGCCCCAGTCCGCCAGCTTTGCTATTAGCCGGCGTCGTACTTGTAGGGTAAGCCTGAGCTCCAGTGGGCGCGTTGCCGCTGATTTGACTGAGGGACAGGATGCGGCGCTGTGCTGGGTTGGCGGGTGCTCCACGACGAATAGCAGGGCGAGGCTTGAGCGCAAGAGAGAGGCCGTTTGCTGCAGTGCTGGGAGGTGGCATGGCCTTGGCGTCCTCGTTCCCAGTGTCTGCGTTCATACGCTTCTTGAGCTTGGAACCACCCTTCGATCCACCTTTGGTCATCATAAGAGCACGGGAATGATCCATGATACCGTTCAAGATGCGACGCTCCAGTGCATCGGCCTTGGTGTCCATGAAGTGCAGCTCTTCTCGCCGAATGTCAAGCGCAGTGTGAAGAGACGAAACCTCACCAGTGAGGCGCACCTTTTGATTGGCAAGGTTCTCGCGCTCCGCTTGCAGACTGGCGACGGCAGCAAGAAGCGAGTCCTTCTCCTCCTTCAGCTCGGCCATGGTGCGGTCTTTCTCTTCTTGCAGTTCGGCCATGACACGTTCCTTCTCTTCCTTCAGTTCCTGCACGACACGCTCTTTTTCGGCCTTCATCTCTTGAATGTCTGCAAAGAGCTGCTCCTTCTGTGTCGCCTTTTCGGCTCGCAAGCTTTCCAAGTCGATCTCGAGCTGCTCCTTCTGAGTCGTTCGTCGCTCAATGAGCAAGCCAAGTTCCTCCGCTTCGCGTTCCTTGGCTTCATTGCCGTCAGTGATGAATTGCGTCTGCTTGGCAACGAAGTCGCTTAGCTCTGCAGCGGTTATCTTGACTTGGGCGTGGATCTCATCCAGCTTCTCAAGATTCCCTGCTGCTTTGCCAGCCTCATCAGCGTGACCAAGGAGCTTGTCCAGTTTCTCGTGCACCGCGCCGTCATCGTAATTGGGCGGTGGCTCGATTGCAAGCAGCTTGTCGAGTTTCTCTTGGACAGGTGCATCGTCGTACTTCTCCGGAAGCTCGATAGCTGGAGCTGGCGCTGGAAGAAGCTTCGGTAGATTGGCAAACTGCATCTGCAACTCTTCGGAACGAGCCCTGGCTTCTTCGTTCCAAGCACGAACGTTCTCGTCTGCCTCCTCCTTGGTCTTTTGCGCGTGCTCGTAGTGGGCCTTGACCAATGCTTCAATCTCGTGCAAGGCAACCATGAACTTAGGATGATACTCAGTAATGTTGTCCTGGAGGTTGTTGAAGATGTTCTCGACGTTCTTGATCTCATCACGAGTGTGGGAATGCTCAGTCTTGTCGTCGAGCTTCTGTTCCTCATACTTGGTGATGGTCTCGTTCTTCTGCTCTTCAAGCTTGGTGATGGTCTCATTCCTCTGCTCCTCAAGCTTGGCAATGTACTCCATCTTCTGCTCTTCAAGCTTCGCGATGGTTTCAAGCGTCTGCTCATCAAGCTTTGCCATCAATGCAAGCTTCTGCTCTTCGTACTTCGCAAGAGTCTCGTCCACCTTGCTGATGACGGCTGAGGAGTCGGTCGTCCACTGGGTAGAGGCGCCTTCAAACTGGGAGGTGGCGCCTTCGAATCGATCGTTCATGCCCGCAATAGTAGCGCCGAGAGTGTCGATGGTCAGGCGAAGCTCGTCAGCAGTTGCCTTTGTGCTCTCGAGCATCTTCTCTTGTTCTTCTGACTTCTCCTTCATGACCTTTGCAAGTTCGTCGGCTAGGAGCTGAGCGTCGTCATACTTGGCCATGAGGGTGTTGAACTTGTCCTCTAGGCTTTCTGTGAAGCCAGCAACAATCGCGTCCTTGACTTCGTCGTGCTTCTCGAGATGAAGTGCCGACTTCTCTGCTTGGTCATTCTGGAGGCCCTCAATGGATCCGTGAGCGCGCTCGAACTCTCTCGCAAGGATCTCCATGAGTTCCTTGACATCAGCAGTAACGTTGTTGGCACCGATTGTTTCCTCCAATGTCTTGAAGGAAGCTTGGAGACCTTCAATGGGACCGCCTTCGATGAGATTGGTCTTGATCTCCTCTCGCATCTCGTCCAGGGCGGCCTTGACCACAGTGATGTCCTCCACGAGCTGAGCAGCTTCAGCGCGTCGTTCATCAAAGTTGGTGGCGGTTTTCATGATGTCCTCCTCGTAGGTGTCTTTCATCTTGTCGTGGCTATCACGGAAGTCGTGGATCAAGCCAGTGAGCTGCTCCAAGTCGGCCTTTGAAGGAAGCTCTTCTGGATCCGGGATCTTCATGTCGTCGAGCTTCACCTTGAGATCATCTACTAGGAGGGTTACAGCGTCGATATCCGCCTTGGTCGCTTGAGGATTGGTCTCGTCGTCAGCCTTGGCAGCCTTCATCTCGTCAAGAGCAAGCTTGATATCGTCGGCAATGACCTGAATGACTGTAACGTCGGCCTTTGTTGCGCCTTCATCTTCGAACTTCTTCGCGAGCGCCTCCAGGGCCTCGGATGTGGTGCGTACGACGATCTCAACGTCTTCCAAGTTCTCCTTGGTGACAGCAGTCGCTGGGTCGGGCAGGACGAGCTCTTCGATCTTAGCTTTCGTGTTTGCGAGAAGAGTCTCGATGGCATCAGTGTCTTCCTTTCTGGCGATACCATCGAGAGCAGGTGGTGGCGTTTCTCGGTCTTGCATCACAAGAACGGCAGCTTGTACGTCTTTCAAGAGTTCTTCGATCGCGACAAGGTCCTCCTTCATAGCGGATCCAGCTGCGACGGCAGCAGATTCGGATGATGGCGCTGGCTCCGCCCTGGCACTGTCCATGGCTTCGACCTTATCCTGGATTTGTTCCAGCATAAGCTCCATCCTCGACAAGTCGGCGGATTGCTGAGGAGGCAGAGACGGCGATGGCGGAAGCTCTGCTTGCGTCGCTTCCTCAACGATCTCACGCGACATTAGTTCACCGCCTGCTGCTTCGTTCGCAAGAGCAATCTCATTTCCAGCAGGAGGAAGAGGGACATATTCTTCTTCGACATAAGTCTCCTGCCTTACGCTTCTGAGCATATCGATGTCGTCACGCAACGCGTTCAACCCTTCCTTGAGCGTATCCAAGATCTCGTATGATACGCTCATGTCGATTGTCTTCTCTGCGATTTTGGCAACATCAGCCCTCAGACCGTCAAGACCTTCTGTCATCGCATCCATGATCTCGCTAGTAGCAGACGCGTTGCGGTCAGGCGTGTCGAGCTTCTTATCCAGATGCGATTGAAGATCGTCTAGACCCAGTTTGAGGGCTTCCAGGACCTCCTCGGTATCGGCCCGGTTGTGTTGTCTGGTGACGTTATCAGACTGGCGGAGAAGGTCCAGCTCTCCACGGAAAGCTTCCAGGAGTTCTTCGTTGACGCCAGCAGAGTTGAGGTTCGTCTTGATATCATCCAGCGCAGCCTTCACAACCATGATCATCTCGGCTTTGTCGTTGTCGCCAGATGGTACAAGGGCATTGCCAAGTGATTCCTTCAAGGCCTCTAGTTCGCCACGAATGAGCGCAATGTTATCCTTTGAAGTGGTCTCCTGGGACGTGTGTAACCCGTCAATGAGTTCCCGGACAGCGTCAACAATGTCGTCCTTCTCGGCTGCGCCCCCGGATTTCATCACTGAACTGGCTAGGGTCTCGCGGAGATGTTCAAACTCTTCTTTCAGTGAAGCCAGCATGTCGTCATTGGATGTAGTCGCACTCTGTTTCTCGCCCACCAGAGCATGGAGACCGTCAAAACCGGCTTGAAGCTTCTCAAGGATATCGTTCTTGTTGCTGGAGGTATCACCAAGAACAACTTCCTTCAGCTGATCGAACTCGTGCTTGATGGCCTCGCTGATGTCGTCGTTCGAGTCATCGTCTTCCGATCGAAGAGCAACCTGTGACTTCATCTCATCGAAACCAGCGTTGATGGCAGCGAGGATCTCTTCGTTGGTCTTGGAAGAGGGAAGGAATTGAGAGCTCAGCTTCTCTTGGAGGTTCTCGAACTCAGACTTGATGTATTCTACCATGTCACCACGGCTCCAAGCTTGGTCTCCACGAGGACCTTCGGCAACGTAGCCTTGAACGTCTTCGCGCAACTTTTCGAGTTCAGCCTTGATGAGGTCGATCATCTCGCCGTCCTGGGTGATTTCTCGGGGCTGGTTGACAGAGCCTTGTAGGTCGGTACGAAGACTCTCCAGTCCCTCACGAAGGGTTTGGAGGACCTGCTCGGTATCACGCCCGTTGGCTGAGGAGAAACCTTGGAACTGGGTATTCACCTCATCTAGCACAGACTGGAGACGTTCCATGACAGCATCGTTGTGAGCTTGTGACGCGCTTTGTACAGCCTCTGTGATGCTCTCCTGGGGGATCTCGACTTCCATTGGAGCATGTTGTTGCTCAGAAAGCGCTTGACGAATCACCTCCTCGAGCACTTCCCTTGACAGAGCATCTGTGGGCGGATTTTGAGCTGAAAGTGCAGGCTTCAGTTCCTCCAAAGACTCTCGCACGGCCATTAGGACTTCCTCGCGGATTTCGTGGACCTCATTGATGGGAGGAGGGAGCTGGATCTTCTGCAATGAGTCCTGAAGCATGGTCTCGATCTCCTCCTTCGTAACAGCGCCAGAACCATTGAAGTCCTGCAGACCTTCGCGAAGACACTGCAGAATCTCATCATTGCCCAAGCCGACTTGTTGCACTTCGACATTCGGATTTATCTCGACACCGTCAAAAGCCTCTCGGACAGCGCTGATGATCGATTCCTTGTCAACAGCTGCAGCTTGGGGTGTCGGTTGATCCAAGCCACGCTCTGCCAGCGCTTGCTTGACAACGTCGTAGACCTCGTTGTTGTCGACTGTGGTGCGCGTCACGACAGATGACATGGATTGCCGTCTCCGCTCGCGCATGACCTTGTCCATGTGCTCCTTAAGATTGGCAAGGCCCTCTTGAACGATGGCGCTGATGTCCTCGTTAGAGGCGCTCGAACCAGATCCCGCTTCAGCCTGTCTGGCTTGTTCGGCTTCCTCAACCTTGCGAGCCAGTTCCCGTCCCATGCCGAGGACCTCACCCCGGAGGTCTTGGATGAGCGTCTTGGTGGCCATCGTGACACAACCTGACTCGGCGACGCTATCCTTGATCTTACGGAGGAATTTTAGCATCTCTTCACTCACAAAATCGGCAGCCTTTGGGCTAGAGTAGGCTTTGCTATCGGCGGATATCGTTCGCGTCAAGGCACCAGATCCTGGAGACGGTTCAAACGACGCCGATCCGGCAGCTGCTGGATTCATAAAGCCACCGGCTGAGCCTTGCTTGACGAACTCGGCCAGCTCAGTGACCTTCTTGGCAGTCTCTCCTGTGGCCTTGTCGACCAGCTTCTGCAGGCTCGCTACCAGACGCTCTTGGCCGTCTTTGGTTACCATCTCGCGTATGATCTTCTCCAGCATTGCGACGCTAGCAGCTCCCTCAACAGAGTATGGGTTCGGGCTTCCGATCCGCTCATCTGCCCAGGGGCTGGTGGACGCCATACGAGGGAAAGTGAATTGCTTCGTTGGGGTCATATGAGGATCTTGTAGGTTGAGGCTGCTAGACCGAGAGTTGTCGCCATTCATGGCTGCCGCAGCTTGAGCTTGCTGCTTTTGTGACATGGTGGCGAGGAGATCCTTGAGCGATTTGCGGATATCTTCGTCACGAGTATTGGTGGCCTCCTTCAAGCTGATAAGATCGGTGGCGTTGTCCTTGCTCCGCCGGCTGAGCTGCGACATGTCTTTCTGCAGGCTCGAGACGATGTTGTTGATGCTCATGAGCTGAATAGCGATGTTGTCGAAATTCTGCGGCGGTGGTGGTCCATGGACTGGCGCAGTCGCCGGGGCTGGTGCCGGTGTAGCCGCCGGTGAAGAGTGCGCCGAGCGGTTGGTGATGTTCGATAATGGCGGGTCAAGCATGTGTTGAGGAATGGTCATGCTCTGCAAGGCCTGCATGGTGGCAGAAGGGGGGGTGTTCTCTCCCAGGATGGCCCGCTGGCTAGGCCGCAGGGCAGGTGTGTCTTTGATCTCGAATCGTGATGCCGGCGTAGGAGTGAGTTGTCGCATAGGGCTCACGTCGGCATCTTTCCCAAAGTAGTCCCTCTCATAGTCCCTTGACACGGGCCGTCCTCCCCTACTCGATGGTCGATCGCGGTCGGGTGACCGCTCCGGCGACCGTGTATCGAGGTAGGTGCGCTCAGGTGAGCGGTTGTCAAGGTAGCTGCGCAGATCGCGAACGCTGCCCGGCTGTAATGACTGCATGCGCTTGTGCTGTGTGCCTTTGATCAGAGATCGCTCTGCAGACGTCTGCAACTTCTGTGGCATGGGGTTAGTAGTGTATGAGCTCGCTGGTAAACTCTCTCGCGCCTTCTCCTCTAGCGCCTTCGCCGCCTTCATGATGGCTGCAGATGTGTTTGGGCGAACGCCGAGAGTAGGAGAGCCTGGGTTCAGAGGCAGCGGCGGAGGTGCGCGATCTGGGTCAGCACTATCCCACCTGAAGCGCTGTGTTAGTGGCATATCGTGAGGGGTTTAATATGGCGGTGAGGAAGACGAACATGGGAATCATCCTGTCTTGTGAGAACGAATGTGTGTGTCTGACGAGTTCCCGGTCGCGCGAGACCTCTCTGTCTGATGAAGGCATTATGGTGTGTTGTCTGATATGTGCTCAACCCAAAAAGGTTGTTCTGAGGTGGAGAGTGGGAGCGAGCTGAATTGAGAGCGCAAGAGTGGAATTGGGGTATACAGCTGAGGGGGTCGATCGTGAAAAGCTATCAGCGATCCAGCGCAGGGTATATAATAGTTCGTAATATCGTGGAGGATGGGAGTGTGGGAAAGTGGACTGGAGATGCAGGGCGGGCGGTGTGTTGATCAATAGCTTGGGGTTTGTTTACGTGCACTGGCCAATAGGCGATGACGATGGAGGCGCGACTGCCAACTCAGCCGTCGCTGGGGCAGCAACGGCGCGAAGAGGATAGTCCAGTTATGGCGATGCGCCAATTGCGTGCACAGCGATGGGTGGATTTGGCAAACCAATTTTGAGGCGAACGCTTTTAGTGGATATCATGGTCCCTCCCTTCCTGTCGCGTGTTGCCGACCAAACTGCTGTTGCTATGTGCCCTGGCGGTGTGGCGCGGCGGTGTGGCGTCCTTTACCCTACCCATCGGAATTACATACTGCCGACCTTGCATCCGCCGCATCTCCATGTGAGCTTGTGAGCTCAACACCATCAAACAGTTCCATCACTGCCACTCCATCGCACGCTCCACCTCACGACCCGCGCGTACAAGTAACCACAAATCATCGCGTATACCACTAGCATCCAGTAAACCACCATGGCCGTCCCGGAAACGAGCTCGCGGATAGCGGAGGCGCAGAAGCTGGCCAAGTCGGATCCCTCCAAGGCCGAGCAGATCTTCAAAGATGTCCTGTCGCAAGACCCAGGCCAGAATGAGACTGCCATCAAGAACTATGAGAGCGCTTTGACCGGGCTCGGAGAGCTGTACCGTGACCAGAAGAGGGTGGATGCGCTGGCGGAGCTGGTCAAGCAGGCGCGGTCGATAATGTCATCCTTTGCTAAGGCGAAGACATCCAAGCTCGGTAAGAGCACACGTCTGGACACACATTCAAGCTCACGCAGCTAATCCTCACAGTCCGACAACTGCTCGACCTCTTCACCGCCATCCCCAACACTGTCGACGTCCAAATCGACGTCACCAAGTCATGCATAGAGTGGGCCGTGTCAGAGCGGAGAGGGTTCCTTCGGCAGAACCTAGAAACCCGACTCGTGTCCTTGTACATGCAGAAGCAATCCTACTACGAAGCCCTCACACTTATCAACAGCCTCCTCAAGGAGTTGAAGCGCTTGGACGACAAGCTGGTCTTGGTCGAGGTTCAGCTGCTCGAGTCAAGGGTTTACCACGCATTGGGCAACATACCAAAGGGTCGCGCTGCCCTCACTTCGGCACGAACTTCGGCTGCTTCAGTCTATACCCCGCCTCTGTTGCAAGCCGGACTGGATATGCAGAGTGGTATGCTGCATGCAGAGGACGGCGACTTCAACACGTCATTCTCCTACTTCATCGAAGCTATGGAGGGCTACCACTCACAAGACGAAGAACAGAAGGCTACTTCAGCACTCCAGTACATGCTGCTGTGCAAGATCATGCTCAACCTTGGAGACGACGTCACCTCGCTCATGACTTCCAAGCACGCTGTCAAGTACGCGGGCAGGCGGTTAGAAGCCATGAAGGCCGTAGCGCGAGCACACACCAACCGCAGTCTTGAAGAATACGAAACCGCCTTGACCGACTACCGTCAGCAGCTCGGCAGCGACCGCTTCATCACCTCCCATTTGCGACGCCTGTACGACAACATGCTGGAGCAGAACCTGATCAAGGTCATCGAGCCCTTCAGCAGGGTAGAGATTGATCATGTCGCCAAGATGGTCGGGCTTGATACCATACAAGTTGAGCGCAAGCTTTCGCAGATGATCCTCGACAAGGTCATCATTGGAGTCTTGGACCAGGGTGCGGGTTGTCTGATCGTATATGACGAGTCAGAGCGCGACCAGGGCTACGACGCGGCACTAAGTACACTCGAAAAGCTGAGCAACGTGGTCGATGTGCTCTACACCAACCAAGCTTCTCTGCTGGAGTAAAACAGGCGGAAGGGGAACTGTGACAGGCCCCAAAGCTATGTACAATAGAAGCATAGATGGTTAGGCATGCTATACCTGCAATGCGACTAGCTAATAACGATGACACATGACGTAGTAAAGCATGGCTTGATGAAACCTATATTGGGCATTGAAGATAACAGCAACTTTGGTCCGCTCGAGTACAGCAGAACAACATTACCTTTCACTCATGATTCAGATCGGCTGGACATTGGCAAGACATCGCGTTGACCTTACTTCTTTTTTCCTAATATATTATCGCATACTATCCGGCAGCGAAAAGACAGTCTTACCAAGCCGGCACTATACATATCCCCGTCTCATTCGCTAATCCTTGGCGATCTATACTCACTCCGTAGCCGATCCACAACACAACGATATTCCATCTCGAGATAGATTGTCATGCTCAAGGATGCTGGTCGCAGATTTGGAATCATGGACAAGGGGATAGTACAGGCGGAGATATGAAGAGATGCTTGGTGGCAACAGGAATGTGAATATAAGATACCATATCCATCACAAGAATCATAACTGCAGAGCAGAGTGTTCACCTATCATTCTTTCTAGTTCATTCCTACATAACCATCCCACACACTGCCCAATATGTATTTCATAGCCGCAGCTGCAGCGACCATCCTCGCTCTCATCCCCAGAGTTCTTTCCCATGGCCTTATTACCTCACCCCCCTCGCGTCCCACTGGCCCTTCTCTAAACTCCCTCTGCGGCCCTGCCATCACGCGCACTATCAACAACGACAACACCTCGCATGTCGAAGGCCTTCCAGAACTCCTAGCTGCGCCCTACAGCGCCTCCACCTGCAACCTCTGGCTCTGCAAAGGCCTGCAGTTCTCCGATAATCCTGCCAATAACACACAGGTATGGTCAGCTGGCCAGGTGGTACCGCTTAAAGTCTGGATTCGCATTCCGCACGAAGGGTCGGCGAATGTGAGTATCGTGGATGCGAAGCGGAATGAGATTGTGGGAGATATGTTGAAGGTGTGGGGAAAAGGGTATGCGCCGGGAAAGAGCGAGAGCGATGTTCCAATTGGACAGAGGGAGTTTAGTGTGAGGATACCCGAGGGGTTGGAAGAGAAATGCGCAATGGCTGGTGACTGTGTAAGTACCATGAGCGCACTAGTGCTGGCGCAATGATGCATGTAGGTTGCTGACTAGAGTATAGGTGTTGCAGTGGTATTGGTATGGTAATTCTGCGAAACAGACTTATGAATCCTGCGTGGACTTCAAAATCACGAAAATAGGCGCCAAAAGAGACGCTTTTGGTCGAGCGTTTAAGGGATAGATTGTAGGCCTGCTGTGAGGCTCTTTGACTTGGACCGGGTTGACCTCTGGAAGTTGAAATTATTGAGATTGTTGAATACGTCTATATCATGATACGATTCATTAACCACTCAGAAGGCAATTCTCGCATAAGAGAAAATCGAACCATCGCAACCAAACTTTGACAATACCCTTATTCCGCGACCTTGATGACAATCTTGCCCGAAAAATTACCCGACAGTTGCAGATCGAATGCTTTCTTCGCGTCCTCAAACCCAAAGGTTCTGTCAAGCATGACATCGAATTTCACATTCTTCTCCTCAATAAACGCGTTCATATCTTCCAAATCCTTCTTCGACCCAACAGCAATACCCTTCAACTTGGCATTTTTGCCCATCAAGGCCATGAGCTCAGATGGCTTCCAGTCAGCCTCCCAGCCACCAAGGAAGCCAACGAGAGACACAGTTCCGCCACGCGCGCAAAGGTAGCCGATATCATCGATAAGGGAGCCAACACCGCTGTTGTTGACGACAAAGTCAACACCACGACCGTTCGTAATTTCTTTTATCTTGGCGGGTTGGTCGTCGGTTTTGTAATTGAGACCGCGAACCTTGTCGCTAATCTTCTCTTGGATAGCTTTGATCTTGTCATTCGAGGAAGACGTGATGATTGGTGTGATTCCTCCGGCGAGACAAAGTAGCAGGGAGAACATGGAAACGCCGCCGGTTCCTACAGACGGTGAGTGGGATGATTTAAAAATTGCCATTCTTTGCTCGTACCTTGGAGAAGGGCACTGGAGTGCTTTTGCACGGTTTTCAACGAGTCCAATGAGTTCCAGGCAGTGACGCCTGCGCATGGTAGCATTGAGCCCTGTGGCTGTTTAGTCTGGTCTATCTACGCGTACTCTCGAACTACTCACCTCCTCCCATGACAAGTGCTTTGGCAAGTGCACCAAGTGCTTCGCTTGGTAGATAGCATATTGCCTCAGTGTGCCCGGAGCATTTGCACCGATAGCCACTGAGACGCTATCATCCGTTGGATCAAAGTCGCCTTGGTTGCAAATCGGAGCAACAGCATCTCCTATTTGAAAGTTTCTAACTGAGGACCCCATCCCGACGACCTCAGCGGCACAGTCGGAGCACGGGATGCCTTGCTCAGTCATGGGGACGGGGTATTCCTTGACAAGCATAGCGACATCACGGTAGTTGAGTGATACGGCATGAATCTTGATGACCACATCGTTGGGCCCGAGGTCCTTCTCTTCGGGGAGCGTTTCCTGGGTTTTCTCAAGAGTGAGAGGGTTCTGGCGCGAAGCACTGTCTTTGCCTGCGCTGCGACGGTAGGCTGTGTAGGTAGATGGGTAGGCCATGGCTGCAAGTTTATGTGGTGAGATTGTCCTGGAGGGCTGCGCGGATGGATCTGATGTACGGAAAACCGGTATTGCGGGACTTCATGGCTGATATATAGGGCAAACCCGTTCGCCCCTCTCAAGTGGTGTGTGGATGCTGATCAATCATTTTGTGGTACATGCTTCATGCGATGCAGGTGGAGTCGATATCGTTCCTGGAAGGCATCATGTAACAACAACCCGTGGACTAAAACTGTGCGACTCGCGAAGGTGCGCTATATCAAGCGCGAATGCGTAGTATCTAGGTATAATTGGGCTGGAATACTGTTAAAGTACTAGTACGCTGTTTCGACTGCGGGGCGACGGAGTGGGGCGCCACTCCGCTTCCGATCTTTTCGGTCCGCGCGCTGCCCGAGAACCATCGATCTCCCTCCACGAGTGTGTAGGATTGCCTTTGGGTCTCCTCGAGGAGGCCTGATTCATGAAGCAATAGTCACTAGTTTGTGTTCTAGGAAAAGTTGGATTGTTGTATATCTTTGGGTTTATTTCACTACCGCTTGTCTACGACGAAGTTTGTGGTCGAGCGCTAAGTCAAGATATTCGTGTGCGAGAGTACTTCTTTTTTTCAAAAAAGAAAAGAAAGTCATCGCAACTGTACAAGAAGAAGTTACGCATCCTTCCGAGTGTCTGAAATCACAACGAATGTGATAGATCAGGGCCAGATACTTTTAGTAGAAATTCTTCAGCACACGAAACTTCACTCGTGATCGCCGCTCAACACCGCAGAGGAGCTCAAAATCATCTTTCAGATCATTTCATCAATAAGGTCGTAACCAGCCACCGCAGGCGCGCCAACAGTATCTGCGGGCGCAGCATTGAGTCCAAACACCCAGCTCTCCTCGCCCAGAATTTCCGACAACTCAGCATTGTGCTCGTGAAGCCCTTGAATGGCACGCACCAGCTCTTTTTTTTAACAAAGTTCTGGATGCGTTCTCGATCAACGTCAACACTAAGGCGGTGAAAGAAGAACTTGACCGTGGTTCCAAAAGTCATCCACTCAGAGATCATAACAAAATTTTCTCGCGTAGAGTACGATCCTCGTCGATAGGAATCCTGGAGACACGGGAGAAGGAGCGATCGGACACAAAGATGAACTTCCTGGATGGGATTATTGCCTTGCTTTTGGAAGTGAAGAAACATGCCGTGGAGTAACTTCGGGGGTAAATCTTCAAGAGAGAGGTATACACGCAGGATGTGAGTGTCGCAGTCCAAAGTAGACATGGGGTTGGGGGTTCTCTTCGTGTTCTGCTTGCCAGTGATGCCGGTAGTGACAGCTGCGAAGATGAGCCCAGTGGGTGGAGATCCTGCGGGCTGCTTTTCAACTGGTGAGATAGCGGTAGTACGGGGGAACTTTGAATCTAATGATATAGACGACGAATCAATTAGAGGCGATACTAGAGATGTGCCTGAGTAAGCAGAAGCAAGAGAGCCCTTGCCGTATTGCTCTCAAGGGCTAACCCCCCAAGTCGGAGTGGCGATAGTAGTGGAAGCAGCGCCAAAACTGAAGTTTGGGGGAGGGGTTGTAAAGGAAGGCATCCTGTTGATTAGTATGGGGAAGTAAAGTGATTATTTTCTTGTCGAAATCTCGAAACTCTTGCACTTGTTGCGAGCTGAGATTATCGTGGTAAATATAGGGTACCAGGAATTTAGTACTATGAGGCAGATGAGCAAATACAAACCTCTTCCATGATTGAAGCGTTAGGAATGCGGCAGTTCTGGGTGGTTTGTTATCAAAGTACCATGTGGTGAGACGGAATGAACCAGAATGTGAGGGTGAGAAATGATCTCTGTATTGATTCTGTTTAGAATGAGAGTATATACACAAAGAAGTGTAGAGTAAATGAGTGGATACATCATCGTCGATCTCGAGATTCCAAGCAACCATATGCTCTTCTGGATACCCGACTTCCAGCTTTCCATTTATTCCATCTAACAAGCGGCGACATCAGCAGGTGTATAGATGCAAGCAGAGCTAGGACCCTCGCTGATCTGCGTGGGCTCATCACCAGTATTGTTGCCCTCGAACTCCTCGCAAATGACACTTGTATCGGTGACACAAGAGTTGGTGATTGTCGCGGTATCACCGTAGTTGGAGTTGATACCGACGAATGCAGCGGATCCGCCCGTAGCCGTCACACCGTCGATCTTGACGTGACGCTCACCCATTGTTTTGCAGTTACCGCACGATCGGTATAGCTTGCCAAAGTCCGAGACAGTGAAGCCGCTAATTGTAATTGTGCCGACACCGTTGTGCTGGATGACTTTGTCGGCTGCGCCCATAGCTCCACCACCAGTGACTGTGCCATCGCCGTCCTTCTTGAAAGTGAGAGCGTCCTCACAAACAGCCTCCCACCAGACATTCTCGATAGTGCAAGGACCTTGGCAATGTACACCCTCGATCTGATCGGCACCGATGATGACGTTACGGAGAGTGGCACCGGGTGCAAGAGAGAACACTGCGTCGCTGTCTCCTCCCTCTCCTTGTCCTGAGCAGGATACGCCACGGCCGAAGCGTGCCATGCCACCATCGAACTCGCCTTCTACCATCATGGTCTCGGTAAGGGTTGACTCGCCAGCTGCTGCTGGCATGGTGCCGCTTGCTGCAGTGCCACCAGATGAAGTGGAGTTACCAGATCCGGAGCTTGGTGCAGAGCTACCGCCTGAGCCGGTAGAAGACTCTCCACCTGAAGACTCGTCGCCAGAAGAAGATTCGCCGCCTGATCCAGAGGAAGATTCGCCGCCTGAGCCCGAGGAAGATTCGCCGCCTGAGCCCGAGGAAGATTCGCCGCCTGAGCCCGAGGATGACTCTTCACCGGAACCAGAGGAGGACTCTCCACCTGATCCCGTTGAAGACTCTCCTTCAGATCCAGAGGAAGATTCGCTGCCTGATCCAGAGGAAGATTCGCCGCCTGGTCCAGAGGAAGATTCGCCGCCTGAGCCCGAGGATGACTCTTCACCCGAACCCGATGAAGACTCTCCACCCGAGCCAGTAGAAGACTCACCATCTGAAGATTCGCCACCAGAAGAAGATCCACCGCCCGATCCAGAGGAAGATTCTTCATCCGAGCCAGAGGAAGACTCTCCGCCCGAAGAAGACTCGTTGCCAGAGGAGGAATCGCTGCCGCTGCCGCTGCCGCTGCCGCTCTCGGTATCTGAGCCAGACTCCGAGCTTGAATCGCCACCCTCAGCTGGGGTCTCTGTCTCTTCGTCTCCACCAGAGCTTGAACCAGAGCCACTAGACTCTTGCTCTCCGGATGTGCTATCCTCAGAGCTACCCCCAGTGCTCTCGCTCGTGTCCTCAGAAGACTCGTCGCTAGAGCCAGACGAACCCTCAGAAGAGCCGCTGGATTCCTCCTCACTGCCGCCGCTGGAACCAGATTCTTCATCGGCGCCGCTCTCCGCAGAGGTCTCCGTGTCGTCTGAAGAACTGGAAGCTTCCTCATGGTCTGCGGACCTGGCTTTCCAGACCCAGTCGAAGAGTTGGCGCTTAGCTGGGGCACGGACGGAGATGAGAGATCTTCGCTCGTTGTCGTTGTCGTTGTCGGTGCTGGGCGAGAATGTGGGGATTGCAGTCATTTGGGGCTTGGATGGCTGACCGCCAGAGCCGGGGAAGCTTCCTGTGGGAGCACTGCCATCAGTAGGGAAGATGCCGGGAGCACCGCCATACTGTTGGCCGCCTCGTCCCGCGCCATTGGCTAGGCCATTGTCGGCGTGTTTTGCGCCGTGGTTGAGGTCGCTGGGGTCAGTGCCGTTGCGGTGGCGATCACCATGAGCGTGAGCACCGGTAGGGGCGGGAGCAGGCGCTGCAGAGACGGAAACGATCAGAGCCGCGGTGGCGACGGTGGAAAGAGAGAAACGCATATTTTATAGGTTTTCAGGAAAGTTTTTTGAAGTGAATGTTGGAATGAAAGTTGAAGAATGAAGGTATTGTCCAGCAAAGATGACACAGTCAAGAAATGAAGGGTGACCGGCACAAAGCTGTAAGAGACAAAGAAGAGAGTGAGAGTGTAGGAAGCAAGGAAGAGATCGTTGGTCCTGATGAGGATGAGGATTTTGCAATGCGCTGGCTGCAGACACCTTTATAGCCATCCTGTCTGAAGTGGTTACTCCTCGTCTCCTCATTTTCCATGCCCATGGTGTAGGGACATGTTTCCACACACCCTGAACTCCAAACTACCAAGCGCGGGTCGCCTACCGTCTCTTGGTGTGCGGGTGTGATGCGATCAATGCAATGCCAGGATAGGTCCGAACACAGGTGGGGCCATGAATCCAGAAAACATATGGAGAAGGACTGATGTCCTGGTAAGAGTGCCGTCTCTGGTTTGCGCGTCCCGTTCTCGAAACCGATGTTCCGGCATCCGACAATCTACGGGAGCGATGCGTTTGGTTTCAAGCCTAGGATGTTAGTCTTGGCGGCCGTGGCAGCTATATTGTGTGCACCCTGGTGGCGATCACACCAGAAACGTCGCAGCTGTCAGTAGATAGTCTAGAAGCTTCATATGTCTGGGCAGTCCGCGTCACGCGTTTCAACTACGCAGCCACACAAAGCGGATCTGCATGTATCGAGACTGCCAAACATTCGATTTTCTAAGATGAACATCAGTGTGAAGTGATATTATGAATGATTTGGGCTATGTTTGTCCCACCTGTATCTAGACTGCGACCAACTCCTCTAGCTTATACCTGACGATATCCCACTTTCCAAGAGTGCCTTTTGGAAAACTCTCCAATCCAGAGAACTCAGCGGATCGTATATACGTGGTTTCCCAGGTTCTCCGTTATCGCCAATGAACGCTGCCAAGTTGTTTTTCATATACCGGCAAAGTTCATCTTTAAGCTCTGAAGTTGTAAGGCTCGAATGGTATATTGTGCTGAGGCCCTGGCTCTGCATGCGCTCGATGTGGCCATTATCATGCCCCGCGTTGTGAATGTGGGGATTGCAGGTTTCGATCTGGAGAATTCGCACAGATAATGGGTGTTGCGAAAAGGCTAGTCGTTCCCATATGTCGATCAATTGAAACGGTTCGACTGCGTAGCCAGTCGCAAATCGGAGTTTAAGGGCAAGATCAATACTCAACGCGTGCTCGCCGGCGTTGCTAGTACCGATCATTGTATCCGGTGTAGTGTCACCCCCGAGAGCTCTCAGAAGGCGGTTCATCCATTCGTTGACAACGCGCGAGGAACGCCCAAACTCATTGAATACAAGTTGGCCATCCCTGACTTTGGGCTTTGATTTCCACTTGATACGTACCATTGCATGCTGGTCTTTTCCAGTATCATCGGTTCGATGTAAGGCGTAATGCAGTCCAGCGGCGTACACCTTACAGTATTCAAGAACAGACCCTGGAACGCGATTATCAGCGTCGATGAAACCTACGAACTTACGGCTCATATGTTTCGCGATGATTACACCAAGCATCATGGCTTCCCCCTTTCCATTATTGATGCGCGGAGTATCTCCCTCTTCTATAGGCGGCTTTATTATATTCATCACACCTGCTTCCTGAAAAGCGCGAGCGAAGAATGGCGAACCTTGGTGTTCCACGATTACGTGACGATCAGTCATCTTCCCGAAGTCGAGTAGCAGTTTGCGCTCCGCTTCAAAGTTCAGCTGGTCGCTATTGGAGATGAAGATGACGAGACACCAGTGTGGAACCCCACGCAGAAGCGCTTGGAGAACGTGTTCATCTTCGTTCATACAAGGAATTACAATGGCGAGGTCGCGTTCAATATCCTCGATTGAATCTCGGGGGATGACGACGTTTTTCTGGACAATCGAAGTCTTTTCGGTGCCATCTCCTGAGGTGTCCTGACCTTCCGCGTCAAGTTCAGAAACAAATGACATTTCGTGTAGCTTGACGCTACCGACATGGGTTACTCCAGGGCGGATACTCAACCTCATAGCGGAGACGAGAATGGCTGCGGTGATCTAGGGAATAGGGTCGACCTTGTAGTAGTATATACCAAAGTCTTCATATAGACCTCATATAACAATATCGCAGTCGTTGTAAAAAACTGGAGTCGATGCCTGCACAGATCCACAACACTGTAGTAGAACAATAACACAATGGATACACATGGAGAGGATATACCTAGCTTCTTCGTGGTGACCAAAGAGGCAGTGAAGTACACAGTACTTGAGTTCGTGAATGACTTCTGACAAACAGTGTGTCCAAAGTCTCTCATGTCAAAAGAGCTGTAGTCTGACATTGAGTTGCCAAACCATTGTTTGGCATACTTTCAGTCAACCGCAATAGACATCTGGGTCTTTTTTCTCTTTTTAGCCAGGAAGCATATTCCACTGCTGTCATTGCCACGCCTTGTTCGTAGCTCGTCCCAGCGTGCATCTTGGGAGGCGACATATGCTTGGCAGCGATTGTCGTGGTACGTTGTGTTATTCAAATCCCGATCGAAGTACCATATACCAAGTCTCTGCCCTTGATATGGCCATCGGATCGTTCCGGAAGTGGTTATGGCGATATTGGATTGACCGCAATATATTCTGAACATAGTGCCCATGGTACGATTGACGAAGCCATAGTATTTGTGACGATCATTTTGTTGATCACGATCCTGATTCAGTCCCATGTCGTAGTTGTGTTTCAAACGGCAGCGAACCAAGTGAGTTTGATTGAATCATGTCTTGGCCTGGCCGTCTACCACGTAGCCAGTAATGAGACAAGGGACGTCTTCATCGCAAGCGAATTCTTCCATGTCTTGTCGACTGCCTGGCTTTCGTTCAGAATGGGTAAATGGAGCCGTTGGTGAAGAGGCTAGAATTGTCGCGCCTGTCAATGAGCAGGCCACCATCGTCAATGACCATATATGTTATATATATGTGTGTCCACAAACCTCTTCCTCAACGAGCAGGCCGAATGTTCGGGTTACAGACGGTATGCAAATTGCACGTCCACACAGCAGAATATGAGGCTGTATGAAGATCCGCAAAGGGTTGTCGCATGTCGCCAGCGTGTGAAACGATAAAGGCCCTTCTCGCAAGCGAGTGCCTCCACGCCTTATCAAATACTGGCTGTGATTTCTCTTGGAGGATACTTTGAACTGCGATCAATACCCACGAAGAGTTCTCGCAGTTCCTTTGAGTACTCCTGTCGCTGTGACGTTTGTTTACGTGTCGTCGCTCTTCCAGCGGATGTAGCACGCGACAGTTTTTTCTCGTCTGACCGTGTCGCCGGTACCGCCGCAGCCTCTCAAGCACGCGCTGCCATCGGAGTAGCGGATAGACGAAGACTTGGAATAGAAGCCTCACGCGTCGTCTGTAAAGGTGGGCGCGACTGCATCGTTTAGCGCGCGACGTTGACGTGTGTAGTGTTGTTTAGTGAGAGGTATTTTCACAAGCGAAGTTTGTTTAGTCAGAGCTCCTCGGCTATGCACCTGGAGCTCTGGCCTCGCCCAAACGCCTCCATGACGTCCTAGCTGGTGACACAGGAAGCGCGATGCGGATCCGTCTCCGCGAACCGTGAGAGCAGAGAGCTTTCCCCGCGTTTTGAATAGTTTTGTGCCATCTTCTTGATCCTTTATAAGTCGTCATTTCCCTGGAGTTGTTGCGATGGCCTCCAACATAAATCCCGACAAGATGAGCTACGTCTACAACTCGCAGCTCGTGAGCGCTTCTCGCATGTGCAGGTCGTGCATACACTGACCATGAGCAGGATGCTTTCACCCTCTACCATGTTTCCCAGGAGAGCGAGGAACACAGCGCTGTCGGCCCTGCGCTGCCTGCCCTCGGCCACGCCACGTCTGGCGCTCTCGGCACCGTCATATCCAAACTCATAACATATCCTCTGGAGCTCGTCATCACGCGCCTACAGGTCCAGCGCCAACTGCATCCCGGCGACAAGCACCCGCACTACAATGGTTTTCTTGACGCCCTTGAGAAGATATACGAGAGGGAAGGCGGGCCCAAGGCCTTCTACACTGGTGTCGTGCCCGCGGCTCTCAAGGGCGTCGCCGACAGCTTCCTGTTCTTCCTGGCGTATTCATATGTGCGACAGAAGAGGCTCAATGCGCGAGATGGCGGGCGCAACTTGCCTGCGCTCGAAGAGATTGGCGTTGGCGTCCTGGCAGGCGCTTTCTCCAAGTTCTTCACCACACCCATCCAGCAGATTATTACGCGGAAGCAAACGGCAGCAATGATGAGACAGGAGTCTTCAACCACCATACCCCCGCTGACCAGCACCAGAGACATCGCATGGGAGATTAGGCGCGAAAAGGGCCTGCAAGGCTTCTGGTCTGGGTACTCTGCCAGTCTGATCCTCACCCTAAACCCTTCAATCACCATGCTCTTGCACAAAGCTCTGATACGACTAGTTGTACCCAGGGCAAAGCGGGACGACCCCGGAGCGCGCATGACGTTCCTCCTGGCTGCCATAAGCAAGGTGCTCGCCTCCACTGCCACTTATCCGTTCTCGCTCGCAAAGTCACGCGCCCAAGTGTCTGCCCAGGAGCCTTCTTCCGGAATCGGTGAGACTTCGGATAAAGAAAAGTCCAACGACGCGCTTGGATCCAGAGCCTTGCAAGCCAGGCAGCGGACCGTGTTCAGTACGATCTTGCGCATCGCTCAGACGGAAGGGATATTGGGCTTGTACCAGGGTCTTGGAGCGGAAGTCGTCAAGGGCTTCTTCTCCCACGGCATCACGATGCTGATGAAGGACCGCATCCATGCTGTCATCATCAGTCTATACTACACGGTGCAGAGTGCGCTGAAGAAATATCCCAGCCCGAGCGAAGTCGCAAAGTCGGCATCAGACAGTGTTCAGAAGGCGTATGAACAAAGCAAAGAACAAGCCAGCGAGGCCTATGCCAAGGGCGCCGAAGTCGTCGGCAATGCAACGGAATCTGCAAAGCAGGTGGTATCGCAGGGCTCGCAAGAAGCGCAAGAGCTTGTAGAGAAGGGTCGACAACATGCCGCTGATGCGTACTCGAAAGGCGCGCAAGCAGCAGAAACGGCAACAGCGTCTGCACAAGACGCAGTACACAGCGGCACGCAGCAAGCTGGGCAGGTGTACGAGAAGAGCAAAGAGGTCGTGGGTGAGGCTGCTAGCAGTGTTTACGACCAGAGCAAAGATGTTCTGGACAAAGGCCAGGATGCTGCAAGCAACGCAACACAGCAAACTGGCGATGCATTGCAGCAAGCAAATGACTCTGTTCTGGATGCGGACATTAGGGACATTAACGGTCCTGACAAGGGCATCAAGGAGTGAGGTACATGGCGGACAATTTTCCCCAGGGCGTTCAGATTGTACATATACCCGATTAATTTATACTTGTAATGTCTGCATGGTTGGTTTCTTTTGCCATGGTTTGGCGGCAGAAAGCGTGCCCAACTATGGGACGTGTGACGCATAGCAGCAAATAATTTCCGGGCGAACTGTGCATCTACCTTGGGCGATGTGAAACGTCAGGGCGGTGTCAGTATCCACAGCCATGCTTCACGCAGGCCATGTGTGTCTACCGAAAGGCGAAAGCGTGCCAATCATGCACCGTCTGTGTCCGGGGCTGGACAAAGAAGGCTGGCGGGGGGCTCAAAACAGCGTGGGCTGGTCGAGTCGAACGGGATGTTCAGCAGGCTGTTGGGGTTGGGGCTTTATTGTCGCTGCTGCGCTGGCCATTGTGGAGTCTGTCGCATGTGTCATCCCGGTGGCTGGTTGCAGCAAGGTGCCCGTGGTTGCCCTGGAGGCCAGTGCGCTAACCACCGCTCCGCGCCCGCAGCGTCGCCATCAACAAGCACCGGCTGGGCTCGACATTCGACTGCATGCCGCAGTTGAGCGGCCTACTAACGACTAACCTGCACAGCGACAGGAAACGCATTGCTGCGGCCATAGTGTGAGTGCTGAGAGCTGGCTGTAAGGCATCGGACAGTCGGCGGCGCATGACTGGCGACAACACACGGCACTGGGCAAAAGTGGAATCGTCAACATCCCGGACGCTCGTCGAGAAGGGCACAGCAGCCGCAGCCCACGCGCACACCACCACCGCCGGCGCACTTGCACTTGCACTTGCACGTCGCAGGCGCTGGTGACGACATAGCACCGCGACGGAGCAGTCGTGTTTGGCCATTTCGTCACTGCACCCCGCCTACCGCTGCTCGTTCCCCTGACCTCCCACGACCGCTTCGCTGTCGCTGCCACCACCACTGTCGCAGCCCAACCACCACCACAACCACCACTGCCATCACTACCACACCGCGACAGCCACCATGACGGCCAACGCGGCCCAGTCTTCGCCGGGCCGGGGAAGATGGAACAGCACCGAGGAGGCACTCGCCTACTACAAGGCCCAGTACGAGACGCTCGAGACGGAACTGCAGGAGTTTCAGGCATCAAGCAAGGAGCTAGAGGCCGAGCTCGAGCGCGATGTCGAGGAGAGCGAGAAGCGGGAGCGCAAGCTGCAGGAAAAGGCAGAGCGTCTGGCCTTTGAGGTCGAGGAGTGGAAGGTGCGTGACTTGCGCCGCGTGCAGAGCGGACATGTGCCCCTCGGCTTGCACAGTTGCTAACAAGGAGCCACAGACAAAGTACAAGCAGAGCAAAACCGAGGCCAACAATGCGCAGAACGCTCTGCAAAAGGAAATCACAGCCATGCGCGAGAGCCACCGCGCCCTCCAGATGCGACTCCGCGACATTGAAGTCCAAAGCGACGACTTCGAGCGCCAGGCACGCAACCAGACATCATCCCTCGAGGACGTCGAATCCAAGTACAACGTAGCCATTGAGCGCAGCGTCATGCTGGAGGAGGAGATCAAGATTGGCGAGCAGGAGCGAGAGGCGCTGCGCATAGAAACACAGCGGCTTAGGGACGAACTGTCGGATCTGCGGATAGAGACGGAGATTACGCAGGAGAAGCTGCGCATCGCAGAAGAGACCATCGAAGGCCACCACCAGCGCAAGGTCTCCAGCCATCTCTCTGGCAATGCTCTGAGACCACGCTCGCCCGTCTCCGAGGCGTCGACCACCGCGACTACTGTCTCCTCGCTCACAGCTGCTTCGACCCCGCCACACTCGAAAGCAGAAGGCCTGCTCCCGGACACGACGCCTCCTTCTCCGCCATTGTCTGACGCTCCCATCACCGTGAAACCTGTACCCTCCACGCCCATGCCCAGGCGCAAGAACTCGATTGCACCCCTGGACCCCGGTGCGACCCCTCGCGCCGGCCTCTATCAGCGAGCTCAGAGACATTCGCGGAACCCCAGTCTGTCAGCATCGCGGCCAAGCACAAGTGCCAGTGGTCGGATGACGCCTTCTACACGATCGACTGCTCTCACATCACGAGCGCCTAGACCGAGCATTGAGGGTGCGGCGCCGTCGGCAGATTTGCCTAGATCAGGCTCACTGTATCAAATCCGCGGACTGATTGGCAAGATGCAGAAACTCGAAGAGCGCGTTCATTCAGCACGATCCAAACTCCCTGCGCCAACGACCACCCCACCGCGAGCGAGTCCGCGCACCGTTAGTGCCATGGGCCACCACCATGTACCGAGCACAGTCACATTGAGAAGTGGCAGGAAGCGCAACTCGCACGCGTCGGCGGGTTCGTCGGTGCCTGGCGCTTACGAGTCGGGCTCCGCCGTAAACCGGCTCTCTTTTGGCGTTTCAAACTCTTCACGCGAACCCACCAGCAGCAGGCCTGGCAGCCGCGCCTCCATGTCATCAGGGTCAGCAATACAGAGACCGCAGAGCAGAAGCAGCAACCGAACGCCGCTAGGCCACTACCAGTCATCGTCGATTAGCGGAGCGGAGCCCCGTCTGCCCAGGCCGAGGAGCTCCATGAGCGGACATGGCCACTCGCACTCGCTATCCATGTCGCGACGGGACAACGACACCAACAGCGAAGGAAGCGGCATTTGCACACCGGTAGGACGGCGGCTTACCATGGAGAAGACGGGCATCCCTACACCAAGCGGGATACCAAGACGTCAAAGTGCAGGGCGAAGGGCGAGCAACAACATGGACGGTGGAGACATGGCCCCTCCTGCACGGCCGAGGAAAATGTCGACGCAACCTGAGGAAGAGTCGTACTAGGATGGCATGTCGCGTTAGCGAAACTCGGCAGAACTGCAGGGCCGTGTGCGTGTACGGCTTGGGTGAATTTCCAGCACACAAGCTTTACGGCACTACATCTGATGCATTCTGGAGTCGGACACGCGAGACGCAGACAATACACTTGTAGGAAGGGGAACTAGGATGGGGTGTCTGGTGCATTTTGGTCAACCATCGGTTGCACATGGGATGGACGAAGACGAATTGTCTCGAGAAGAAATCCGAGAGATTCACAGGTTCCCTAGGGGCCATTTACATATTGCTTTAAACTTATTTTCCTTTGTCTGAAACCAATATACCCCGAATTCCATTCATCCCGAGGCTTTCTTCGCTCCTTTTGTGCCAGAAACACCACGTCTGGGGGGCGGGCACCTCCCCAATTGGTACTAATTAAATCTTACAAAACTCCACGTGCTCAGACTACTCGGCGTCGACTAGCTCATCGTTCTGGTATGAAAATCTGGGGTAGAGGCGCATGCATGTTGCATTGGCGTTGGCTGCTGGGCTGTTGGGGTTGACATGTGAAAGGCCGCATAGGGCAACATCGTACGATTCTGATGTCAAATTGCGGGACTGGCCGCTGCGAACGCAGTTGGCAGCAGTGCGCAAACCCCAGCCTTAGAAGACCCTGGATCTTCGGAATACGCATCGGAATCTAGCTCGACTTTATCTTACTTTCTGACGGACCTGAGTGCGTGAGTGAGTGAGCATGTGTGAGAGTGTGTTTGCTTATGGCGCAGACCCGCTTACCGGGCAAACGAGACGGTGAGCCTGTGCGCTACAACCGGACGCACCGCGGGACTTTGTGCCAGAGATACCGCCGCAGGGCAGCACCCGACAAACGTTTTACTAGCCATTGGGAAGTTTACATGTCGCTTGCTTCGATCCGGCTTCGAGAATCGCCAGATGCGACTATCTAGAAGCCGATGCTTTTTGTTACAGCGTCATCTATTCTTATACCCAGCTTCAGCGTGTGCTTGATGTGTGTGCCGGCTGCGGCCGTTCTGGGCGCTGATTGGCTGGGATACGATCGGAGTCCGGTGGGAGATATCGGGGCGAGGAGACCCGAGCATCATCTTTTGAGGCTACCTTGGCGTGGATTTGTGATGGTGAGACAGGTATTTAGTTGTTTGGTGGCATGGCGATATGACGGTGTGAAGGGCGAGATGGGGTGGGGAGGCCGTGGTGGGCGAGGTGGTGGAGACGAGGGGACAAGACACTATATCGAGGTGTTGAGAGTGTTGAGAGGATGCCCAGGTGCGGAGCTGCTGTGATGAGTAACTGGCAATCAGTCTTGGAAAGGCAGTCAGCGGATCAACGGCGATAGAGAGTGCTTGACCAGCGTTCGGCGAGAGATAGCAAGGGCTCAACATGCAGGTACTCGTGCTCGGGTTGGGTCTCGCAAGCTCGCAAGAAGCAACTAATGCGGAAATGCTCCCAACAGACCGACTGTAGCAACCGCCATGGCGGGCAGCTCCCCAACACACGTCGTGCACATCGATCATGGAAATGGCTGACAATCTTGAATCCAAGCAAAAAGACTGGCTAGTCATTGAGCATAGCTAAGTAGTCGAATTGTCCCGTAGACCTGCCGCCGTGTACAAAATCGGGTTCCGAAAGGGCTTCCGAGTCGTCTACCGTGGCTTCGTGAGGGATGGACAGGGGCGGTATGGGGGACGTGGTGCAGGGCCTTGCCGTCTTCGGCATCGTTGGCGATGCGATAGCTCAACAGCTCTTCGGGAAGTGCATTGGGGTGTTCCGCTATCCTCCATAAAAATTTAATACATACCCAAGCTGCTCCGGACGCCTGCGACTGCTGCTGCCTCTCCCTCCCTTCTTGCTTTGCTCTTCCCCCCTCCCATCTACACCTTCTCCCAGACTTATAAAGCATACGCCCGTGGTGTTTGTACCCCTCCTCGTACACACACTACAGTCCCTCATTCAATCCAAGTTAATTCGTTGGTTGTTGGTGCTTACCTCCCAGCACCGCATACAACGTACTGGCACCCAGGATTGCTTTTGGGCCCTCTTGCACACCGACTCTACGACTGTCTTCCGCTAATACTCTGATCGTGTCCTCCCACCGACCAGAAGCTTTCCAGACGCACGCGTAGACTGCAGAGCATCGCCATTCGGGTACATTTAGATCTACATTAATTCGACACTAAAGGCCGAGCTCCAGCTTGCCCTTACCAGTGGAAAATTGACCGATCCCTCACCGAGCTGCAACCGAACTTCGCCTCCATTCCCTCCTTCCTCCCACCCAAACTCAATCCCCTCGGTGCATGGGATTGCCTTTACACACCATGGCCGGAGCTGCACAGAACGGAGTCAATGGGGATGCCAATGGCGCCCCGAGCTCCTATGCCGCCAAGTACGATCTTGCTCCGCATTTCATCGGCGGAAACAACCTCAAGGTAGCCTCGCCGGGCAAGGTCAAGGACTTTGTGGCTGCACACGACGGACATACGGTCATTACAAATGTGAGAGAAAAAAAAGCCCGCTTCGCAGCGAATTGGGGGGTTGTTGTTGAGAGACGACGCGCTGACGCTCATGTTCCCCGCATAGGTGCTTATTGCGAACAACGGTATCGCCGCAGTCAAGGAAATCCGCTCCGTGCGGAAATGGGCGTACGAGACTTTTGGCGATGAGCGGGCGATTCAGTTCACCGTCATGGCGACGCCCGAGGATCTCCAGGCCAACGCAGAGTACATCCGCATGGCTGACCAGTATGTTGAGGTGAGTAGCCATCCATGCCCAGCGAGACCGTGCGACGAGCGACGAACGGATGGCTAACGGGGCATATGCAGGTACCCGGCGGTACCAACAACAACAACTACGCCAACGTCGAGCTAATTGTCGATGTGGCCGAGCGCATGAACGTGCACGCCGTGTGGGCAGGATGGTGCGTATACACGACGAACATTCGCAGGACCATGGCTAACCATTTGTCACCAGGGGACACGCATCGGAGAATCCCAAGCTGCCCGAATCGCTCGCCGCGTCGCCCAAGAAGATCGTCTTCATTGGTCCTCCTGGGTCTGCCATGCGCTCGCTCGGTGACAAAATCTCGTCCACAATCGTCGCACAACACGCCGGAGTGCCCTGCATCCCGTGGTCAGGAACCGGCGTCGACGAGGTCCAGGTCGACCAGCACGGAATCGTCACAGTCGAGGACCACGTCTACGACAAGGGCTGCACAAAGTCATGGCAGGAGGGTCTGGAAAAGGCCAAGGCCATTGGCTTCCCCGTCATGGTCAAGGCCTCGGAAGGCGGTGGTGGCAAGGGTATCCGAAAGGTCGAGCGCGAGGAGGACTTTGAGCAGCTGTACAAGGCCGCTGCCTCTGAAATCCCCGGCTCGCCCATCTTCATCATGAAGCTTGCGGGCAGCGCGCGCCATTTGGAAGTCCAGCTGCTGGCTGACCAGTATGGCAACAACATCTCGCTGTTCGGACGTGACTGTTCGGTACAGCGACGTCACCAGAAGATCATTGAAGAGGCGCCGGTAACGGTCGCTGGCTCAAAGACCTTCCAGGAGATGGAGAAGGCTGCCGTTTCGCTCGGACGCCTCGTCGGATACGTCTCGGCGGGTACCGTCGAGTACCTCTACTCGCACGCCGACGACAAATTCTACTTCCTTGAGCTGAACCCTCGTCTCCAGGTCGAGCATCCTACCACGGAAATGGTAACGGGTGTCAACCTTCCAGCCGCCCAGCTTCAAATTGCCATGGGCCTCCCATTGCACCGTGTCCGCGACATTCGACTCCTTTACGGTGCCGACCCACACGCCAGCTCTGTCATCGACTTTGACTTCTCCACCGAAGGCAGCGCCAAGAGTCAGCGACGCCCTACTCCCAAGGGCCACTGCACGGCCTGCCGTATCACCTCGGAGGATCCCGATGAGGGCTTCAAGCCATCCGGTGGTACTATCCACGACCTCAACTTCAGGAGTAGCTCCAACGTTTGGGGTTACTTCTCCGTCAGTTCCGCTGGTGGTATCCACAGCTTCTCCGACTCGCAGTTCGGTCACATCTTTGCTTATGGCGAGAACCGACAGGCTTCGCGGAAACACATGGTTGTTGCGCTCAAGGAGTTGAGCATTCGCGGTGACTTCCGTACCACTGTCGAATATCTGATCAAGCTGCTCGAGACTCCTGCTTTCGAGGACAACACCATCACCACTGGCTGGCTTGACGAGCTCATCTCGAAGAAGCTCACTGCTGAGCGACCCGACACCATGATCGCTGTCATTTGTGGTGCCGTCACCAAGGCTCATGTCGCCAGTGAAGCGTGCGTCAACGAGTACAAGACCAGCTTGGAGAAGGGTCAGGTGCCCTCCAAGGACGTACTGAAGACGGTGTTCCCTGTGGATTTCATTTACGAGGGCTACCGATACAAGTTCACTGCCACCAAGTCTACCGTCGACAGCTTCACTCTGTTCATCAACGGAACCAAGTGCTCAGTCGGTGTCAGGGCACTTGCCGACGGTGGTCTTTTGATTCTGCTTAGCGGAAAGTCGCACAACGTCTACTGGAAGGAAGAGGTCGGTGCCACCCGTCTCTCCGTGGACGGCAAGACCTGCCTTCTCGAGCAGGAAAACGACCCCACACAGCTGCGTACACCGTCACCCGGTAAGCTTGTTAGGTTCCTGGTTGAGAACGGAGACCACGTTGATCAGGGCCAACCTTTCGCTGAGGTTGAGGTCATGAAGATGTACATGCCTCTGATTGCCCAAGAGGCGGGTATGGTCAACCTCATCAAGCAGCCAGGAGCCGTTCTTGAAGCTGGTGACATTCTTGGTGTCCTCGCTCTGGATGATCCATCCAAGGTCAAGTCTGCCCAGAACTTCACTGGCCAACTTCCCGACTTGGGTGCTCCTCAGGTGCCTGGAGCCAAGCCACCGCAGCGATTCGTATACCTCTACTACATCCTGCAAAACATTTTCCAGGGTTTCGACAACCAAGTCATCATGCAAAGCACGCTCAAGGAGCTGGTCGATGTCCTCCGGGACCCCGAGCTTCCGTATGGCGAGTGGAACGCACAGGCCTCTGCTCTCCACACCCGTATGCCTCAGAAGCTTGATGCCACCTTCTCCCAGATTGTCGAGAAGGCTCACAGCCGTAACCTCGAGTTCCCTGGTAAGGCTCTCAACAAGGCTTTCCAGAAATTTGTCGAGGAGAATGTGGCCAAGGGCGACGTTGCCCTCCTGAAGGCTGCATTGGAGCCTCTTGCGGATGTTATTACCCGCTACTCGGAGGGTCTCAAGGCACACGAGTACAGTGTCATGATCAAGCTCTTGGAGATGTACTGGTCTGTTGAGTCTCTCTTCTCTTCTCGCACATCGCGTGACGAGGAAGTCATTCTCAAGCTTCGTGATGAGAACCGCGACAACATCATGAGCGTCGTGCAGACTGTTCTCTCGCACGCCAAGGTCGGTGCGAAGAATAACCTCGTCATTGCCATTCTCGAGCTCTACCGACCCAACAAGCCCGGTGTCGGAAACATTGCCAAATACTTCAAGGACATCCTCAAGAAGCTCACGGAACTGGAGTCGAGACAGACTGCCAAGGTTTCCCTCAAGGCCCGTGAGGTCCTCATTCAGTGCGCTATGCCTTCGCTTGAAGAGCGCACTGCGCAGATGGAACACATCCTGCGCTCTTCAGTCGTTGAGTCTCGCTACGGCGAGAGCGGATGGGACCACCGCGAGCCCAACTTTGAAGTCATCAAGGAAGTTGTTGACTCTAGGTACACCGTGTTCGACGTGTTGACCCAGTTCTTCGTCCACTCGGACCCATACGTCGCTCTTGCTGCGCTTGAGGTGTACACTCGCCGAGCTTACCGCGCGTACCAGCTGCAAAACATTAACTACCACAACGAAGGCGAGCAGCAGTCTTTCTTGTCTTGGGACTTCATCCTGCGCAAGGTTGGTGAGGCCGAGTACGGTCTCGCTGTTGAGCCCTCGGAACCCGGTACCCCCAGCACACCTGGATTTGAGCGTCCTCCTCGCATCCAGTCATTGAGCGACATGACTGCTTGGCAAAACCGATTCGAAGGCGAGCCTACTAGGAAGGGTGTTGTCGTCCCTGTCGAGTACCTTGATGACGCAGATGAGCTCATCAGTAAGGCACTGGATGTCTTCCCTAACGTTGGTAAGGAGAAGAAGGGCGGTATTGGTCTGAGGGAAGGCCTCACTATGAAGCGCACTCCCACCACGGGTATCAACGAGCCCAAGCACAGCGACGAGCTCACGGGCGTTCTCAACATCGCTGTCCGCGACATTGAAGGCACCGACGACAAAGAGATCTTGGACCGCATCCTGCCCATCGTCGATGACTTCAAGCAGGAGCTTCTGTCTCGTCGCATTCGCCGGATCTCATTCATTTGCGGCCACAAGGACGGAACCTACCCTGGCTACTATACTTTCCGTGGACCCACGTACGAAGAAGATGCCAGTATCCGTCACGTCGAGCCGGCTCTTGCCTTCCAGCTCGAGCTTGGCAGACTCTCCAAGTTTGACATCAAGCCGGTCTTCACTGAGAACCGCAACATCCACATCTATGAGGCTGTTGGTAAGGGCGCCGAGAGTGACAAGCGCTACTTCTTGAGGGCTGTCGTCCGATCAGGCCGTCTCCGTGAGGAGATTCCTACGGCTGAGTACATGGTGTCTGAGACTGATAGGCTGATGACTGACATCTTGGATGCTTTGGAGATTGTTGGCACCTCGCAAGCTGACATGAACCACATCTTCATCAACTTCTCGCACGTCTTCCCTCTGAACCCTACTGAGGTTGAAGAGGCCATTGGCGGTTTCTTGGAGCGCTTTGGTCGACGACTCTGGCGCCTCCGTGTCACTGGCGCTGAGATCCGCATCATTGTCACCGACCCTGCGACTGGCATCCCTTACCCTCTCCGTGTCATCATCACCAACACTTCTGGATACGTTATCCAGGTGGAGATGTACGCTGAGCGCAAGTCCGAGAAGGCTGGCAAGTGGCTCTTCCACAGCATTGGTGGCACTACCAAGATTGGTGCTCTCCACCTCCAGCCCGTCTCGACTCCTTACCCTACAAAGGGAGCTCTGCAGCCCAAGAGGTACAAGGCTCATCTCATGGGTACTCAGTACGTGTACGACTTCCCTGAGCTCTTCCGTCAGGCTACCGAGAATAGCTGGATCGAGGCTATCAAGAAGCACTCGTTCCTCCGTGATAGGCAGCCAGCCAAGGGAGAGTGCCTCGAGTACTACGAGTTGGTGCTTGATGACACTGACAACCTGGCTGAGGTCAACCGTGATCCTGGCCACAACACCATTGGTATGGTCGGTTGGATGGTTACCGCGAAGACACCTGAGTATCCCCGTGGTCGCCGCTTTATCATCATCGCGAACGACATTACCTTCAAGATTGGTTCGTTCGGTCCAGCGGAGGATAACTTCTTCCACAAGTGCTCTGAGCTTGCACGAAAGCTCGGCATCCCGCGAATCTACCTCTCTGCCAACTCTGGTGCTCGTATTGGTCTTGCTGAAGAGCTCATTCCTCACTTCTCCGTTGCATGGAAGGATGTCAACAAGCCCGAGGCTGGTTTCGACTACCTCTACCTGACACCTGAGAAGTACGAGCACTTTGTTGATGGCAAGCGCAACGACGTCATCTGCGAGCCAGTCGAGGTCGATGGTGAGAAGCGCTTCAAGATCACTACCGTCATCGGTGCTGAAGATGGTCTTGGTGTTGAGTCGCTCCGTGGTTCTGGTCTTATTGCTGGTGAGACATCGCGGGCTTACGAGGACATTTTCACCATTACTTTGGTGACTTGCCGCTCAGTTGGTATGTATCTCTACCCTTTTTCGCTTATTCGTATACTAAACTCCTACAGGTATCGGTGCTTACCTTGTTCGTCTTGGTCAGCGTGCTATCCAAATTGAAGGACAGCCAATCATCCTCACGGGTGCTCAGGCCATCAACAAGCTGCTCGGTCGTGAGGTTTACACTTCTAACCTCCAGCTCGGTGGTACCCAGATCATGTACAGGAACGGTGTCTCGCACTCGACTGCCGATGATGACTTTGAGGGTGTTTCCAAGATCGTCCAGTGGTTGTCCTACGTACCCGACAAGAAGGGCAGCCCTGTCCCTATCTCGCCATCAGCCGACGACTGGGACCGTGACATCACCTACTACCCCCCTGGCAAGTCTGCCTACGACGTTAGGCATCTGATTGCCGGAAAAGAAGACGAGGACGGTTTCCAGTCTGGTCTCTTTGATCGCGGTTCGTTTGTTGAGACCCTTGGAGGCTGGGCTAAGACTGTTGTTGTCGGTCGTGCTCGCCTCGGTGGCATTCCTATCGGTGTCATTGGTGTCGAGACACGTTCAGTTGAGAACGTCACCCCTGCAGACCCCGCCAACCCCGACTCCATCGAACAAGTCACATCCGAGGCAGGTGGTGTTTGGTACCCCAACTCCGCCTTCAAGACTGCTCAGGCTATCAAGGACTTCAACAATGGTGAGCAGCTGCCATTGATGATCCTTGCCAACTGGCGTGGTTTCTCTGGTGGTCAACGCGACATGTACAACGAGGTTCTCAAGTACGGTTCTTACATTGTCGATGCACTCGTCAAGTTTGAACAGCCCATCTTCGTTTACATTCCTCCGTACGGCGAGCTCCGTGGTGGATCATGGGTCGTTGTTGATCCCACCATCAACCCTCAGTTCATGGAGATGTACGCCGACGAGGACTCACGTGGTGGTGTTCTGGAACCCGAGGGTATCGTCGGTATCAAATACCGTAGGGAACGTCAACTCGACACAATGGCCCGCAACGACCCTACCTACGGTGCTCTTAAGCGCAAGCTGAACGACAAGTCAACACCAGAGGCTGAGCTCCAGGACATCAAGGCCCAGATGACCGAGCGCGAGAAGAAGCTTCTACCCATCTATGGTCAGATCGCCCTCCAGTTCGCCGATTTGCACGATCGCGCTGGTCGTATGCAAGCCAAGGGCGTCATTCGACAAGCTCTCCGATGGCAGAACGCCCGCCGGTTCTTCTACTGGCGCCTTCGCCGCCGTCTCAGTGAGGAGTACATCCTCAAGAAGTTCGCTGCTGCTGCCTCGCCCACACACGACAACCCCCAGGCCAACCCACTCACCCGCAGCCGTGGCTTCGAGATGTTGAAGCACTTGTCCAACATCCCCAACTGGGAGCAAGACGATATGGCCGTGGCGACCTGGTACGAAGAGAACAGGCCACTCGTCAGCGACAAGATCGAGCAGCTCAAGACCGATGGCATCGCGCTCGAGATTGCGCAGCTTATGCGCAAGGACCGCGAGGGTGGACTCAAGGGTGTCATGAGCTTGCTCAGCACACTGCCCACCAGCGAGAAAGAGGAGGTGCTCAAGATGTTGAGCAGGGCTTAGTGAACGTATCAATATTTGCGTGTTTTCATTCGCTTACGGCATGGCATGGCATGGCATTTGGGGGTGTTATAAACTTTCCTGGGAAGGAATCGGGATGGCGATATGTGTGTGGTGTAACTTTAGCGTTGCTACTGTGCGACTGCGGTTTTCGTATGATTCCCTTTTTTGCTCCCAGAGCATATTTAGTTTAGTTGCATTGATGAGGAATCAGGCGGGTGTTGGGAGGCACTCTTTCTGTTTTTCCTCATGATGTGTAATTGATCTTCAAGTTCAAAAGTCTTGCCTGTGTATGTGTGCTGGTGCTTCTCTTACCTCACGTCCCACGTTACTTCTCTCTGTTATCATGGTCACTTACGCATTACTGCAAACCACCCACTGGGCTCTTTCTTTTCCTTTTCTGCGACTACAGGCTTCTGCCGTCCTTTTGTTACTTGTAGCGTGGAAGTATGCGGATCGCCGACTCCACTTTCAGCTGCGGGGTTCCGCCGCGCGGATACGTCACTAGGCCGCAAAAACAGCATCACCGAGCAAAGAAAATCCGAGCCAAGAATTTTCTTCTTGGATGTGCTTTGCAAGGCCTTGATCCTTTTCTCTTTCCTTCATCACCATCGTACCATTGTCCCACGATTTTACTGCACATATACGCAAACTTCCTCTGCTGCTGCTTGCTGATTGAGCCGAAGAAGCTTGGTCCACCCGTCAACTCACCACCAACCAACGAAAGTCGAGACAAAAGAGACGAGAAAGGAAAAACATTCAAAATGGTTTATACTATCGTTGTTCATCTGCTTGCCAAGGAAGACCAGGAGAGCATTGATAAGCTGAGCGCGAAGCTTGTCGAGGCTAGCCAGGTGTACAGCAAGGACAAGGAGACGTTGAGCTGGTTTGTTATGCAGGACACTGTTGATAAGAGGAAGTTTACTATTGTTGAACGGTATTTGAAGGAATCGGTGAGTTGGATCGTCTCTTTTCTTTTCTTTGTGGAGTTGATCAAGGACTGGATGGGATGCCACTACAAAATTGGAAGATGGGTTCAGCGTGCGCTTTGATTCTGGAAATCACCAAGCCTCAGATATGCTACTATCAAAGAAATGAACAAACGACATTGGAAACTTTACTGACATAGCTTTACAGTCTCAACAATATCACCTCAACAACCCGTACTGGAAGACTTTCGACCCGTACGTAATCCCTTTGCTGGCCGCACCCATGGATTTGAGGCGCCTGGAGGAGTTGGATACGACGGTCACGAGCGCGGGTGCGCATTACCATGAGGACGCTGTAAAGGCAGAGACCAGCGTTGGCGACATGTACAAGGGAACTGACGCTTAAGCTGGAGAATATCCTATTGCTCGCGTCGAAATTGAAGGAATGTAAAGAAATTGAAGTTGGCCCTTTGCTGCCGAATGTGATATTGGGAAACGAGTGCGACTAAGCAAGTGAACTGGATCCTTGAACGTATCTACTCAGAGACTTACTGATACACAGCTTGGATGGCGATCTGTTCAGATGCTCAAACACTATGTACTCGCTGCTACGCGGATATCTGGACTGCAGGTGATTGATAGCAGATCGTGAAGAGATGATATCCGGTGTATCTTGGACCCAGCCCCCACCAATACCGGCTAATTTAACCCAGTAATGCATCATGTCATGCAAATAACTGTCATCTCTTCCCAGATCTACCCTCCATCACACAGATCGGCGTACATGGTGGGTTTCCAGTCAAACTCTGCCACGAATCGACGCAGTCATCCACACGTTGGACTGAGGATCCTCAACACAGTAGTTCTACTATGGTCATGCATCACCTGGCCGTTCGTTCGCGGAAAAGGCTTGGTGAGAATCCCTGTTACGTATCGTTACTTCTCCAAGGCATTTCATCTTCGAGTCCGCCGAACGCTGTTCATATTAGTGACCAGTCCGTGGGATTGTCATTTGAGGACAGTGTGAATTCGGGCTTCAAGGTTCGAGTGGGGTAAGTCACCGTGACATATTTCCAATGCTGCACAAATACGACATATTCAGTCTGTTGGATATCGTCCTCTTATATCGCATCGCCAAGGTTAGGCTTAGAAGCTGTGTAAGTGCTTGGAGGCGAAGGCTCTACTATTAGTCTAGTCGCAAATATTCCTTCCTCTTTCGAAATGATATGGTGACATAGCTGGCATCACTGCATATCTCGATGACTGTCATCACTACAACTGAAAGACACCAGAGGCATTGTTTGACCCTGAGTTTGTTAGCTTTCTCGTAAGGCACTGCAGACATTATTACAATAGTCACTTTAGATATACGCACATTGACTCAGGACTGTGTATTCATCTGGATAGTCCAATCTCTCCGCAACATATCTGGTTTTCGGAAGACGGCCAAGATCTTCGTCCTCTTAGAGCATCCTACTGTTTAACACATCATGGCACATCTGGCGCTTCTGCAACATGTACAAGCTTAATGATCGAGAAGTCACCAGCGGTCACCAAGGGCGGCGATGTAGTAGTTATCGAAACCGTCCAATTCCTGTACAATATCTCCATTTCGATTTCCATTGCATTTACCACACACTCACAATTATGTAATAATTTACATCTCCGTGTATTCGCGCAGGGCAGTTCATGTGAGGTCTAAAATCTAATCGCGTCTCTCCTAGAAAACCAAACTTATCAAGGGAGTCCATACATCCTATGAATCCAGCCGAGGCTCGTAGCTAGGACAATCGATATGATGCCTTTTTGGGTGACGAGCGCAAGACCAAAGACTCTGGCGCAATCTATATGACCAAATGCCCGGCTAAGTGGTGCAGCAACCAAGATTCTCAAGTATCTAACGAAGAACAATATGATGCTGTTAAGAGCTATGTCCGCAATAGGAGATCAAGTCCCGACCACAAAACAAGTCCTGTAGTAACTGAGTGAGTGTCATCTCCCCTTAACAACGAAATTACCAAGGAACCGATATACCACCGCTAGATGCATTACACTAAGCTATACCTTGCACTACGCCGTCATCCTGGTAGTAGGGACGCGGACGCAGTACCCGTCTATAAGGTTGACCCTTATCACCACGGCCATTTCTCCCTCCCCCTTCACCAAACTAGCGGCAACCAAAAAATCTATATGAACTAGAGCGAGTCAAACGTCCTCCATTCCCACGACCCCGGAGACGTCTCCCCAGAGATTGTCACGCAACGTGTCGAAAAAGGAAGGAGATGAGGGGGGGGGGGGGGCGTCTCGTCTCGACTTGACAGTCAGACCAACAAACCCTCTCTCTCCGACCATGTTCGCTAAGACGCACGTAAATCACTTGCATGCGTATACCAAAGAATAGTCACATCCGTATAAGGGCGACACGGAGATGACTCCGAAAAGGCTTGGCAAGGATTTACCTAATGCAGAAAAGGAATGAAGTTACAGTTTCTGATCTGCATCGCAAACGGGTACGGGAAAAGAAAAGAACAGCAATGGCAACAAGATGTTCGCGCCTCTGGACCTTGGCGGTGTTATCGCGCAACTCCGCTGTTGCATCGAATGTGGGAAAAATTGTGGGTTAGTGGGCTCGTGTGGAGGAGCAAGGAGACGAATGACAGCGCGCCGGAGCGTCGAGCGCTGTTTTGCACAGCCCAGTTGCTCAATGCGCTTTCCCCGGCATGTGAGAGGCGCGCGATGCGATTACTGATGGTGAGCATATTTCGGTAGGCGAGCATTGCGGGACCCGTTGACAGTGACAGCGGGGGAGCGTTGTGCAGAATGGGACCTTCTTTTAGGGGAAGATCATGGTTTCATTCCCGTATGCAACGTATTACGTCATTTAGTTCTAGATTGTATTTAAGTTTGTGACTGGTGATTGCATGTGTTTTCATTCCTGAATGATCAGGATGTCATGTCTAATCTGTACTGTAATCGAGGGGCCGACAACAACCTTTGGTCCTCTGCAGCGGTTGTCGTTGTTGGAGATGTTTGAGGGTAGCTGGGGAGCTACCTTGTGACCCAAAGAGGTACGGCTTGGCGGCAATTAAGGTTGGCGTTAGAGCACCTAGTGATTTGTTTCGACACATCTGACGTACCATGATGTGAAAATGCCCCGAAACGGAGTCGGTCAGAACGTCAGAACCCTATGCTAAGGTCAGTACACCATCTCCCGCCATTCCATCATTCCGAACCTGTGAAAGTCTTCCAGACCAGCCACGTGCCAGCGTTCAAGCCACTGCATGTAATTCTGGCTACGAGACGGGGGCGGTACCGACTATCCCTGCCAAGCCGGGGCCTTGACGCTGGCCAGGCCTGGAGTGGAGGGCATAGTGGTGGAGCTTGTACTTCAACGATTGCAAGCGTGGTGTTCACCGGATCGTGACAGTGGGGACAGACGACAGACGCAGGTGTGCTGTCATGATGGTCGCGTGCAGCTGACTATTGTTGTTGGCTCACTCGACTTGTCACTCTGGTTGGTTTCTCTTGCGAAACAAGGTCTGCCAATGCCTGCAGCGAGAGCCTGCCCGGTCCTTGATCCTTGGTCAGGCCCGTCGAGGTACTGCGCAACAAATGCCGCACTTGTGTTAGCGACAGTGTGGCTGTGTCTGCCGAGTTGTCAACAACGACTTCTGTGGGGCGCTCTTCGTGGAGGCAGACGATCATGATCAACAAAACTTACGACCTGCGACGGCTGAGGGTGACCGACAACTACGGTAGATCGGCGTTGAATTCTTGATCCCGCGCCACGTGATCTTAGCGGTCCCGGATTCTCTTTCGCATGCACATCCGTGGAGATGCCCTCGAGCGATGTTCTCCGAGTCCATTTCACTTGGCAGCATTAGCAGACGGGAAGTAAAAGACCCATCTGGACGGAAACCTGTCGTAGACCATCTTCGTGATGGAGGTTTTGAATAGTTCTGCGTCGCATGCTAAAGACGGCGAAAGAACTCCGTACTAGCTCTGCAGCTGAGGCAAGTCGTAGCGACCGAGTACATACCCCTATCAAATGGAAATATCGGTTGCGGCCGGAGTTCCAGCTCGCATCCTACGCAAACGGCAAGGAGTGCAGATCATAAATGGCAAGAGAGGGTTGATGGTGGCTGAGCGGGCGATCTTCGGCTCCTGCTGCTTAGTCACATGCAGGAACCGATGTCCACTAGCAGGTGTCAGCCACCGGAAATGAAAAGTGAAAAAAGACACTGCGCTCAGACGTTAACGTGCAATTGGAAGTTTTTCAAATGCTCCACGACGTTGGCGACTCAAGATGCGTGAAGGGACAAACTCACAACGAGTGTGTGAGAGATTTAGTGGTTACAGATTGCACATGTAGTGCGGACGCAAGCCGGTGTGACATAGTACCCAACAAAATCGTTAGGCTTTCCTGTGCCTGAAAACACTCTCACATTTGTTCACACTCAAAATTTCTAGTGCGGGACGCCTGGTATGGCTGGAACACGAGTCGTCAGTCGCATGCGCATACTCTGGTGGTATACCTAGTGCACGTTGGAGCGAAATTATAGGGCTTGATCTACCAGATCTCTCGTCCAGGTCTGTGGGTTTCCGATAGTATCTGATACTAGTGGGTCGCGCATATGGGATTTTAATGACACGCCCTAGCCGTAGCTGTCCCGGTTAGCACCACACCCTGTAGGCCACGGACGAATGAGCGCTATGCTCCCTCCGAACTGGCGGAGCGATACCGATTCGCTGAGGCGTGTAAAGTATATTGTGATGATGGACAGTAACATCAGTTGGCGATAGGCCAATTCTTCGCAAGATGCAGTCTGGTGGGATAGCGCGCTTGTCGTTTGGTAGCATAGTCGCTAGGTGCCATGACGGCGTGAGTACACCATCTTGATGTGCGCCTTCAAGACTTCCCGAATCGACGATCAGCAACCTCAAGGCTTCTAGCTTCCGTATGACTTTCAGCTGGCTCTGGAGCGCCTGCTCCCTGAATCCTTCTTCTCATACAGTTAGCGTCGATCTGATCATAGGGCATGGCTGCAGAAATGCGGGAGATCCGATCGCAAGACCCTGGAACTAATAGTGACCTATGGTAAGCATACTCATTTCCTGAAGAAGATTCGACATCCACTCTAGCAGGACCATAAGAGCAATTCTTGGATCAGAGGTTCTTTCCGTCTTAGTCCTTGAGCAGGTTCGGCTATGAAACGCAAAATATTGGCCTATGACTGGAACTAATCGATATGCCACGATGTTTACTTGGCGGTAGCTTCCCCTGCCACCACACTTGCGCATCATAGATGGATGAGTCCCAGATACCGGGTAAATGAACCTGCACTGTTTGTTCAAAGTGAGCGATCAGGTCGCTGGGCAGGAAACTAGCATACCGGAAGAAATAGTGGGGCATGGGACACCTGTACGCCACCATGCGTTGTGCAATTGTACATACAGACCCCTCTTCCTGAATCGAGTTCTATGCATGGCCGTACGGACGGTTCATACATGGCCTTTATGTACAGTGTCTGTCGGCATGGAAATGGGGTTTCCGTGATGCTGGACACAGGACTGCCTCTATGGTGGGAGGCGAGCCCCGTACATGTGACACGAACACGACCCGCCCGCTTGTTGGTTATCGTCATGTTACTGTGATCTAATCTCTTTCTTCCGACGGGGTCGTTCAACCCAGATTAGACCAGATACATGCCAACCGCCAATCGCGCGGGGAGCATCATGACAGGCGGTGTAGTAGGCCGGGTTCGAGGTCTGTTCTCGCAGCAGATGGCACTCGTGGCTTCCGTTCTGTGCGACGACGCCATTGACCGCAACTGTATTCCATGGACTGCAAGCCGCGCACTGCAACGCAAGGACTTGCTGGGTACAGGTGGTTGCCAGCAGGCACGTACGGCGCCATCTCTACATGGAATGCGGATTTGCAGGCCAATGTAGGGCACGTTTGGAGAGACTCTTGACTCGGATCGAGAGGCGTCGTGTTCTAGCTGTTGGTCTTGGACCGCTGGTACACTGCAGCAGTTTGACAGCCCCTTGGGCCATGACACAATCGACGGGCGACGTAACAACGAAGTGCAGGCGGCTGGAGCAGAGTTGACGGACTGTCAGGCGGTCAACAGCTGCTGTGTGACGATGGGTTACGGCGATAGACGCCCACTGTGGCAGTGGAGCTTGTGTCGGTGTCCCTGGAACAAATGCTGGGCTCGTGGTTGCCATTCTAGGGGGGTCGATAACGACTGCAAACCCGAGCCAGAGGTTCGCTCTCGAGCTCAGCCGGGACGGTGATGCTGGACAGGGGCCAAGGTGGTGGGAGCGGGGACACGAGCCGACTAGCGGTCAGAGTCGACGACGCATATACATATGCAAACAGCTTGCACGCACGGTGCCTTTTCGATGTGGCGCCGAAGCAGCGCCTACCGAAGGCGATGGAGAGGCCGCAGTGTCGAAATTAGAGACTTGATGGCGTCGGGGTAGATTTGGAAGGGCACAAGACAACAACGACGGTTGCCATAGGGGCGCGCGACAAGGTTTCGTAGATTTCAATAAACGCAGGTTAGGGCGGCGCAGAGTTTTAGCCATGGTGTCGCGTCGAGTTGCAGGCCGGCGAGGGCCAAACAAGGGCAGCGTGGAGAAGGTCTCAGTTGCGACGGCAGCGTTCCGGTACGCGAGGCGGCGGGTGGTGAAAGTCGAGCGAGGGCGAGCAGTGATCACCGGCTAGTGGGAAGCGATGGGCAGATTGGGCAGGCGCGACGCCGAGAGAGGGAAGGTGGCAGCCATCCCTGTGCCAATCATGGCGGCGCAGGCCAGGTCGCACCTCTGCCCTCGAAGCCACCATCAGTCGTCTGCATGAGCCTGACATCTGTCATCCGCCCGCACTCCAAGGGGGCAGCGGAGGGGGCGGGCTCTCCACCGTGGCAGCCTACTGCCATGTCCATCTGCCATGTGCCTCTTCTCGAGCTCATCGTCGCCGACGGCTCTGCAGCCCACCGTCTCGCCAGCACGCGTGAATGGTTTCGCCAGCACTGTCAAATGCACTATTTGCCAACTGATTCAGGGTCTGCAGGCTACGGCTCCCTGATTAGTCGTGCCTGGCACCCGGCCGGCCATCGAACGCCGTGCATCATCTCCCGCTCTCCTACGTCGTCGCTCTAACTGCTATTCTTGTCCCACCAGACGAACGCCTCCTTCGCCCTTCCCAAAGCTCGTCGCTGCGTCGCTGCAGCACTAGCTGCTTCTGTGTCTCGTCACGACACAGAGGCCTCGCGCTCCTGGATGTTGGTAAAAAAAAAATACCGTCGCACAAGTGCCCACCCCGGCCAGCCACCAGCCTGGTTCTGTCCTGCGGCAGAGCTGTCTGCCGGGTATCGTACCTTGTGCTGGGTGACCTACATGCCGTCAGCATGGCTCTGATGTGCACAACCCATCTCATAATGTCGGATTACACTGCCCTCTCGACAGACGTGCAACTCGTGTCCATGACCTCGATGCTGCTGTTGCTGCTGCCCCACTTACCGCCCAGCGACGCTCCTGGATGCTGTGCTGGTTCTGCCGACTCAGATATCTCCGGCAAAAGCAACCATAAGGGTACCGTGCTACCGGCTCCCGGTAGAGTTCAAGGCAGGCCCAGCAGCAAGTAGAGTTAGACAGAATTGCTAGCAGACTGCGCAGAGTGCTTGCTAGCCTCGAAGCAATTACCACCATCCTGTTTTGCTCGTGGGCGCAAGGCTCGGGGTCGGGCATAGTGGCAGCAACCTATTGCGAGGCTGGTGTCGATGAACTACCGGTTGTGGTTGCAGGCCATCAGCGAGGCGCCAGACCATGACTTGCACGTCGGCCAATGCGTGGGCGTCGCCTCGCTGCCGCCGTCATCATGGAACGTTGTGAGGTTGCTGCGGCATCCAGTGTGTGGGAGCGCAGATGAGGTAATCGCCGGGGCAGGGTGCGACAGAATGGGCGAGAGGCATTCGGCACCCCTGCGCCTACCTGCGCCGAGTCATAAACAGCGAGATCTGCGACGATGCGAGTAGTGGGGACACCGGCCGACGCTCGATGGCGTCTGCAGCAGATGGCGCGACTCCAGCACCGGCTTGTGCCTCGAAACCTGCGGCGTAGCTTGAGCGTCTCTTGTTTCCTACGCTCGGCCGGCGTCCGGCCAGAGCCTGCATGCTCACGCTCGGAGAATATAGACCAAACCTTAACTCTCACCTGTCAAGCCCACACAGACGTGGTGCTAAACACGCCTGTCTGTCCTTCATTGGATCCAACTAGCATCACCCCTGACGCGCCTTCTGCTGCTGCAAGATCGCAGGGCATGCTTGATGTACGGCCCGTTGCAGGCCCTCTTAGCCTGGAAACGCCTCCTTCGCTCGTGGTGCTTCTGCTTCTTAAACACCGCGGACCCGTCATCACAACCCCCAGCTACCTTCTTGCGAACTGCTGAGTACTTGTGCCGGCTCACTCGTCACCACTTGTCCCCGACTCCATCCTCGACACTAATACCCACACCTCGCCTCACCACTCATATATCTGCGATATAGCATTCTTGGTTCAGTAGTCCTGCAGCGGACCCTGGGGTTGCCTTTTCGAGTTAATTTTTACATCACTACCAAGATACCTGGGTGAGTAATACCACACAACTCAACGAGCATCCTATGGCACCCCGCTCGTGTCGATGGCATTCGACGGTGCCAGCCAAAGCCTGGTACCAAGCTGTCAACAACTGTGGGCGAGCAACTCAGCCCATCCACTCACCATGGCGACGCTGATACAAGTGTGATTGTTTGCTAACGTGGCACTTCTGCAGAGTATTTAAGCAGTGTTGCCGTTGAACAAATGGAATATCTTACTCTCCAAGATATTCCGCACCGCCACTGTGAACCGCTGCACTCGCGCAAGATGAACTCTCTTCATCCTGCTGAACGGCCGCTGGCTAACATGGTCGCTGCGGTAAGTCAAACCCAAGAATCTCCTTCCTCTTTTACCACGCCCGCTCCTGCCGCTCCATCTTTCCTCGAGCCTGCACCCTGTGATACCTTCCCCACAGAGGCACACAAAGCACTGCTGAGGCCAAGAGCGTCCCAGCCCTCGGCCTACGCATCTTCCCATCAACTCCCTGCTCATCCCCCATTCACATCAGCGGCCGGACCCGTCGATCACACCCATCCACCAACTTCCCCACGCTCATATTCTTTACCCATCCGTCGCCAATCGCCTTACCTAGTTCGGGCGATGCTACCTGACTTCCGTTTGCGCTCCATCACTCCGGCTGATGCAGTCGACAACCGCGACGAATTACGACCGTCTGTAATCTCGAGCACCACTCTGACAGAACCACAGAATCACCACATGCGCAGCTCACCGCCCATTCAACCTGGAGAGCAGAATTTTCCTGGAAAACTTCCTTCCTTTTCCGAGGTGTGTTGGCTTGCAGCTTGTCTTCACTGTACCGTTTGATTGACTTGTTCAGTTCCTTCATACAACACGGACTACTACACCGCCGCGGACTCCTCAGCGCCGGAATGACTCGGTGGAAAGCTCTCCTCATGTGCAACCCCAGTTTGACGATGTAACCTGGTCTGAGAGCAAGCGAAGACGTGTCGATACGCTCGGCGACATCTATGAGCCTCCTGTAGTGCAGGCTCGCCGCATGAGCAGTGCCATCGACCCAGCCCTTGCCGGCTACTCGCCCCACATCCTTCAGCAGCATGCAGTGCAGCCTGTAGGATCTGGTATGCATCATCGTCAAAGCCACTCATATGCGTCGTCACAACAGCAGTCGATGCCATCGAATGCACACATACGGCACCAGTCACCCCCAGCCCCTCAAGGCCACATTTCTTACGCGCAGCCATCTCTCTCTCAGCCTATAGGACAGAGCCCATTCCAGCAATCCATGGTTCAGCAAGGCACCATGTACGAGCCACGTCACAGTTACTATCACGAATCTCCAGCGGCTGTCTATGGCGGCTACGACCGACCCAACGATAGTTATTTCACTCGGGCTGGGTATCCAGGTTACGATACATCCTACAGTGATATTCGTTTCCAACAGCATGTTGGCCTTGATCACAACGCATTCAACAGGAAGCGTCGAGGCAATCTGCCTAAAGAGGCCACGAACCTCCTCAAAGACTGGTTCGCCGCCAACCGAACATCACCATATCCCACCGAAGACCAGAAGATGGAGCTCTGCAACAGAACTGGACTGAGCCTCAACCAGGTACGTAACAAGTCTCAGCAAGAATGTCTATTTTGACACCCTCACTACATCTGCCACTTCTGTCCTTCAGTGTCACTCCTTCTAGATCACAGCGTGCTGACCCACTATAGGTATCCAACTGGTTCATCAACGCTCGTCGTCGTGCCCCACAAAAGGAACAACGGGAACGCGAGGCCAACGGTCCCGAAGCATGATCTTTTTTCGGTTCAACGGGCATCGTCCAGACTTGCTATCATCACAAGCTCCATCGGAATGTTCCGTTCGAACGTCGTGACGGCGAACGTGATCATGCACATTAGCTACTACCATTCCCGCCATCGGCATTCTGGTGGCTCCGCAATCGTCTGGGTACTTTCATTCTTTGATTGGCTGGCATCATCACGACACTTTGCAGGCATCTTTGCATGCCATAATATTACTGGTCACATGTGTCATCTCGTTCTTTTCCTTCAGTCGAATACCCTGGGACCCAAAACGGAGCATACATCAGCGTTTTGGGGAAATGGAGTTTGGGGGTTCATTGCGCTAAGATTGCAGCATTTTGGAACTGCAACTGCAACTGCAACTGCATTTCCCGATCGGCCTCGGCCTCCAAGATTGTTTACCACCTAGTCTAATCACATTGCGATCTTCTCATAACATCCATGATGAAATCCTTCAATGTTATCTTATTGTCAGCACAAAGTTTACTGCATCTACGCAATCAGCAAAAGAGACTTTGCAGGTTGCAATCATGGTGAAACCCACCACTGGTGAGTGGCGCTCTATCTGGAATCATGATCCAGCCCACCCAACTATCGAATGCTTAGCGCGGTCTCCAATGTTGCGCTCATAGTCAACGGCCAGATTCGGTCTCGTAACGCACGCAAGGCCAAATGCGGAAATTTGTTCGTACATCGCCCTGGTCTCCGTGAACCCCGACCTAGTGCCCATGCTCGAAACGCCATCGACAGCTCCGGTGTTTCAAACCCCAGAGTTAAAACATGACACACAACGGTATTGCTTGAGAGGCTACAATAGCCGTTTGGTCGAGGTTCGTGCTCTCGGTAAGAGACGGCCCCGGCAACATGTCTGAACAAGTTGAGCCATGACATGTTTCGTGATCTCGAATCTCAACACAACAGTTCTCCACCGACCTCAATCAGCTGGTCTCGCCAGACTTGCAGGATCAAACAGCCGGGACGCCACTTTCACTAACGCATGTCCAGATCCACTTCGCCTTTGGTCTTGATAAGCGGCGTTCATGGTTAAAAGGCTCCACCATCCGGTCAGTCGAAGTTGTATTAGACCCTTGTTATGATCTTCTTCCAGGATTGACCCCTCACAACTTGACGGGAAACACTGCGCATCATTGGGGGATGAGAGCCAGGGTTCGCCCTGCGGACCTCGCCACACTAACTCTTCCGAAAAGCCAAGGGCCATGTTCTAAACTCATTCCCAGCAGGGATGCCATGGAGCGGCCCGGCCTGTAAGGGATTACACCTGTCGCCCTCGATAGACGTTGAAAGGTGTGACACAAGAGCACCTGTTGCGCACTTTGCTGAGACTAACCTTCACCTGTCCTGGGCGAGTAAAGAAACGTTAGTTAGGAACGCAGCCGACTCTTTACCCCTTGCAGCTTTTCGCGTGAACTACCCAACTTGGAAACCTCTCATTACGGACGGAGCGGCCTGACGCACGTACATGATCCAACCCGGAAGGCCCCGACCCAAGCTTTCGCCTTTCCAGACCTATGCCTTGCGGGAGGCTTACTCCATTAATAGTACCATGGTAGCATGAAACGTCCCAAGAACAAGATGATGAGCAACGGTTATTCGGAAGGCGGCAGCCTTACAGACAGCGCACAGCTCGAGGACAGGCACGAAAAAGCTGTCAATGTTTCAACGGCTAAAGACGTGGAAGAACATGACTTTTCTAGACGTCGTTGCGCTGGATGAATGCAGTCTCGGAAATGGAAGAAAACACAAATAACGATCTCCACATCATCCTCGCACAGGTCCTATTCCAAAAGCCCAGAATAGTTTCCCGGCGTTGATCGTGACGAACAAGATGATGATCGTCGCTGCCGCCGCCGCTCCGCCAACACTGATAACCCCCGGCCACTCTCCGAACCATACCATGGCAAATTATGCTTGGGCTCGTGCAGAAATCACAATCTTACCCATCTGAACTTACGCCATATCAAGGCAAATCAGCCCCCGCCCCCCCGCATCGGAACGAACATGTTCCAATTTCTTCTCAGGAAAGTACCGTTCGAACATTTGGAATAGATTGATAGTACCTAGACGTCCCAGGTCAATATCTGAATCAAAGCGGTCCTAGTAAACTCAAGCTTCCGGCAGCACGCCACGAAAGGTACTAGATGCAGTAGCAAGCAAATACCGTAAAGTACGGAGCGATACCGGGCAAGCGAGCTGGGGTGTAGTTTGGGTCACAGTCTCCAATCACCTGCCACGGAATCTTGTTCTTGCATCACACATGCAAGAATCGGCTGAGCGGTGGAGCGGTAGTGTACCAAGTTTCTTTACGGGCCTATAACGGCGAGGGTAGTTTGGTTGGTTGAGGGCGCAGGAGGGGGTAATTCCAGAGTTTGGCCACGTGGTGATGTGGAGACGCGTATGTATGACTGAGCGTTGTGCGACGTGAGAGTAACGTCATGGCTCTTTATTATTAGTGGATGAAGAAGAGTCTTGAGTGGCCCATAGACCTACCACGTTCGGCATGGATGCAGTCACAGTAGGACAATATCCTGCAAAACTGTAAGTGGTCTCCGTCAGCAGAGTGGGCAACGGTGATGCATTATCCATCCCATCCCCTCCATTAAATTTGTATGTACAGTTTGTGACCAACAACATACGTGGGTATCAGATCTTAAAGGAAAGAAAAAATGTACGAATAACGCCCAAGTCGCTTACCGAAAAAAAAAGAAACAATGCAGGGTTGTGCCGCTTATCAACGTCACCTCTTCGACCTCCTGCGTTCATCGAGGATTGCAAGACTGGTCCCAGGGTATTTGTCCTCGTACATTTTGGCCATATCGTAGACCACCTCGCCCCACTCAAATTCGCCCCTGTGACTTTTCTGTTTACACGGAGACTGTCGGAAGGGCAGTAGCCAGTCGATTATGCCCGCGCCCATGGTATCCTTCCAACCTTGCATGAGGGTTGTATACCAGGGATGTTCCATGGGTTTGGTTTGTATTACGACGTACGAGCGGTTCGATGGGCGTGTAAAGCTGGTAAGAATGGGCCAGTCCTCCTTCTCGTGCTCTCTTTCTTCAGCCATGTCTCTGCTAGATTTCTTACTGTGGTGTTTGCTGGAGGGCGTGGGTGGGGTCGGAGGGAGTGCAGTCGTGGTGTTGGGGATCGCTGGGGGATGCGACGGATCGAGGTTCGTGGAGGAACGAGATATGAGAAAGGCAATGTTGTGGATGCCGCCGCGTTGAATGCCTTCGACTGATGTGTAGTTTATCATCAGGTTCCAGCCTGTCATACAGGTCATTGTAAAAGTAAAGATACTAAACACAACCGCGGTCACAAGGGCACCGATCCAGGTTCCTGGCCGCGAACCCATCTGTGATATGTCAGCCTGCTAAACGTGCACGATGCTGCCTCTCCACGTACCTTTGAATTTCTCTCCGCAAAGAAGATGGCTACAACGATCCAAGAATACGTCGTGTATAGCGAACCATACGCCACGAACTGCATAAAGAACTTGTGCGTAGTTTCTGCTATGATTCCACCCGCCCATGGACAATAGTGATCCATTTTTCTGACACAACGCCCCAGTTCCTTGCAGTGGTGCGCCCTGTCGGGCTTCCAGTTGTGACATTTCTCACACCATAGCGGCACTCCCTGATAATCGCAAATGTACGCATCGTATTGATCGAACCCAAAGCCCTTGGTATCCGCATCAGCCTTGTCTAGCGACGGGTCGCCAAGGGGTACAAGGTCCGGTTTTGACCAGATTAATTGTAGTAGGCGCAACCATGCTATTATGAGGAACAGGAGGAGGATGGCGTAGACGACGATGAGTGCGATTCCCGTGGAGCGCCGGGGCCGGATATCGAAATCTCGCTGGATGTCTTCCGAGGGGTTTATAAGGTACTGGACGCACAATAAGTAGACGACAACATATGTTTCGTAGCCCAGAGCGCCGAGTTCCAGAAGGGGCAGGATAACGGAGGTGGCCTGGCCAATCTTCTGTTCCATGGCTGTAGGATCGGTCGCGCCGGGCTTCTGGGAGCCGGCGACTGCTGGAGGCGCCATCGCGTGGGATCACAGCAGACTCGCGTGGGATTGGAAGAGGGCGGATAGAGCAATATGGCCGTGTTCGTGTGGCCGCAGTCGCACGCGTGGTCGACGAAGCCCTCGACAAAGGCCTGACGTTTGCCGGGTGTTGCACAGCAGCAACCGTGACGCTGCACAGCCAGGACCGCACGTGGTTGGCGCGCTAATCTACTCCGAACCGGTTAGCACAGAAGAAACGTCATCGTCATCTCCATGCTGGCAGACCGAGCAACATGTTATCACAACCTCCTCCGGTGATTTCGCAGCTGGTGCAGCGCCATGTTCATGACCTCTTCAATGGACGACAACGACGCGTAGCGTGTCTTTCGCCCAATCGGTCGGACCCCGGCAGTTGCCGACGTCATACAGAACTACAGATCGGCGCAACACCACCAACGTCTCTCGTCACATACCAGATTGAGCCCCAAATCTATCACAATGCTCTTCCCATCTGGCGATCAGCTAGCTGCCAACGCTGCACCCCAAGTTTTGCTTTTCTCAGCAACATCAAGCCAAGTAAAGGCTGCTTACTCGCTAGTAGCCAACGCGCGTCGACTTGCATGACCCATGACAAGACCCCGCACAACGCTTCTCAGCCTTTCCCGACCTTCTCGTCTTCATGTCTAACTCTTCAAGACTCATTGGAAAAGACCAGGATAAAATCTGATTACATTGGGGCCTTCAGCGTCTATCTCATCACTGACCGCCGGTGTGCTTGTATCACAGGCACAGAATTTCGAAGAAGCTAACCTATTGGCACTGACCGACCTGACGGGGCTATCACACAGCCTTGCAGAGCCTCATTTTACCGCGCTTCGCTCGCCGTGTGACACACTGACTACCGCCTTTTGGCCTCAAACGCACAACCGTTGTCTGTTTCCGGCCGAACACTATCTACCATGCGTAAAGATCAGGACCAGAGGGCCGTGGGAGATAGTCCACCGTGCCTACATCCATGCGGCTCTCACTCATGCCGCTCTGGTTCTGTCTAGGTTATATACGCTACGCCCTGCATAAGATGATGAGCAGACTACCCGACTCTTCTGCAGCCCCCGATAGTTCCAATGTAACCCTAGCGGCCATTACTGACCAGATGGCTAGCCTTGTGTTTGTCAGGCAGATTTTGGAGAAAGCCTCGGGTTGGAGGCCGCAATTGGCAAACGCTGATACCTAGCTACTGTAAGTGAGTCCGTTTCGTTCTCCAAACATCTACTGACCTGGAAACAGCCATAGTATCTGACCGTGTTCACAACGCGATTTCGACACGGCCATACTTTACCAGCCATAGCATCTGGCCTACGGCCAAAATACAAACGTGCACGACCGCCAGGGCCGAATCTGTTGCCACCATCGGTAAACCTAGCAGACTGTCTGGCACTGCCCTCCCTAGCGCTTCAAAAAGAACTTGGATGGAGACACCGGTACGTTAGGTGCCTTTGCAGCCTTCAAGGAATCATATGAGAATGCCTACCAGCGACCAGCCACACTCGCCACTAGCAGCTGTAGAGCACAGGTCGCGTACTTGGTCTTGAGAGCACGGGCACTGGATCCTAGCGAATGTCTACCTCAACCAGATATGGCATACACCGACACCTGTTACGGCTGTGGTGTAAGAGAACCCTCTCGATTTCCGGAAGGCTCGTAAGCGACGCACGGTTCGTGTGAAGCTCAATCCTACACAAGTGAATAAGGCCATCGTTCCAGGGAGCTGATTGCCGAGTCGAGCAAAAAGCGGATTTGCCTGGCCAAACTAGCTGCGCCTACAGCTGAGGCACACGACTCTATCCGACCTATCTATGCTTTTGGTGTCGACAGCTCAACGCAGCCCAATGTAGCCTGGTGATCGCAATGTCTCTTAGGCAGAATCAAGTATGCCAAGTCAAATATCACAATCACAATCATGCTACTCGTCCAGATCTATGATCCTAGCACCAATCAACCCTCGTCAATCTTAAACGCATGTATACTCATCGAACACATCCGCCAATACATTTGGCGTCCACGCCATCTTTCTAAATAGAACAAGTGGCGCTGGCGTGGGACTAGCTGTTGATGGTCATCTCTCCGGTCCATCATTCCTTCGGCTTTCAGCCTCTTTAAACCAGTTGCGCAGTAGCGACAATAGTTCAGGCTAGCTTTTTGTAGGATTCACGATGGTTCATCTGCTCGAGACGAACTAGAAAAGAGTTTAGGCCCCCACTTTCCGGCTCCGATAAGTCAGCCCTGCCTTACTTGGAGAGGCATACCAGACATCTGGTGTGATGCGGCGACTGCGGGTGCTGCAGCCCTACGCCAATCTGCGCCGCTGGATCCATCAACCCGGGTACCGGATGGTAGTCATGTGAATTCCTGTAGACGGTCTTACCTAAACGGAACCACTTCTTCTACCCATGATCACTGGGGTAATCGGTACATTTGGTAGCCTGAGCCTATCCGTTTGGCTCAGCTGTTGTTGCCCGTATATCCCTAGGCCAAACGTCAACTACCAACGGAATTCGCAAAGCATAGCTTCGAACCTCAGGACAGCGATGGCTACGCAATAACCGTCACGAGCACAAGTTTTCTATGATACGTCACCATTTAGATTGGTTGATTGCTCATACCCTGAAAGGTCCTTCGTTCTTCCTCGCCTCACCACTGGCTTTGGTCCATTGCACCCATTAGGGCCAGTATGCCTCGCATCGGCCGCCACCCTATCTGCGCTCGGGCACTCCTTCCAAGTACTCATCAGAGGACTGTCTGTGCGGAGCACAGCACTGGAAACGGAAGAAGGCAGTGCATTAACACGGAAGGTGAGGTTCGGTATCATTTAAGCTCTCCAGTTTTCCACTTCATCACAACATAGCACCAACTCAGTCAGACGCTTCGCTGCCACAGACAATACTCTTCCTTCATCTATCATCCTTTATTGCTTCTGAAGCCGACAACATAACCCATCATGGTTGTTCTGTCGACACTCCGTTTACACCAGGGCACGCCTGTCCGTGGCGGGAACTCAACAACAGATACTCTTTTGGCCACGATACACTCGGAAGCAAGTGTCGCAGACAACATCCAGATTGGATCGATACTACATCCTTACGACCTGGCGTTACCTTTGAACCATCATCTCGGCAACGATGACTTCAACCAAAACCACTCAACGTCGTCGCACGGTTATGATCATATGCCAGCACCTACCGATGGCGGTAAAACGATGGTTTGGTTTTGCTCGAACTGCAAGGATGGACCCATAGGTGCATGGCAGAACATTTGCACTTCTTGCTCCCACCAGAAGTGTTCTAATTGCGTGGTGGAGATAAGCAAATAGTCACTGTCTCACACCCTCCGCTGCCGCCGTTGTGGATGAGCTTCACCGCACCCGTTGGACAATTCCGGAACACAATGAATCTGCTCGTAGCTTCGGTTCTTTAGCAGCTCGTGGCTTTCTCTTTTACTGGGCGGATTTGTTTTTGATTTTTTGGGGGTTATTACTGGCGTCTCTCGTTCTACTTTCGACGTATACCGCATAGATCTTTGGGTTCACTCGCTATCTTGTCATCGCGTTACTACTTTAGCATTTGGCGGATCTCTCCAACACTTCAGGAGAGCGTGCGTTCGTTATCCACACATCTAAACTGTTCAACGCAGGCTGCATTTCTTCGGATGGCGTTCTCCTCTCGTGGTTGGCTAGATTTGGATTTCAAGTTTGCAATTTATCACACACTAGATTTATCTTCGTCATTATTTGCTTCATTTTGCCGTTATTCTTGCCCTCTCGCCCTCTTGCACCCTTGTCTGCATGCATTGTCCTGCATCTACGTCTGAACCACGCACTCCTCCATCACTCTGACGGGATGCTGCATGGTGACCAAAAATGCGACTTACACCCCCAGGCCAGATTCGATGTCGCACGCGGTAAAAATACATGCTGATGCAGGTACACGGCGATCAACGGCCTGCACACCCTCTTTTGAGAAAAGAGAGAATGACCAGCAGTGCTCTTCTATTGGTTGGTGAAAAGGCAAGGAATTCTGCCACCGAGAAAGGGCATAAGATTGGGCCTATTCAAACTCCATGTCATTTGTTATTACTTTAGACCAATGGGTTGATCAGGTTGTTTCGAGGAGGCGGTGTGCTCTGTCCGATTAGGTTGGCGG